>NW_027422630.1:20000-517500 GCF_048934315.1 Petromyzon marinus
AGTGCCACCATCACTAGATTTGAAGCTTTCGTGATTGCAAGGATTCATACTCTTTGGTTCTATTTGGTAAAGTCACGTAGATAAAATAAAACAAAATCAAAGAAAACAATTAAATCACGACGTTTCGGAGGCAACACAAGCTTCCGTCTTCAGGTGGAATAGTCAACGCAGAATATCTGTGTCAGGAGCACAGTTCAGAGACGACCGGGATTATATACAGGTTAAGCGGGGGGGGGGGAGTCAGTAAGGGGAGTGGGTGGGAGGGCTGGGTTAAGCAGCCTTTTGATAGACTGCGGGCAACAACCACTTCGCACTGCACGAGTGTGGGTAAAACCCACCTTTTGTTATGCTGCGAGGGGGGTCGGGGGGAGGAAGAGGCCTGCTTCATGTGTACAGCTCCATTTTTTTAAAGTGGTGGCAAACGGTTGTTCAATTATAAGGTAGTTAAAGTTTGATATACAACCACTGAGAAAAGGAAATGGCTGTACAAAAAAAATTTTGAAAGGCAGCTAACGTTTGACTTGATTTATAACTTCTTTCCAGTGATTGCTCAATTTGAAACCATTCTCTCGGTTGAAGTTGTGTCTGTTTGTAAATCTGGATGGCCTCGTGGACAAATCTCTGATGATAACCGGGAGGTTTGCAGAGCACCTTGGTATCGGAGAAAACAATATCATGATCACCCACAGCGTTGTAACAGTGATCAGCCACGGCAGAAGAATTCGTTCTGCCGTGTTTGAAATCGGATTTGTGCTCGCGATTTCGGTCAGAGATATGTCGCTTCGTCTCCCCGATATAGCTGTCCCCGCGTGAGAGGGATATAAGGGGAAGCAGGAAGAGGCTCGGGGTCAGTGTGGGAAGTCTGGAAGTGGGACCACGTCTCGCGCCTTCAGAACGCCAGCGGCCACGTGGCGGTCCGAGGGTTGCCTCCTTGCGCGCCGCCAGCCAGCGGTGCACAGGAGCAGGGAGCGTGAGCGAGCCGTGCGCGGGACGGAGTCAACACGCGCCGCGCAGAGAAGAACGGAACGGTTAATATTAGAATGGAGGAGCGTGGAACTGTTCAGTCGACACAGATATAAATAAAGAAAGACACAAGTCAACGTTCGTCGTCGAAGTGTTTTATTATAAAATGCTAAAACTGCCGCTGGTAGATTACATCTGGTAGATACAGCTTGTATGTGTGTATGTTAAACTTCTTTGGCAATGTACATAGCTAACAGTGCTAATCAGAGGTGTGGGGAAAGGGCAACAAACTAAACACAAAAACTAGTTTTCCACACACGCTTGCATACAAGAAGCATTTGTAACTACGAGGCGGTGACATCACCTAACTGCTTGTGCCAGGCCACGGAAATCTAATGGGGAAATGGGGGCATTACATGAGAAAGGTAAAATTTAATTAAATAATGATAACATTTGGACAAGTTTGGCAGGCCGGATTAAAAAGCTAAGAGTTTCTCCCTCTCCCAAGACCTTGAAAATGGCCATCAAATATACAGACATGCTCCTGAGTGTTTGAGATAGAATGGTCATTTTGCTCTCAAGGAAGGAAATATTTACGCTGTTGTACCTGACCTTTTAACGCGAGTTCCATCTCTTCTGAGCCCACAGTCACCTTTCATTTGGCAAAAAATCACCATACCTCCTCTTTGTGAGAAATGGTAACTGTATTTCATCAATATTCTCAAGGCGTGTGTTGGCTGATTATCCATTTGGTAGGCTGACATCCAGCACTTTGACTACCAGAGATCAAATGCCACAGCAAGGCGTTTGTGCTGCGTTTTTTTCTTCCAGAATAATGATCTTGCTCTTGGGATTTTACTTTCTACTTGACACAGTTTTTAACACAAAGGGATGCTCTTTTATTTTCGGGCTGAGTTGATTACCAACTTAGATTTAAACTGTTCTCCCAAAATACGTTTTCCACGAATCCAGTCAAATATATATGTTGATCTAAGAACGTTTTAATTCTAGATTTGAAGCTTTCGTGACTGCAAGGATTCATACTCTTTGGTTTTTTTCGGTAAAGTCACGTAGGTAAAACTAAATTAAATTAAAAGAAAACAACTAAATCAAATTACGACGTTTCGGAGGCAACACAAGCTTCCGTCTTAATGTTTATCTAACACCACTATTTGCATATTCTTAACTCTTACACAAACAGGTTACAGTCGATTAACATGTTTGTGCATATGTAGTAGTCGTGTATGGAGATGGAGTCATAGTAGGAAGCAATACGTTTTATTTATATCTTTAACAACACTCACTAGGGCTTAACATGAAGGGGTAATGGCCTACTCCTATAGCCCTCCGGCTGGCTGGAGCTAAGGAGGCTGACCCACCGCTGGCACCGGTGGGTTTCTGACCACTGGCCCGTCCAGACCCGGCCCTAAAAAGGACGTCGGGGCTTGGGGTCCAAGGTCTCGTCTCCAGGTGGCTCCTGGACTTCGGCTTGAGGCGAACTGAGCTCTGCTCTCAGGAGCCCGCCTTGTATAGGATTCCCCACCGATGGGCGGGATTCTGAGGGATCACAGATCCCCCGCAGCCCCCTCCCCTCAGGAGGGGTTCTGGCCACAGGAAGCCCAACCGATCTGTTTGTTTATCCTGCTTTCTGCCTAGGGCAGACATGGGCAAAGTACGGCCCCCGGGCCGTATATGGCCTGTTGGGCTTTTGAATCCGGTCCGCCGAACTTGTCCAAATATTATTATTAAATTACATTTACCTTTCTCCTGTAATGCCCCCATTTCCCCATTAGATGGCGCACTTTGACCGGGAATAATAGGGTTTTCCCCCTTTTTTCTGGCAACAAAACTGAATCCTTTTTACAAGGATTCATGTCTGCATTAACCACAATACCTGCAGTCAAAATGCAGACATGAATCCTTGTAAAAAGGTTTCAGTTTTGTTGCCAGAAAAAAGGAGAAAAACCCTATTATTACATTTTGGTACTGGCAAAGGAGGTCTAATGATGTAGATGCTCACCCCGAGCCCTCATTACTTTGATAGTGCATTGTCTTTGAACTGTACGCCTTTTGGCGTCATCTGGGCGAGCACCAATTGGGTCGAGGCTCAAAAGAAAGCCGTCCCTTGGTGTGGACCAATCAGTTTCAAGGACAATGCACATATTATCATAGTATGTTTTTTGTTTGCATTTTGACTGCAAGTATTGTGGTTAATGCAGACATGAATCCTCGTAAAAAGGTTTCAGTTTTGTTGCCAGAAAAAAGGGGAAAACCCTATTATTAAATTTTATTGTATTTCTACATACGTGACTTTACCGAAAAAAAACAATGAGTAATTTTACGCAGTCACAAAGCTTTAATAATGAATTTCCATCTGGTACAGACACAATGGGAGGCTGATCGATGCCTGGGTGTGGTCAAGGGATGTCACCCTATTGGTCAACCACGTTATGTATGCCAGTGATCTGGTAATTGCTGCTCACACAGAGGAGTTGGAGGCGCTGCTGCTGAACCTGGAACCTGCCACTAAGAGGTGGGCCCTTACCATCAGCCCCACCAAAACTAAGCACCTGCCTGGGTATTTTGTACCATCGGAAATTCCACCCCCCACAACTCCCAATTGGTAATGGGGCAGTTGTGGAGAGAGTGGAGAGTTTCCCATACCTGGGCAGTGTGCTCATGACCGGCTCCAGTTTAACAGCAGAGGTCTCACTCCGAACCAGTCGAGTGAGATTATCTTTTCATCTGTTGCGTAACGCTGTGTGGAAGCTACCTGGTGTGTCGCTCCGCATGAAGCTTCAGGTCGTCTCGGTCACAGTGATTCCCTCCCTTTCTCTACGCTTTCAAAACGTGGACCCCCCGAATATAACATCTTTGCTAGTTAGAAACATTTCGGCTGGCCTGACTACGATCCATCCTGGGTTTAACCAGGCTGGATTGTGAGGAGCTCACAAATCATTGAAAGATCTGGACAAAGTCCCATCGGTGAGCTCCTCTGACACGGCACGGGCTAGAGAAGAGATGGAGTGATGTGGTACAGGAGGACGTGGAGCTGAGTGGACTTGCCGATGACTGGTACCAGCGGTATCAAGATCGGCCTCTGTGGAGGAGGCTCGTGAAGGACGCTACTGGGTAGTTGGAGGTAGTCGCCCTCCAAAAACAACGGAGGGCGGAGGAGCGACGCTCACATGAGCGGAGCGCCGGGTGGCTAAAGCACAGCAAGTTGGCATAGTAGGGGACACAGGTGGTGCATCAGCCAGTCATCTCAGTCATTCGACCCGTGGCACCTGGATCTGCCCCGTGACTTCCTGCCAGCGGGCGTTCGACATTTCACGTGGCCTCAACGTGCACATAGCCTGGCACAAGCGTCGTGGTGACGTCACAGCCACTTAGTGCTGAATGGCAGTTGTTATTGGTGTGTGGGTGTATGAGAGTGTGAATGGATTTTGTGGGTGAGTGTATGCGAGTGAGTGGGTGGGTGAGTGGATGTGACTGGGTGAGTGAATGGATGTTTGTGGGTGAGTGTATGCGAGTGAGTGGGTGTGACTGGGTGAGTGAATGGATGTTTGTGGGTAAGTGTATGCGAGTGAGTGGGTGGGTGAGTGGATGTGCCTGGGTGTGTGAGAGTTGTCTGTGGGTTGGGAAAGTCGAGGCTTCGTCTCAAGTAGTGGATAGACCAGGACAGCACGAGTTTGTGATCAGTTTAAAAGGGTTACAGATTTATTACAGAACGCGGGGAAACTGCCCAACACACATGACCCACGTTGGCCTTATCAATAATCTCCCAGCTTCCAACTCGGCTCACTTGGACTCATCCTCGCAGCAGCTGCTTCTGGCTTGTCATCGAACATAGCCGCTCACCGCATTGCGCTCTTTCAAATACGCTTCTGCGGCCGTCTGGACCGCTCTTCCTCCTGATTTTAAAAAGCCACTGGGAGCTATGCACTTTTAAATAATCTAGATTGAAACTCGTTTCTTTAGAAATGATGTTTGTGTTTAGTTTGTTGTCCTAGCAGTGTTGACTACGTACGGTGTGAAAAAAAGTTCAATATACGTACACACTTACATACACAAAGAAGTTCAACATGCGTACATACGCACACACACATTCTCTCGAAAGCACTGCCACTGAGACCCTGGGTTCAAGCCCTGGATCTGGGTGTCTCTCTCTTTGGGTTCATAATGGCCGTGTCACTTGAACCACTGCCCACTAAACGTCGAGTTCAAGCCCAAGTCTGGGTCTCTCCGTTTCTGACAGGGTTCACAATGACCGTGTGTTTAACCATGGCAAGCCTCACCGAGTCGCATGGCTTTATTTTCAGGAGGGTCCTGTCCAATGTTGTTGTTCCCAGCAGTAGGGTTGGGGAGACGGGTGGGGGGGTGTGAAGTTGCTGCTGCTGCTGTCGTGAGATCTCAATTGATGGTTTTGCAGGGGAGGGGGGTTTCTCAGCATTGGCGCGACGGTGGCTATGAGATGTCATCTCCCTCGCCTGGTACACAGGTGGTCGTGGGTTCGATCCCAACCCTGACGCCTGCTGCTGTCTATTTGGAGTTTGCGTCTCTCTTTCTCACCGTAGTTGTGTGGATTTTTCTCCGCGTCCTCCGGTCTTTCTATCCATATTTAGAAACAGGCGTTTAGAGTATTTGGCTGCTGCTATAAATTCCCCCGTGATGATGAGATCAGCAACTTGGTTGAGCTGCTATAATTCGTAATGGCCAGGATGCTTCTGAAAAAGAGCTACATAGCTCAGCGGGCCTCACCTGCTAAAATACAAAAGTTTAGTTGTGGGATTTGGCTCAATAGCAGTTCCACAGCGGGTGTAGGTTTAGCTTTGCAGAACAGAATTTTGGACCACCAGAGTTAATCTCGCGAGGCTGACAACGGCCGGATCGGAGAGACGGCCACAACTGCAAGACACACACACTGCTATTTCAGGGCATCAAATCTGCATTAACCCACACGTACTTGTGGCAAAACATGTTCTGATAATAATGTATGCATTGTCTTTGCAATTGATTGGCCTTCACCAGAGACATCCTTCTTCGTTGCGGCCTCGTCTCACCACGACTTTTGTCGGTGTTCTCATCATAATTAAATCCCTTCCTCTGCACCTCCAATTAGTGCAATTAACTACGTATGGTGCCAAAGAGGTCCAACGTACGTACAACAACATAGATTCAAACGTTCCGGACGCCGACGCTCGGAAGTGCTAACCGGTTTTGACCACACGGCTCAAACAGGTTTTTTGGACGGGGTTATCGGTTGGACCGGGGAGTGACCGGCCAAGACTGAGTCGGCTGGGACTCGGCACTCCTCACACTGAGGTCTCGATGTCCGGCGGAGGGGGCTGCTCGGAGCGTCTGCGAATCTCCTGGTCTGGGAAGGGAAACGTGGAGAAAGAGACAGAGAGCAGTCAACGACATGGCCAGCCTCCCGACCCTGAGACCTGCACTTAGACATAGACACCAACACACTTAGACAGAGACACACACAGATAACACACAGAGACACAGACACACAGACACACACAGAAACGTGGAGAAAGACAGAGACAGAGAGCAGTCAACGACATGGCCAGCCTCCCGACCCTGAGACCTGCACTTAGACATAGACACCAACACACTTAGACAGAGACACACAGACACACACAGAGACACAGACACACAGACACACACAGAAACGTGGAGAAAGAGACAGAGAGCAGTCAACGACATGGCCAGCCTCCCGACCCTGAGACCTGCACTTAGACATAGACACCAACACACTTAGACAGAGACACACACAGACACACACAGAGACACAGACACACAGACACACACAGAAACGTGGAGAAAGAGACAGAGAGCAGTCAATGACATGGCCAGCCTCCCGACCCTGAGAACCTGCACAACCTGAGGTCTCTACACACCGAGTCTCCGCGTCTTTGTGTCTTGCCCAGCACAATCCTCGTACACTCCCCTGCTTCCCCCCCCCCCTCCTGTGCCCCCCACCCTGTGACCCCCCCCCCCTCCCCGTGTCCCCCCCACTCACCCTGCACCAGACCGGCAAGCTTCTTCTTGTACTTGAGTCTCTTCTTGCGCAGGATGCGTGTCTTGACATTGAGCGGAATGTCCGGGATCAGCCACGCCACACACACCTTGATTGCCACCACCAGGTGCTGGGACATAGACACACGCAGATATATATACACAGACACAGATACACACACACACAGATAAACACAGAGATACACACACAGATAAACAAACACACAGAGATATATACACAGACACATATATACACGGAGATATACACACACACAGATACACACACAGAGATATATACACACACAGAGATATATACACACAACAACAACACAACAACCGCCATTCGCCACTAAGTGGCGGTGACGTCACCACGACGCTTGTGCCAGGCTATGTGCACCCTGAGGCCACGTGAAGTGTCGAACGCCCGCTGGCAGGAGGTCACGGGGCAGACCCAGGTGCCACGGGTCGACTGACTGAGATGACTGGCTGATGCACCACCTGTGCCCCCTACTGTGCCAACCTGCTGTGCTTTAGCCACCCGGCGCTCCGCTCGCTGTTGTGAGCGTCGCTCCTCCGCCCTCCGTTGTTGTTGGAGGGCGACTACCTCCAACTGCCCAGTAGCGTCCTTCACGAGCCTCCTCCACAGAGGCCGATCTTGATACCGCTGGTACCAGTCATCGGCAAGTACACTCAGCTCCACGTCCTCCTGTGCCACATCACTCCATCTCTTCTCTAGCCCGTGCCGCGCCCGTTTAGCCCCCTCAATCCGGCCGAACAAAAGCTGTTTCGGCATGCGGTGGCTGGGCATGCGGGCTACATGACCCAGCCATCGCAGCCTTGCCCGCCGGAAGAGATATATACACACACACACAGATATATACACACACAGAGATATACACAGACACAGAGAGATATACACACACAGATACACACAGAGAGGTATATACACGCAGATACACACACACACGCATATATATACACACACACACGCAGATATACACACACAGAGATATACACACACACAGAGATATACACACACAGAGATATACACACACAGATATACACACACACAGATACACACACACACACACAGATATACACACACACACAGATATACACACACACAGAGATATACACACACACAGAGAGATACACACACAGAGATATACACACACACACAGAGATATACACATACAGAGATATACACACACACAGATATACACACACAGACAGAGATATACACACAGATACACACACACAGATATATACACACACACACACAGATATATACACACACGCAGATATATACACACAGATATACACACACAGAGATACACACACAGATATACACACACAGAGATACACACGCACAGAGATATACACACACACAGAGATACACACACACAGAGATACACACACACAGAGATACACACACAGAGATACACACACACAGAGACATACACGCAGATATACACACACACACAGATATACACACACACAGATATACACAGAGATATATACACAGAGATATATACACACACAGAGATAAACATACACAGAGATACACACACACAGAGATACACACACACAGATATACACACACACGCAGATATACACACACACGCAGATATACACACAGAGATATACACACACACAGATATACACATACAGAGATATACACACACAGATATATACACACACAGAGATATACACATACAGAGATATACACACACACAGATATACACACACATACACACACAGATATACACACACAGATACACACACGCAGATATACACACACGCAGATATATACACACACACGCAGATATATATACACACAGAGATATACACACAGAGATAAACATACACAGAGATACACAATAGTCATTCTCCCCCCTGCACCTCGAACAAGAAGACGAAAGCGAATCGCGCTGCGAGGATGAACCAGAACTGGGGGGTGAACTCATACTGCTGCTCCGAGAAGGACGGGTGGCGATAGTCCCTGTACCTGCACCGCGACAACAAACAACAACATAGAGACATCACAATCCACAGAAACAACAACCATCAACAACGGGAGGGAGGGTGAGTGGGAGGGATGAGTGGGGGGTAAGTGAGGGGTGTGGGAGGGGTAAGCAGTGGGCGGGTAAGTAGTGGGGGGGTGTGAGTGGGGGGGGGGTGAGTGGGGGGGGTGAGTGGGGGGGGTGAGTAGGGGGGGTGAGTAGGGGGGGTGAGTAGTGGGTGAGTAGGGGGGATGAGTAGGGGGTAAGTAGTGGGTGAGTAGGGGGGGTGAGTAGGTGGGGTGAGTAGGGGGGGTGAGTAGGGGGTGAGTAGTGGGTGAGTAGGGGGGGTGAGTAGTGGGTGAGTAGGGGGAGTGAGTAGGTGGGGTGAGTAGGGGGGGTGAGTAGGGGGGGTGAGTAGGGGGTGAGTAGTGGGTGAGTAGGGGGGGGTGAGTAGTGGGTGAGTAGGGGGGTGAGTAGGGGGTGAGTAGTGGGTGAGTAGTGGGGTGAGTAGTGGGTGAGTAGGGGGGGTTAGTAGGGGGTGAGTAGGAGGGGTGAGTAGTGGGTGAGTAGGGGGGGTGAGTAGGGGGGGTGAGTAGGTGGGGTGAGTAGGGGGGGTGAGTAGGGGGGGTGAGTAGGGGGTGAGTAGTGGGTGAGTAGTGGGGTGAGTAGTGGGTGAGTAGGGGGGGTTAGTAGGTGGGGTGAGTAGGGGGGGTGAGTAGGGGGTGAGTAGTGGGTGAGTAGGGGGTGAGTAGTGGGTGAGTAGTGGGGTGAGTAGTGGGTGAGTAGGGGGGTGAGTAGGGGGGGTGAGTAGTGGGTGAGTAGGGGGGGTGAGTAGGGGGTGAGTAGTGGGTGAGTAGGGGGGGTGAGTAGGTGGGGTGAGTAGGGGGGGTGAGTAGGGGGTGAGTAGTGGGTGAGTAGGGGGGGTGAGTAGTGGGTGAGTAGGGGGAGTGAGTAGGTGGGGTGAGTAGGGGGGGTGAGTAGGGGGGGTGAGTAGGGGGTGAGTAGTGGGTGAGTAGGGGGGGTGAGTAGTGGGTGAGTAGGGGGGTGAGTAGGGGGTGAGTAGTGGGTGAGTAGTGGGGTGAGTAGTGGGTGAGTAGGGGGGGTTAGTAGGGGGTGAGTAGTGGGTGAGTAGGAGGGGTGAGTAGTGGGTGAGTAGGGGGGGTGAGTAGGGGGGGTGAGTAGGTGGGGTGAGTAGGGGGGGTGAGTAGGGGGGGTGAGTAGGGGGTGAGTAGTGGGTGAGTAGTGGGGTGAGTAGTGGGTGAGTAGGGGGGGTTAGTAGGGGGTGAGTAGTGGGTGAGTAGGAGGGGTGAGTAGTGGGTGAGTAGGAGCGGGACCTGCAGTAGGAGTCGTTGTTGTTGGGATCTCCGGCTCGCTGCGCTGGCTGTGTGAAGTTCTCCAAGTGGCGCACGTGGAACACGGACAGACTGCTGTTCACATAGCCCTGTAGACACCTACACACAGTGCATATGTAGTGACATCGCTGGATGTTTCAGTTTAATTTATTAGGATTTACCCTGTGAGCCATTCGGCTCTTGAGTTTGGCTCAAACGCAACAAACATTAAAATTATAAGATACACCTAAAATTTATTGTACATAAATCTAAACATCCCATAGGTAAACAATGAAATCCTACAGAAAAAGCCTGCAACCCGTCCATGCTGCGTACAAAAAATTCCATTTGGATGTTTGATCCCAGTAACAATCATAATACAATAAAGATCAAAATTTTAAGTATAAATCTATACTAAATAAAAAATCGGGTCAAACCGAGCCCCTCTAAAACTTACAAAAACAATGCTATATAAACAACGTAACAGTTTTCCCAACATATATGATTAAAAGTTTACAATAGCGACACACACAACACACATCACGAAACCTAGCGTCCTTCGCTAGCTGCATAAGTCAATCCATAACAGCCGGATTAACAATAGCGGTAGCAGCGTACTATAATCAAAATACATAATAATTTCATACATCGGTCAACTATAACTATACTTTTTTTATTTCAGGCCACCGGATAGCAGTGGCAGCTATGGTTGGACCATACTGTCTTTGCAGTACCATCCCTAGAGGGCACGGTGTGCGTAGTGACATCACTGGATGTCACCATGCTGTAGGTGCAGTACCGGCCCTAGAGGGCACGGTGTGTGTGTAGTGACATCACTGGATGTCACCATACTGTAGGTGCAGTACCGGCCCTAGAGGGCACGGTGTGTGTGTAGTGACATCACTGGATGTCACCATACTGTAGGTGCAGTACCGGCCCTAGAGGGCACGGTGTGTGTGTAATGACATCACTGGATGTCACCACGCTGTAGGTGCAGTACCGGCCCTAGAGGGCACGGTGTGTGTGTAATGACATCACTGGATGTCACCATGCTGTAGGTGCAGTACCGGCCCTAGAGGGCACGGTGTGTGTGTAGTGACATCACTGGATGTCACCATACTGTAGGTGCAGTACCGGCCCTAGAGGGCACGGTGTGTGTGTAATGACATCACTGGATGTCACCATACTGTAGGTGCAGTACCGGCCCTAGAGGGCACGGTGTGTGTGTAATGACATCACTGGATGTCACCATGCTGTAGGTGCAGTACCGGCCCTAGAGGGCACGGTGTGTGTGTAGTGACATCACTGGATGTCACCATACTGTAGGTGCAGTACCGGCCCTAGAGGGCACGGTGTGTGTGTAATGACATCACTGGATGTCACCACGCTGTAGGTGCAGTACCGGCCCTAGAGGGCACGGTGTGTGTAGTGACATCACTGGATGTCACCACGCTGTAGGTGCAGTACCGGCCCTAGAGGGCACGGTGTGTGTGTAGTGACATCACTGGATGTCACCATGCTGTAGGTGCAGTACCGGCCCTAGAGGGCACGGTGTGTGTGTAATGACATCACTGGATGTCACCATGCTGTAGGTGCAGTACCGGCCCTAGAGGGCACGGTGTGTGTGTAGTGACATCACTGGATGTCACCATACTGTAGGTGCAGTACCAGCCCTAGAGGGCACAGTGTGTGTGTAGTGACATCACTGGATGTCACCATACTGTAGGTGCAGTACCAGCCCTAGAGGGCACGGTGTGTAGTGACATCACTGGATGTCACCACGCTGTAGGTGCAGTACCGGCCCTAGAGGGCACAGTGTGTGTCGACCTGAAGGGAAGGTCAGGTAAGGCCATAACAGCCTAGTTGACCCGGGAGGACACGTGACCGGTTAGAACGACAGAGGGGCCCCCGAGAGGGGGCTGTGAGGGTCACGTGATGGAACCGAGGTTCTTCGTGAAGGTTCTGGAAAAGGGGGCTATGCCAGGGGTGGAGTCGACCACGCCGGAGAAAATTAAAAGCCGAGTCCCGAGAGGCAGCTGGGCTCTCCGTCCCGGGGAAGAAACCCTTCGTCTACGATCTCCGATCTTCAAGCCCTCCAGCGCGTGGGCCCGGGCAGTGTGCTGTTGGAAGTTGACAGTTACCTTGCAACCTGTGTAGTTAGCCAGGGTGGTCACCACCCTGGGTTGTTGTCGTGTTAAGGGGAAAGTTACCCCGTTGTGTTGAAGTAATAAATGCGCTGCCTCCGAGTCTAAGTGTGCGACTCAGTTGAACCCACTACACATACACAGTACACACAGTACACAAATACAGTACACAGTAGAACACGGAGAGACTGATGTTCCCATAGCCCTGTAGACACCTACAGCACACAGTACACATACCGTACACACAGTACACACACACCAATAACAGATCACACACACCGTACACACACAGTATACACACACCGTACACACACCCCGTACACACAGTATACACACACTGTACACTCACAGTATACACACAGTACAACGTGGAACACGGAGACTGCGGTTCACATAGCCCTGTAGACACCTACAGCACGCACACACTGTACACACACACTGTACACACTGTGCACAAAGCCATGCAGGTACCGACAGTACACACAGCAGACAGTACACACACAGTACACACAATACACAGTGGAACAGGGAGAGACTGCTGTTCCCATAGCCCTGCAGGTATCTACAGTACACACAGTACTCACAGTACACACACACACAACAACCGCCATTTGCCACTAAGTGGCGGTGATGCCACGTGAAGTGTCGAACGCCCACTGGCAGGAGGTCACGGGGCAGACCCAGGTGCCATGCGTCAACTGACTGAGATGAGTGGCCAATGCACCACCTGTGCCCCCTACTGTACCAACTTGCTGTGTTTTAGTCGCTCGGCGCTCCGCTCGTTGTGAGCGTCGCTCCTCTGCCCTCCGTTACTGGCGAATGTCTTTAACTGTCCAGTAGCGTCCTTCACGAGCCTCCTCCACAGAGGCCAATCTTGATACCGCTGGTATCAGTCATCGGCATGTCCACTCAGCTCCACATTCTCTTGTAGCACATCACTCCATCTCTTCTCTAGCCCGTACCGTGCCCATTTAGCCCCCTCTATCCGGCCGAATAAAAGCTGTTTGGGCATGCGGTGATTGGGCATGCGGGCTACATGACCCAGCCAACGCAGCTTTGCTTGCCGGAGGAGCTCACCAATGGGACTTTGTCCAGATCTTTCAAAGATTTGTGAGCTCCTCACACAATCCATATTGGTTAAACCCAGGATGGGTCGTAGGCAGGCCATCCAAAATGTTTCTAACCAGTGAAGATGTTCCATTAGGGGGGGGTCCACGTTTTGGAAACGTAGAGATAGGATGGCATGACCATGGCCGAGAAGACCCGAAGCGTCGTGTGGAGCAACAGACCAGTTAGCTTCCACAAAGCGTTACGCAACCAATGAAAAGATAATGCCGCTCGACTGAATTGGGGTGAGACCTCTGCTGTCAAACCTGAGCCAGTCATGAGCACACTGCCCAGATACGGAAAACGCTCCACTCTCTCCACAACTGCCCCATCACCAATCGGGCATTGTGGGGGTGGAGTATCTAATGGTACAAAATACCCAGGCAGGTGATCAGTTTTTGGTGGTGGACCTAGAGTGGCACGCTGCAGGTTCAGCAGCAGCGCCTCCAACTCCTCCTCTGAGTGAGCATCTGGTTCTGGACAGATGGCAGTCTTTTTCACTCTTCGGAATCTGTTTGCCAAGACAAAAGCCACAGAGCAACATGTTCTGGAACTGCTCTTTGCAGATGACTGCACACTTCTTGCACACATGGAGAAGGCCCTACAGCTCATCGTGAACTGTTTCTCTGAGGCAGCTAATGCTTTTGGTCTGACAATCAGCCTCAAGAAAAGAGAGGTGTTATACCAGCCCCCACCTCGTGGAGTTCAACATCGACTACACCCATCTCCATGCAGTGGAATAGTTCACATGCCTGGGCAGTGTGATAATATCCAACGACTAATCCATCGCCAAGGACATGGAGACAATGGACTTGCCGAGGCAAACTGCTCCTTAGGCAGGCTCCACAAGCACATCTGGCAGAGCCACTCACTTCGCCTCACCACAAAGATACAGGGCAGTTGGAGTAGCCACCCTTTTATATGGCTCAGAGTCATGGGTCCTGTACAAGAAAGAGCTTAGGCTGCTGGAGCGCTTCCACCAGCGCTGCCCGCGTTCTATCATGAACATGGGATGGCAGGACTTGGCCACGAACAACAGAGTCCTGGAGAGAGCTCAGACACCCAGCATTGAATCCGTTCTGCTGCTTCGTCAGCTCCGCTGGGCTGGCAACGTCTCGCGCATGGAGGACAGCAGGATGCCCAAAGCGCAGAAAGACTGCCACCAGGGACTCATCCGCCAATCGGGCTCCGACTGGTCAGGAGTTCAAATGCACCACCTGCCACAGAATCTGCAAGTCAAAGATCAGACTGTACAGCCACCATCGCGCCTGCCAATTACATGGACCTCATTCCTCCCTGATGTTCGCAAGCAAAGAACCAGCCGACGACGATGATAAGTGAGTGTCAAGGTGTGTGTGTATGTGAGCGAGTGTGTAGGTGTGACTGTGAGTGAGTGTGTAGGTGTGTGTGCGAGTGGGGAGCGGCTGCGTAGCGGTTAGCGCTACGCTGCGCTACGAACCTGGCGACCCGGGATCGATTCCCACTCACGGCCAACACCAGTGACGATTATCTGAACCAGTCCTGGGCCTCCCCTAGGTCGACTCAGCCTCAAATGAGTACCTGGTGCGATGTGTAAACATCGCCACTAGAGAGACAAAGACGGCCGGGCGTGGTGTTGGCCACCCACCCCTCGTGTGCCGTGCCGGCCTTTATAGGTGCTCACTAACAGAACTTGCCCCTACAGTCTCTGTTAAGGCTATAAGGGGCATCTTTGTTTTTGTGTATGTGAGTGAGTGTGAGTGAGAGTGTGAGTGAGAGAGTGAGTGAGTGTGAGTGAGTGCGATAGAAAGTGAGTGAGAGTGTGAGTGAGTGTGAGTGAGTGAGTGTGAGTGAGTGAGAGAGTGAGTGAGAGAGTGAGTGAGTGTGAGTGAGTGTGAGTAAGTGAGAGAGAAAGTGAGTGAGAGTTTGAGTGAGTGAGAGTGTGAGTGAGTGAGGGAGTGAGTGAGAGAGTTTGAGTGAGTGAGAGGGTGAGTGAGAGTGTGAGTGAGTGTGAGTGAGTGAGAGAGTGTGAGTGAGTGAGGGAGTGAGTGAGAGAGTGAGTGAGAGAGAGAGAGAGAGTAAGTGAGAGAGAGTGAGTGTGAGTGAGTGAGTGTGAGTGAGTGTAAGTGAGTGAGAGTGAGTGAGAGAGTGAGTGTGAGTGAGTGTGAGTGAGTGAGTGTGAGTGAGTGTGAGTGAGTGTAAGTGAGTGAGAGTGTGAGAGAGTGAGTGAGTGAGTGAGAGAGTGAATGAGTGAGAGAGAGAGTGTGAGTGAGTGAGAGAGAGAGTGAGTGTGAGTGAGTGAGAGTGAGTGAGTGAGAGAGAGTGTGAGTGAGTGTGAGAGAGTGAGAGAGGGTGTGAGTGAGTGTGAGTGAGTGAGAGTGAGTGAGATAGAAAGTGAGTGAGTGTGAGAGAGTGAGAGAGAGTGTGAGAGAGTGTGAGTGAGTGTGAGTGAGTGTGAGTGAGTGAGATAGAAAGTGAGTGAGAGTATGAGTGAGTGAGTGAGAGTGTGAGTGAGTGACCTCTTGGTCCTGTATTCTCCCTGCCCAGCACAGGGTCCGTATGCGTGGATGTAAACGAGGCGTGGGATGAAGTCGGAGGTGACGGCGATGACGAGCGCGTTGGTGATCACCGCCACCACGCCGATGAACTCCAGAATCCCGAACCAGATTCCTGCCACAAACACACTCAGACAAACATAGCCCAGGTAGCTTATAACAGGGCTGTAGGGGCAAGTGCTGTTAGTAGCAAGTAGCAGCAGCACCTGTGAAGGCCTGGCACACGAGGGGGTGGGGGTAGTGTGGGCTAGCACCACCCCACGGTTGCCCACCCGGCCGCCTTTGTCTCTCCCTAGTATCACAAAGACACACACACTCACTCATCCGTCCACTTATCCACCCACTCGCTAACCCAGGTAGCCTTCACCACTCAGAAACCCGTAATATAAGCGCGCACGTGTCTCCTTCTGTGTCTCCCTCTGTGTCTCCCTCTGTGTCTCCCTCTGTGTCTCCCTCTGTGTCTCCCTCTGTGTCTCCCTCTGTGTCTCCCACCGTGTCTCCCTCTGTGTCTCCCTCTGTGTCCCTGTGTCTCCCTCTGTGTCTCCCTCTGTGTCCCTTTGTGTCCCTCTGTGTCCCTGTGTCTCCCTCTGTGTCCCTGTGTCTCCCTCTGTGTCCCTGTGTGTCTCCCTGTGTCCCTGTGTCTCCCTCTGTGTCTCCCTCTGTGTCTCCCTCTGTGTCTCCCTCTGTGTCTCCCTCTGTGTCTCCCTCTGTGTCTCCCTCTGTGTGTCCCTCTGTGTGTCCCTCTGTGTGTCCCCGTGCGAGTCCCCGAGTCTCCGAGCGAGTCACCGATGTCCCGTGCTCTCCTGGCCACGGGTCTCCGCCAGGATGCGCACAACTTCCACGCGTCGATGCGAATCTCGAGCAGGTTGTTGGTGAGCGCCAGCAGCGGGGCCAGCGGGAACGCCGCAACGAAGATCGTCACGAAGCCAAACTGCAGCACTGCCAGGGGCATCATCAGCATCATCATCAGCATCATCAGCATGGCCAGTAGCTTCATCATCAGCATGGCCAGTAGCATCATCATCATCAGCATGGCCAGTAGCATCATCATCATCAGCATGGCCAGTAGCATCATCATCAGCATGGCCAGTAGCATCATCATCAGCATGGCCAGTAGCATCATCATCATCAGCATGGCCAGTAGCATCATCATCAGCATGGCCAGTAGCATCATCATCAGCATGGCCAGTAGCATCATCATCAGCATGGCCAGTAGCATCATCATCATCAGCATCGCCAGTAGCATCATCATCAGCATCACCAGTAGCATCATCATCAGCATCACCAGTAGTATTATCATCAGCATGGCCAGTAGCATCATCATCAGCATGGCCAGTAGCATCATCATCATCAGCATGGCCAGTAGCATCATCATCATCAGCATGGCCAGTAGCATCATCATCATCAGCATGGCCAGTAGCATCATCATCAGCATCGCCAGTAGCATCATCATCAGCAGCAGCAGCAGCTGATGATGATGATAACGCTGATGTTGCTTGTGCTGAAGTTAATGGTACTACCTCTGGTACTCCTGCTGGTACTACTGCAGGTACTACTGATGGTTCTACCCCTGGCATTGCTGATGGTACTACTGCAGGTACTACTGATGGTACTACTGATTGTACTACTGCAGGTACTACTGATGGTACTACTGCAGGTACTACTGATGGTACTACCGCTGGTACTACTGATGGTACTACTGCAGGTACTACTGCTGGTACTACTGCAGGTACTACTGATGGTTCTACCCCTGGCATTGCTGATGGTACTACTGCAGGTACTACTGATGGTACTACTGATTGTACTACTGCAGGTACTACTGATGGTACTACTGCAGGTACTACTGATGGTACTACCGCTGGTACTACTGATGGTACTACTGCAGGTACTACTGATGGTACTACTGCAGGTACTACTGATGGTACTACCGCTGGTACTACTGCAGGATACTACTGCAGGTACTACTGCAGGTACTGCTGCAGGTACTACTGCAGGTACTACCGCTGGTACTACTGCTGGTACTACCGCTGGTACTACTGCAGGTACTACTGATGGTACTACTGCAGGTACTACTGATGGTACTACCGCTGGTACTACCGCTGGTACTACTGCAGGTACTACTGCTGGTACTACTGCAGGTACTACCGCTGGTACTACCGCTGGTACTACTGCAGGTACTACTGATGGTACTACTGATGGTACTACAGCAGGTACTACCGCTGGTACTACCGCTGGTACTACTGCAGGTACTACTGATGGTACTACTGCAGGTACTGCTGCAGGTACTACTGCTGGTACTACTGCAGGTACTACCGCTGGTACTACCGCTGGTACTACTGCAGGTACTACTGATGGTACTACTGCTGGTACTACTGCAGGTACTTACCCATCTCGAGGTACTCGTAAGCGAGGAAGTGTTCAGGAGGCTCCTCCAGGCGGAGGTCTTCTTCCCAGCACTCCACGGGGGGCGCCCCCTCCCCCTGGGCCCCCCCCTTCGAACCACTCAGCTTGCGGCAGCAGAAGCTGGGACAACATCATCAGCATCATCAGTAGCATCATCAGCAGCATCATCATCAGCAGCAGCAGTGGCATCATCAATAGCATCATCATCATTATCAACAGCATCATCAACAGCATCATCAATAGCATCATCATCAGCAGCAGCAGCGGCATCATCAACAGCATCATCAGCATCATCAACAGCATCATCATCATCAACAGCAGCATCATCAGTAGCATCAACATCATCAACATCATCAGCATCATCATCAGTAGCATCATCAGCAGCAGCAGCATCAGCATCATCATCAGTAGCATCATCATCAGTACCATCATCGGCATCATCATCAGCATCATCATCAGCAGCAGCATTCAACAGCAGCATCAGTATCATCATCAGCATCATCATCATCAGTAGCATCAGTATCGTGGTTGTAGCCGTGATGGTTATGATGCTGGTGGTGGTAGTTGACATCATGGTTGTTAACATTATAGATGATGGTGGTTGTTGTTGTTATGGTGGTTATAATTGTTGTGGTAGTGGTGGTAGTGGTCGTTGTGATTTTAGTGATGATGATGATGGTTGTGGTGATTGTTGTGGTGGTTGTTGTGGTGGTTGTTTTGGTGGTTGTTGTGGTGGTTGTTGTGGTGGTTGTGATGCTAACGGGCGGCCGAACTCCAAGGCGTTGTTGAAGAGCTGCTTCAGGAAGAGGACAATGGCCATCTGGACACACAGGTCGATGAGGCATCCACTGGGATGGCACTGCGTACACACACACAGATACACACAGACACACACAGACACACACACAGACACACACACACAGACACACAGAGACACACACACAGAGACACACACACAAACAGACACACACAGACAGACACACACACAGACACACACACAGATACACACAGATACACACAGACACACACAGACACACAGATACACACACAGACACACACAGACACACACACAGACACACACAGATACACACAGACACACACAGACACACACAGACACACGCAGATACACACAAACACACAGGTCGATGAGGCATCCACTGGGGTGGCACTGCGTACACACACACAGACACACAGACACACGCAGATACACGCAGACACACACAGACACACGCAGACACAAACAGATACACACAGACACACACACAGACACACACAGACACACACAGATACACACAGACACACACAGACACACACACACAGACACACACAGACACACACAGACACACACACAGACACACACAGACACACACACACAGACACACAGACAAACACAGACACACAGACAAACACAGACACACACAGATACACACAGACACACACAAAGACAAAAAATCCCCCGTATAGCCTAAGCAGACTGTAGGGGCAAGTGCTGTTAGCGAGCACCTAGAAAGGCCGGCACGGCACACGAGGGGTGGGTGGCCAGCACCACGCCCGGCCGCCTTTGTCTCCCTAGTGGCGATGTTTACACACCGCACCAGGTACTCATTTGAGGCTGAGTCGACCTAGGGGAGGCCCAGGACCGGTTCAGATAACCGTCACTGATGTTGGCCATTAGCGGGAATTGAACCCGGGTCACCAGGCTCGTAGCGCAGCGCGCTAACTGCTACACTACCGCTCCCCACTGACACACACAGATACACACAGACACACACACAGACACACACAGACACACACACACAGACACACACAGACACACCAATACAACCGCCATTCGCCACCAAGTGATGGTGACATCACCACGGCACCTGTGCCAGGCCAGGTGCACTTTGAGGCCACGTGAAGTGTCGAAGGCTCGCTGACAGGAGGAGGTCACCGGGCAGACCCAGCAGGTGCCATGGGTCGGCTGACTGAGATGAGTGGCTGATGCACCACCTGTGCCCCCTACTGTGCCAACTAGCTGTAATTTAGCCGCCCGGCGCACTGCTGTTGTGAGCGTCGCTCCTCTGCCCTAAGTTATTGCTTCACGAGCCTCCGCCACAGAGGCCGATCATGACACTGCTGGTACCAGTCTTTGGCAAGCCCACTCAGCTCCACATCCTCCATTACCACATCAGTCCATCTCTTCTCCAGCCCGTGTTGTGCATGTTCAGCCCCCCTCTATGTGGCCAAACAGAATCTGCTGGGGCATGTGATGGCTGGGCATGTGGGTTACATGACCCAGCCAATGCAACCTTGCCTGACTGGAGGAGCTCACGGATGAAAATGTGTACAGATTTTTCAAGGATTTGTGAGCTCCTCACACAATCCAGACTTGTTCAACCCAAGATGGATTAGAGGCAGGCCAGCCTGAATGTTTCTAACTGGGGTCCACGTTTCACAAGCTCGGAGAAGACCCGAATCTTGGTGCAGAGCGACAGACTAGGTAGCTTCCACACAGCATTACTCAGCTGATGAAAAGATAATTCCGCTCGACTGATTTTCAGCGATACCTCTGCTGTCAAACCGGAGCAGGTCATGAGCCTGCTGCCCAGGTATGGAAAATTTTCAACTCTCTCCACAAGTGCCCCATCACAAATTGGGAGTTGTGGGGGTGCAGTGTCTGATGGCACAAAATACCCAGGCACATACACATGCAGATACACACGCACACACACAGATACGCACGCACACACACAGATACGCACGCACAGATACACACGCACACACACACACAGATACACACGCACACACACAGATACACACACACAGATACACACGCACACACGCAAATACACACGCACACACATAGATGCACCAGACAAAGCTCCCCCGTATAGCCTTTAACAGACTGTTGGGGCAAGTGGTGTTAGCGAGCAGCACCTATGCAGGCCGGAACAGTACACGAGGGGGTGGGTAGCCAGCATAACGCCCGACCGCTTTTGCCTCCCTAGTGGGGATGTTTATACACCACACGAGGTGCTCATTTGAGGCTGAGTCGACCTAGGGCAGGCCCAGGACGGGTTTTAATATTTGCCACTGATGTTGGCCGTGAGCGGGAATCGAACTCGTGCCGCCGGGTTCGTAGCGCAGCGTAGCGCTCACCGCTACACTACAGCAGCAGCCGAATACTCTAAATGCAGATTTCTACAGAATCAGAGACCCATAGACCCACAAAGACTCACAGAGACCCATAATGATATAGACCCATTTCGATCCAGAGACCCACAGAGACTCAAAGAACAGAGATCCAGAGACTCATATCGATCCATAGGGACCCCACAGACATGCATAGAGACTAATAGACCCATAGACCAACAGAGATCCATAGAGACCCATACTCATCGAAACCCATATGATAACTAAACTATTTGGTTGTTTTTTACCAGGTAAGGCTGAACTCTGTGTTCCTTATTCAGACAAGCGACCTTGCTATCACAAATAACAGCTCTACCAAGTGTCTGATATCATCATCTGGACATTTACATCAGCATCCAAATACTCTAAACGTGACGTTGATTCTAAATGTGGAGAGAAAAAGCGGAGGAGCTGGAGATAAATCCACGCGACCATGACAGGGAAGAGAGTCGCAGAGACTCCAAATAGACAGCAGCAGGCACAGTCAGGTTCGGGATCGAATCCACGACCTCCTGCATCCCAGGCGAGGTAGTCAACATCTCCTAGCCACCACGGCTAACAGCACTTGCCCCTACAGTATGTTTGGGCTACACGGGGGAGCTTTGTCTTTAGTGATGTGTGTACACACTCTCACCTCTTCAAGGCGGTACAACTGAAACCAGCGAGCGTAGTTACCAGGTCTCCCTATGAACCTGCACGGAACAGAGACGCAGAATCAACTCCAGCACAGCAGCATCAGCAGCAGCTTCACGATGGCCGTGTCTCTGTGTGTGCGTTCACGATGGCCGTGTCTCTGTGTGTGCGTTCACGATGGCCGTGTCTCTGTGTGTGCGTTCACGATGGCCGTGTCTCTATGTGGGTTCACGATGGCCGTGTCTCTGTGTGGGTTCACGATGGCCGTGTCTCTGTGTGTGCGTTCACGATGGCCGTGTCTCTGTGTGTGCGTTCACGATGGCCGTGTCTCTGTGTGTGCGTTCACGATGGCCGTGTCTCTGTGTGTGCGTTCACGATGGCCGTGTCTCTGTGTGGGTTCACGATGGCCGTGTCTCTCTGTGTGCATTCACGATGGCCGTGTCTCTGTGTGTGCGTTCACGATGGCCGTGTCTCTGTGTGGGTTCACGATGGCCGTGTCTCTCTGTGTGCATTCACGATGGCCGTGTCTCTGTGTGTGCGTTCACGATGGCCGTGTCTCTGTGTGGGTTCACGATGGCCGTGTCTCTCTGTGTGCGTTCACGATGGCCGTGTCTCTGTGTGTGCGTTCACGATGGCCGTGTCTCTGTGTGTGCGTTCACGATGGCCGTGTCTCTGTGTGTGCGTTCACGATGGCCGTGTCTCTGTGTGGGTTCACGATGGCCGTGTCTCTCTGTGTGCATTCACGATGGCCGTGTCTCTGTGTGTGCGTTCACGATGGCCGTGTCTCTGTGTGGGTTCACGATGGCCGTGTCTCTCTGTGTGCATTCACGATGGCCGTGTCTCTGTGTGTGCGTTCACAATGGCCGTGTCTCTGTGTGTGCGTTCACGATGGCCGTGTCTCTGTGTGTGCATTCACGATGGCCGTGTCTCTGTGTGGGTTCACGATGGCCGTGTCTCTGTGTGTGCGTTCACGATGGCCGTGTCTCTGTGTGTGCGTTCACGATGGCCGTGTCTCTGTGTGTGCGTTCACGATGGCCGTGTCTCTGTGTGGGTTCACGATGGCCGTGTCTCTGTGTGTGCGTTCACGATGGCCGTGTCTCTGTGTGTGCGTTCACGATGGCCGTGTCTCTGTATGTGCGTTCACGATGGCCATGTCTCGATGTGTGCGTTCACGATGGCCGTGTCTCTGTGTGTGCGTTCACGATGGCCATGTCTCGATGTGTGCGTTCACGATGGCCGTGTCTCTGTGTGTGCGTTCACGATGGCCGTGTCTCTGTGTGTGCGTTCACGATGGCCGTGTCTCTGTGTGGGTTCACGATGGCCGTGTCTCTGTGCGTTCACGATGGCCGTGTCTCTGTGTGTGCGTTCACGATGGCCGTGTCTCTGTGTGTGCGTTCACGATGGCCGTGTCTCTCTGCACCTGCCCAGGAAGAACGCCACGTAGAAGATGGAGCTGAAGTGGTTGATGAACTGGAAGATAAAGATGAAGATGCAGAATCGTCGCTCCCTCTTCTCTCGCGAGACGCTCCCTATCGCAACACCATAGGCAAAGGGGTCCCCCAGGTAGCTTTCAATAGGATGTAGAGGCAAGTGTTGTTAGCGAGCACACACATACTAACATACAAAGACCCCGGATAGCCTGTAACAGACTGTTGGGGCAAGTGCTGTGAGTCAGTAGTAGCCCCTATGAAGGCCGGCATGGCACACGAGGGGGTGGGTGGCCAGCAAAGACACATAAACATGGTGGTGGTGATTTTGATGTGACTGCCATTCTACTACTCCGGTGGTGGGTGTACATCTAGGACTCAATTCAAACCCACAGTGGCCTGGTCTCATCTAGCTGATGAAAGTTGGAAGCGATAATTTCATCGTTGCTTGTACCTGGGGTTGGCATCGCACCCCCCTCCCCTCTCCTGTCAGCCAGAGACCCTGGCTGACAGAACGCCTCCTCTGTCAGCCAGAGACCCTGCAGCTTTTGCTCAGAGGTTCGGAGAGCCGTCTTGGGAGTGGAGAAATCGCTCAAACTGGAAAACATCATGGGGCAAAGTGGGGATGACACTGCTGAGGCTGCGGTGCCTCAAATATTGGAAGAAGTAGTCATCCCCTGCGAGTGGTTGGCTGAAGTGCCAACGGTTGAGGAAGTAAAAAAGGTGATCCAGAGTCTGAGACCAGGAAATGCACCGGGCAAAGATGATCTTCAAAGCGAAATACTGAGGAAGGATGCCATTTGTGTAGGGAATTCCCACAGGACCTACATCTCTGCTTTATTGACCTGGGCAAGGCCTATGATTCCATCGGCCTGGGCTCTAGGTTGTTCATCATGCTTTTAGAGTCACTGACTCTCTACTCAAAATCATGAAAGGCCTTCATGGTGGTGGGCAGGCCCGGGTAAAACTACGTGGCCAGCAGTTGGAGCCATTCCCCTGTTCACCTTGGCGTGCGACAGGAATGTCCTCTGGCTCCCACATTATTTTACATCTTTTTTTACTATTTAGTTTGTGAAGCTTCTATGGCTGTACTGGAAGCTAACTGGTCTGTCGCTCCTCGCTCCACACGAAGCTTCGGGTCTTCTTGGCCAGAGTCATTCCCTCCCTTCTCTATGCTTGCAAAACGTGGACACCGCTAATGGAACATCTTCGCCAGTTAGAAACATTTAGGCTGGCCTGCCTACAATCCATCCTGGGTTTAACCAGGCTGGATTGTGTGAGGAGCTCACAAATCCTTGAAAGATCTGGACCAAGTCCCATCAGTGAGCTCTGCCAGCAGGCAAGGCTGCGTTGGCTGAGTCATGTAGCCCACATGCCCATTCACCGCATGCCTAAACAGCTTTTGTTCAACCGGATAGAGGGGGCTAAAAGGGCGCCGCATGGGCTAGAGAAGAGATGGAGTGATGTGGTACAGGAGGACGTGGAGCTGAGTGGAATTGCCGATGACTGGTACCAGCAGTGTCAAGATCGGCCTCTGTGGAGGAGGCTCGTGAAGGACGCTACTGGGCAGTTGGAGGCAGTCGCCCTCCAACAACAACGAAGGACAGAGGAGCGCCGAGCGGCTAAAGCACAGCAGGTTGGCACAGAAGGGACCACAGGTGGAGCATTAGCCAGTCATCTCAGTCAACCCATGGCACCTGAGTCTGTCCCGTGACCTCCTGCCAGCGGGTGTTCGACACTTCACATGGCCTCAACGTGCACATAGCCTGGCAAAAGCATCGTGGTGATGTCACCGCCACTTCGTGGCGAATAGCAGCTGTTGATTATGATGGTGGAGGTGATGTCTGGATCAGGAATCTCACCGATGTTTGCCAACTTTGAGGCCACAATGCCGCACACCTGCAACAACAACATCAACAACATCACCAACAACATTACCACCACTGCCAACATCACCACCATCACCACCATCACCACCATCACTCCCGTCATCACCATCACTCCCATAACCCCTATCACCATCACCAACACCCTCACCACCCCCGTCACCATCACCACCATCACTGCCACCACCATCGCCGCTACCACCCCTATCACCATCACCACCACCACTACCACTACCACCACCACCACCACCATCACCACCACCACCAGCACCATCACCATGACCACTCCTATCACCATCACTGCTACCACCACCATCACCACTCCTATCACCATCACTGCTACCACCACCATCACCACCATCATCAGCGCGACCATCACCATCACCACCACCATCACCACCACCATCACCACCACCACCAGCACCAGCAACACCAACATCACCATCACCACCACCATCACCACCATCACCACCATCATCAGCGCGACCACCATCACCTTGTTCATGCACTGGATGAGCAGGAAGTGGAGAATGGCTCCGCTCCCCACCACCACGAGGCCGGCGTTGTTGCGGAAGAATCCGGGCTCCACTCTCCGTGACAGCACGTCCCTCATGAGGACGCGATACGCCACGATAGCGTACGCAGCAATGATCTCTACGCAGATCTACAGCACCACCACCACACAGATCTACACCACCACCACCACCACACAGATCTACACCACCACCACAACCACACAGATCTACACCACCACCACACAGATCTACACAACCACACAGATCTACACCACCACCACAACACAGATCTACACCACCACACAGATCTACACCACCACCACAACCACACATATCTACAACACCACCAACACACAGATCTACACCACCACACAGCTCTACACCACCACCACCACACAGATCTACACCACAACACAGATCTACACCACCACACAGATCTACACCACCACCACCACACATATCTACACCACCACAACCACACAGATCTACACCACCACCACCACACAGATCTACACCACCACACAGATCTACACCACCACCACAACCACACAGATCTACACCACCACCACCACCACACAGATCTACACCACCACACAAATCTACACCACCACCACAACCACACAGATCTACACCACCACACAAATCTACACCACCACCACAACCACACAGATCTACACCACCACACAGATCTACACCACCACCACACAGATCTACACCACCACCACACAGATCTACACCACCACCACCACCACACAGATCTACACCACCACCACACAGATCTACACCACCACACAAATCTACACCACCACCACAACCACACAGATCTACACCACCACTACCACACAGATCTATACCACCACACAGATCTACACCACCACCACCACACAGATCTACACCACCACCACCACACAGATCTACACCACCACCACCACACAGATCTACACCACCACCACCACCACCACACAGATCTACACCACCACCACCACCACCACACAGATCTACACCACCACCACAACCACACAGATCTACACCACCACCACCACACAGATCTACACCACCACACAAATCTACACCACCACCACAACCACACAGATCTACACCACCACCACCACACAGATCTATACCACCACGCAGATCTACACCACCACCACCACACAAATCTACACCACCACCCACACCACGCAGATCTACACCACCACAACCACACAGATCTACACCACCACCACCACACAGATCTACACCACCACCACCACACAGATCTACAGCACCACACAGATCTACACCACCACCACACAGATCTACACCACCACCACCACACAGATCTACACCACCACCACCACACAGATCTACACCACCATCACAACCACACAGATCTACACCACCACCACCACCACACAGATCTACACCACCACCACACAGATCTACACCACCACCACACAGATCTACACCACCACCCACACAGATCTACACCACCACCACACAGATATACACCACCACCCACACCACGCAGATCTACACCACAACCACCACCACCACCACCACAACCACACAGATCTACACCACCACCACCACACAGATCTACACCACCACCACCACCACACAGATCTACACCACCACACAGATCTACACCACCACCACACAGATCTACACCACCACCCACACCACGCAGATCTACACCACAATCACCACCACAACCACACAGATCCACACCAACACCACGTAGATATAGATCACAACCACCTTGACCACCACAGATCTACACCACAACCACCACACAGATGTACACAACCACCACCACACGTGCGTACGTGCGTGTACGCGTGTGTGTACGCGTGTGTGTACGCGTGTGCGTGTACACATGCATGCGTACGTGTGTGTACGTGTGTGTGTGTTCGTGTGCACACGTGTGTACTCGTGTGTGTACGCGTGTGTGTACGCGCGTGTGTGCGCGTGTACGTGTGTGTACACGTGCATGTGTACTCGTGTGTGCGTGTCTGTACGCGTGTGTGTACGAGTGTGTGTACGAGTGTGTGTACGTGTGTCTACGTGTGTGTACGTGTGTGTACGTGTGTGTACACGTGTGTACGTGTGTGTACACGTGCATGTGTACTCGTGTGCGCATGCGTGCACCGACCATGAGGAAGCAGACGATGGAGATGATGACCAGCGAGAGCACCTTGTGGCACGTGATTCCCGAGGGCGACGGCGAGGCCGACGAAGGATGGTGATGTTGGAAGGCGCTGCCACTGTGGCGGGGCGAGCGTGGCCGGCCCGGCACGTAGCGGCGCGTCACCGTACGCAGCACCAACTCGTCCTGGCATCCAACAGCAGCGGCGGCGGCGGCAGCAACAACAATCATCAGCAGAGCCACTACATCCTTACTTACCAAATGCCACCTCCACCACCTCCAGCATCATCACCACCGTCCAACATCACCACCTCCACCACCATCACCACCTACACAACAACTAACACCGCCACCACCTCAAACTCAACCTCCACCACCGATCACCACCAAACTCTACCACCACCACTCCCACCACCCCACCACCAACTAAACCACTACCACCTCAACCACCACCATCTCCATCATCACCACAGCAACCACCACCTCTAGTAACCACCAGTCACCACCATCACCAACAACCAACATTCGCCACCAAGTAACGGTGACGTCACCACGACGCTTGTGCCAGGCTAGGTGCAGAGGCTGATCTTGACACCGCTGATACCAGTTATTGGAAAGTCCACTAAAGCTGCATATCCTCTAATGCCACATCATTCCATCTCTTCTCTAGCCCATGTCATACCCGTTTAGCCCCTTCTATCTGAAAACAAAATCTGTTTGGGCATGCGGTTAGTTGGGATGTAGGCTACATAACCCAGCCAATGCAGCCTTGCCCGCCGGAAGAGCTCACCGATGGGACTGCTCAAATCTGTCAAAGATTTGTGAGCTCCTCACATAATCCAGCCTGGTTAAACCCAGGATGGATCGTAGGCAGGCCAGCCTGAATGTTTCTAACCGGCAAAGATGTTCCATTAGGGGTGTCCACGTTTTGCAAGCATAGAGAAGGGAGGGAATGACCGTGGCCGAGAAGACCGAAAGTTTTGTGTGGAGCGACAGACCAGGTAGCATCCACACAGCATTCCATAGTTAATGAAAAGATATTGCCGCTCGACTGATTCGGAGTGAGACTTCTGCTGTCAAACCAGGAGCTGGTCATAAGCACACTGCCCAGGTATGGAAACCTATCCACTCTCTTCACAACTACCCCACCAATGGGAAGTTGAGGGCATGGATTACTTGATGATACCAAATACCCAGGCAGGTGCTTCGAGGGACTAATAGTAAGGCCCCACCTCTTAGTAGCACCCTCCAGGTTCAACAGCAGGGCCTCCAACTCCTCTTCTGAGTGAGCAGCAATCACCAGATTATCAGCATAGGGAGCCATCCCTCGACTGCACCAGAGCATCGATCATCCTCCCATTGTATCTATGCCAGATGGAAATTCCTCCGGTACTGTCATGGAAAGCATGGCAGTAATGTAGGTTCCAGAAGACATCCCTGTTGCACCCCAAGGTGAACAGGGAATGGTTGTGACTCCTGACCACGTAGGTTTACCTGGGCCCTTCCACCATCATGAAGGTCCTTCATGATTGTGAGCAGAGTCAGGGACTCTGAAAACAGAAAAATCAACCCAGAGGTCTATTGATGGTATCATAGGCCTTGACCAGGTCAATAAAGCAGAGATGTAGGTCCTGTTGGAATTCCCTACACCTCTGCTGTAGTCGACGGAGAGAAGCTATGGCATCTGTGCAGGACCGCCCTGGCTTGCAACCACATTGGGGCTCCGCAAACCTCTCCTCAGCGTGCCTGGCAAAGCGATGTTGAATAATCCTTGCCAGAACCTTTCCTGGCACAGAGGAAGATGCCCCTGTAGTTGTTCAAGTCTGTACGGTCCCCCTTATGTAACGATGCTACTGGGCTCCGATTGGAGGGCGCCACACGGGCCCAAGTTGATTGACAGGGGCCGAGGGGCAAGAGATGGAGGAGAGGGCCACCTAGCAACTGGCAGCTGATTGGTTGCTAGGGAGGATAGACAGAGAGCGGCTGAGTTGCCATAGTGCCTACTGCTGCGCTGGGCAAACCGGTGCCGAGGCTGCGCTGAATCCTGAGAGCGCGGCACTATCGCTAGGTCCGGGGGGTCCCTGAGGCTGCACGTGACCTCACGAGTGGCTTTACATACCCATGGCTTCTGCTGCGCTGCTTTGTCACCCAGGAGCAGAGCGTTCGTAAGGGTTGGCGCGAACAGTCAGCACGATGTTCTGTAATTGCCTTGTTCCGAGCTGTGTTCTGTAACCGCTCTATCGTCACGGTGTTCTGTACCTGTTTTGTCGCCACGGTGCTCTATGTTTGTTGACACACGGGGTCACTGTGTTAAGCTGATGATCTACGGGGCTATGTAAAGGTGTGCTGTTACTGATGCGAGTTTTAGTGAATTGGCCTTGTTGAAGACAGTAAGTCTTACCCGAGTGTTGATATAATCTTCACTACGTTATTATCCACCACAGTTGGTTCGCATCCTTGTGTATGGTGTGTCCGTAGTGCATAACGAACCAAGACATAGTTTATCAATTCCAAATCTCGTGAATATTCATTGTATTCTAGATCGGGCTATTGTCCTTCTGTCGTTGTAAAGCACGTTTTAAAAATCCGCATTGGTATCCTTTAAAAATATTGAGGGAATTGCATGGGAGAGAAAATGCATCAGAACCCCTCACTCTACCATATTAAAAATGAGCAACCCTCAACCACCTCCTCCACCAATTCCACCATATCCACCATCTCTACCACCTCCATCATTACCATCACCTCCACAACCTCACCTCCTCCTCCCCCATGTCCAGGAGGTCCCATCTGCAGGTGAGCACTGCCCGGTAGCGCTTCCACATCTCCAGAAACACTGTGGCTATAAGCCGCACACACAGACACACACACAGACACACACACGGACACACACACAGACACACACGGACACACACGGACACACACGGACACACACACAGACAGACACACAGACACACACACAGACACACACACAGACACACACAAAGATAAAGACAAAGATCCCCCATATAGCCTTAACAGACTGTAGGGGCAATTGCTGTTAGCGAGCACCTATAAAGGCCGGAACGGTACACGAGGGGGTGGGGTGGCCAGCACCTAGCCCGACCGCCTTTGTCTCCCTAGTGGCAATGTTTACACACCGCACCAGGTACTCATTTGAGGCTGAGTCGACCTAGGGGAGGCCCGGGACCGGTTCAGATAATCGTCACTGGTGTTGGCCGTGAGCGGGAATCGAACCCGGGTCGCCAGGTTCATAGCGCAGCGCGCTAACCGCTACATTACCGCTCCCCACGCACACAGACACACACGGACACACACACACAGACACACACAGGCACACACACAGGCACACACACAGACACACACAGACACACACACAGCCACACACACACACAGACACACACACAGACACACACACAGACACACAGACACACACACAGCCACACACACAGCACCAGAAGCCGCTCGTCCACTAGGGGGCGGTGGGGCGCCACCCCACCAAGCAGCTGGAGGTAAGAAATTATTTATAATAAATAAAAATTCAATAAATTGCTTTGTTGTGTTAAAAAATGTTAAAATAAAATGATTATTTCAACGTGAATTGCCTGATAAAGGTAACATTTTTAAGTTGATCACATTAGAAACCGCTGCAGCACCACGGTCTGATTTGTGCCTCGGGAAGCTCTCGGGGCGGCTATGAAGGCGTCCTCCGAGTGAGAGATTTCCCTTCACTCATTGCGAGCAGCTTCGCATTCTAGCCACGCCGTTTGAGACCCGTTCAGGGCGGTGAGAAAGGTGCCCATGGCTGTAATGAGAAGACATCACAACGTGAGGGTGCACTGCAAATAGAGCAGCTCACGGCCCACATGCTCTAGGCTTTTGGCAGTGTGGTGTCGAATTGACGGTCATTTGATTGCTCTGTTGTTTTTGTTTAATATTGTTTATAAATGCCTACAGTTGCTAGATAAGACAGTTGCTAGATAAGACAGTTGCTAGATAAGACAGTCGCTAGATAAGACAGTCGCTAGATAAGACAGTCGCTAGATGAGACAGTTGCTAGATGAGACAGTTGCTAGATAAGACAGTTGCTAGATAAGACAGTTGCTAGATAAGACAGTTGCTAGATAAGACAATTACTAGATAAGACAGTTGCTAGATAAGACAATTGCTAGATAAGACAGTTGCTAGATAAGACAGTTGCTAGATAAGACAGTTGCTAGATAAGACAGCTGCTAGATAAGACAGTTGCTAGATAAGACAGTTGCTAGATAAGACAGCTGCTAGATAAGACAATTACTAGATAAGACAGTTGCTAGATAAGACAATTACTAGATAAGACAGTTGCTAGATAAGACAGTTGCTAGATAAGACAGTTGCTAGATAAGACAGCTGCTAGATAAGACAGTTGCTAGATAAGACAGCTGCTAGATAAGACAGTCGCTAAGTAAGATAGTCGCTAGATAAGACAGTTGCTAGATAAGACAGTTGCTAGATAAGACAGTTGCTAGATAATACAGTTGCTAGATAAGGCAGTTGCTAGATAAGACAGTTGCTAGATAAGACAGTTGCTAGATAAGACAGTTGCTAGATAAGGCCGTTGCTAGATAAGACAGTTGCTAGATAAGCCGTTGCTAGATAAGGCCGTTGCTAGATAAGACAGTTGCTAGATAAGACAGTTGCTAGATAAGGCAGTTGCTAGATAAGACAGTTGCTAGATAAGACAGTTGCTAGATGAGACAGTTGCTAGATAAGACAGTTGCTAGATAAGACAGTTGCTAGATAAGACAGTTGCTAGATGAGACATTTGCTACATAAGACAGTTGCTAGATGAGACAGTTGCTAGATAAGACAGTTGCTAGATAAGACAGTTGTTAGATAAGACAGCTGCTAGATAAGACAGTTGCTAGATAAGGCAGTTGCTAGATAAGACAGTTGCTAGATAAGACAGTTGCTAGATAAGGCAGTTGCTAGATAAGACAGTTGCTAGATAAGACAGTTGCTAGATGAGACAGTTGCTAGATGAGACAGTTGCTAGATGAGACAGTTGCTAGATAAGACAGTTGCTAGATAAGACAGTTGCTAGATAAGACAGTTGCTAGATGAGACAGTTGCTAGATGAGACAGTTGCTAGATGAGACAGTTGCTAGATAAGACAGTTGCTAGATAAGACAGTTGCTAGATAAGACAGTTGCTAGATAAGACAGTTGCTAGATGAGACAGTTGCTAGATAAGACAGTTGCTAGATAAGACAGTTGTTAGATAAGACAGCTGCTAGATAAGACAGTTGCTAGATAAGGCAGTTGCTAGATAAGACAGTTGCTAGATAAGACAGTTGCTAGATAAGACAGTTGTTAGATAAGACAGCTGCTAGATAAGACAGTTGCTAGATAAGGCAGTTGCTAGATAAGACAGTTGCTAGATAAGACAGTTGCTAGATAAGACAGTTGCTAGATAAGGCAGTTGCTAGATGAGACAGTTGCTAGATGAGACAGTTGCTAGATAAGACAGTTGCTAGATAAGACAGTTGCTAGATAAGACAGTTGCTAGATAAGACAGTTGCTAGATAAGACAATTACTAGATAAGACAGTTGCTAGATAAGACAATTGCTAGATAAGACAGTTGCTAGATAAGACAGTTGCTAGATAAGACAGCTGCTAGATAAGACAGTTGCTAGATAAGACAGTTGCTAGATAAGGCAGTTGCTAGATAAGACAGTTGCTAGATAAGACAGTTGCTAGATAAGACAGTTGCTAGATAAGGCAGTTGCTAGATGAGACAGTTGCTAGATAAGGCAGTTGCTAGATAAGACAGTTGCTAGATGAGACAGTTGCTAGATAAGACAGTTGCTAGATAAGATAGTCGCTAGATAAGACAGTTGCTAGATAAGACAGTTGCTAGATAAGACAGTTGCTAGATAATACAGTTGCTAGATAAGGCAGTTGCTAGATAAGACAGTTGCTAGATAAGACAGTTGCTAGATAAGACAGTTGCTAGATAAGGCCGTTGCTAGATAAGACAGTTGCTAGATAAGCCGTTGCTAGATAAGGCCGTTGCTAGATAAGACAGTTGCTAGATAAGACAGTTGCTAGATAAGGCAGTTGCTAGATAAGACAGTTGCTAGATAAGACAGTTGCTAGATAAGAAAGTTGCTAGATGAGACAGTTGCTAGATAAGACAGTTGCTAGATAAGACAGTTGCTAGATAAGACAGTTGCTAGATGAGACATTTGCTACATAAGACAGTTGCTAGATGAGACAGTTGCTAGATAAGACAGTTGCTAGATAAGACAATTGTTAGATAAGACAGTTGCTAGATAAGGCAGTTGCTAGATAAGACAGTTGCTAGATAAGACAGTTGCTAGATGAGACAGTTGCTAGATGAGACAGTTGCTAGATGAGACAGTTGCTAGATAAGACAGTTGCTAGATAAGACAGTTGCTAGATAAGACAGTTGCTAGATAAGGCAGTTGCTAGATAAGACAGTTGCTAGATAAGACAGTTGCTAGATAAGACAGTTGCTAGATAAGGCAGTTGCTAGATAAGACAGTTGCTAGATGAGACAGTTGCTAGATGAGACAGTTGCTAGATAAGACAGTTGCTAGATAAGACAGTTGCTAGATAAGAGAGTTGCTAGATAAAACAGTTGCTAGATAAGACAGTTGCTAGATAAGACAGTTGCTAGATAAGAAAGTTGCTAGATGAGACAGTTGCTAGATAAGACAGTTGCTAGATAAGAAAGTTGCTAGATGAGACAGTTGCTAGATAAGACAGTTGCTAGATAAGACAGTTGCTAGATGAGACATTTGCTACATAAGACAGTTGCTAGATGAGACAGTTGCTAGATAAGGCAGTTGCTAGATAAGACAGTTGCTAGATAAGACAGTTGCTAGATAAGACAGTTGTTAGATAAGACAGCTGCTAGATAAGACAGTTGCTAGATAAGGCAGTTGTTAGATAAGACAGTTGCTAGATAAGACAGTTGCTAGATAAGACAGTTGCTAGATAAGGCAGTTGCTAGATAAGACAGTTGCTAGATAAGACAGTTGCTAGATGAGACAGGTGCTAGATGAGACAGTTGCTAGATAAGACAGTTGCTAGATAAGACAGTTGCTAGATGAGACAGTTGCTAGATGAGACAGTTGCTAGATGAGACATTTGCTACATAAGACAGTTGCTAGATGAGACAGTTGCTAGATAAGGCAGTTGCTAGATAAGACAGTTGCTAGATAAGACAGTTGCTAGATAAGACAGTTGTTAGATAAGACAGCTGCTAGATAAGACAGTTGCTAGATAAGGCAGTTGCTAGATAAGACAGTTGCTAGATAAGACAGTTGCTAGATAAGACAGTTGCTAGATAAGGCAGTTGCTAGATAAGACAGTTGCTAGATAAGACAGTTGCTAGATGAGACAGGTGCTAGATGAGACAGTTGCTAGATAAGACAGTTGCTAGATAAGACAGTTGCTAGATAAGACAGTTGCTAGATAAGACAGTTGCTAGATAAGACAGTTGCTAGATAAGACAGTTGCTAGATAAGGCAGTTGCTAGATAAGACAGTTGCTAGATAAGACAGTTGCTAGATAAGACAGTTGCTAGATAAGGCAGTTGCTAGATAAGACAGTTGCTAGATAAGACAGTTGCTAGATAAGACAGTTGCTAGATAAGACAGTTGCTAGATAAGACAGTTGCTAGATAAGACAGTTGCTAGATAAGACAGTCGCTAGATAAGACAGTCGCTAGATAAGACAGGTGCTAGATAAGACAGTTGCTAGATAAGACAGTTGCTAGATAAGACAGTTGCTAGATAAGGCAGTTGCTAGATAAGACAGTTGCTAGATAAGACAGTTGCTAGATAAGACAGTTGCTAGATAAGACAGGTGCTAGATGAGACAGTTGCTAGATAAGACAGTTGCTAGATAAGACAGTTGCTAGATAAGACAGTTGCTAGATAAGGCAGTTGCTAGATAAGACAGTTGCTAGATAAGACAGTTGCTAGATAAGACAGTTGCTAGATAAGGCAGTTGCTAGATAAGACAGTTGCTAGATAAGACAGTTGCTAGATAAGACAGTTGCTAGATAAGGCAGTTGCTAGATAAGACAGTTGCTAGATAAGACAGTTGCTAGATAAGACAGTTGCTAGATAAGACAGTTGCTAGATAAGACAGTTGCTAGATAAGACAGTCGCTAGATAAGACAGTCGCTAGATAAGACAGGTGCTAGATAAGACAGTTGCTAGATAAGACAGTTGCTAGATAAGACAGTTTCTAGATAAGGCAGTTGCTAGATAAGACAGTTGCTGGATAAGACAGTTGCTAGATAAGACAGTTGCTAGATAAGACAGTTGCTAGATAAGACAGTTGCTAGATAAGGCAGTTGCTGGATAAGACAGTCGCTGGATAAGAGAGTGATATCACTTTCAAGGGGGGCAAAGCCATGATGAGGATTTTCTTAATCAGAACTCCATCTTTTCAGAGGTCACTTTACAACAGCCCCACCCAGTGGCAATGTCACGAGACGCCACTGCAGAGCTCCCCCAGGTAGGCCACGCCGGCTGTAGGGGCAAGTGCTGCCGTTATAGAGAGCAGCAGCAGTAGCAGCACCTTTGATGAGCGGGGGGGGGGGGGCGGTGTGGCTGGAAAACCCGAGGCCCTCCCCCCCTGCCGTGTCACCTTAACAGACTGTCCGGGCGAGTGCTGTTAGCCAGTAGCAGTTCCTGTGAAGGCGACTGCTGCTGACGATGCTGCTGATGATGCTGCTGACGATGCTGCTGATGATGCTACCGCTACTCTGTGGTTCTTTCGGTAAAATCACGTAGAGAGAATGTAAATCGAATAATAATAGAATACGACGTTTCGATTGCAACACAAGCCACCATCATCATCAGGTACAAATGAATGAGAAAACCAACACAGCAAACTTGGAAATAGAATGCAATCCAACACAGAGTCGGCCAACACAACAGTCAACACCCCACCTGGTCAAGTCTCTCTGCTTGTGTGTCTGTCTGTGCGTCTCCGCTACTGTTTCTGCTACTACTGCTGCTGATGATGCTACTGCTGATGATGTTGCTGATGATGTTGCTGATGATGACGATGTATTTACCCCAAACGGCCATGAAGACAGCGAAGAACACAGTGGCGCTGTTGTCGAACAGATGGGCGACCTGTAAGGAGTACAGATAGATATACCTTACATTGACCAGATGAGTCTATAGACTCAACATTTCCCCAGAGACTAAACATTTCCCCATTGACTCAACACTGCACGATGGACTCAACACAACCTATAGACTCAACACTGCACCGTAGACTCAACACTGCACCGTAGACTCAACACTGCACGATGGACTCAACATTGCCCATAGACTCAACATTGCCCATAGACTCAACACTGCACCGTAGACTCAACACTGCACCGTAGACTCAACACTGCACCGTAGACTCAACACTGCACCGTAGACTCAACACTGCACCGTAGACTCAACACTGCACCGTAGCGTCAACACTGCACCGTAGACTCAACACTGCACCGTAGACTCAACACTGCACCGTAGACTCAACACTGCACCGTAGACTCAACACTGCACCGTAGACTCAACACTGCACCGTAGACTCAACACTGCACCGTAGCGTCAACACTGCACCGTAGACTCAACACTGCACCGTAGACTCAACACTGCACCGTAGACTCAACATTGCACCGTAGCGTCAACACTGCACCATAGACTCAACACTGCACCGTAGACTCAACACTGCACCGTAGACTCAACACTGCACCGTAGACTCAACACTGCACCGTAGACTCAACACTGCACCGTAGACTCAACACTGCACCGTAGACTCAACACTGCACCGTAGACTCAACACTGCACTGTAGATTCAAGACTGCACCGTAGACTCAACACTGCACCGTAGACTCAACACTGCACTGTAGATTCAAGACTGCACCGTAGACTCAACACTGCACCGTAGACTCAACACTGCACTGTAGATTCAACACTGCACCGTAGACTCAACACTGCACAGTACTCAACACTGCCACCCATAGACCTAGTGGCCATTTGTGAACCCCGGGCGAGAGGGTCGTGACGAGCCTGACCTTAGCGAAGGTGCACGTGTCCGACAGGTTCCAGAAGTGGCAGCCCTCGTCACACAGGGGACACATGACAATGTCCGTCGCTTCGCACACCTCCTTGCTATGAAGACAGAGGCAAAGGTCCCCCGTGTACGGGCAAGTGCATGTTGTTCGTAGCGAGTAGCAGCAGCCTCTGTGAAGGCCGGCACTGTTGCACACGAGGGGTAGACTGGGTAGCCAGTACCACGCCCGCCTGCCCAGCCGCCTTTGTCTCCCCAGTGGCGATGTTTACTACACACCACACCAGGTACTCATTTGAGGCTGAGTCGACCTAGGGGAGGCCCAGGACCAGTTCAAAGAATCGACACCGGTGTTGGTGTCCGTGGGCGGGAATCGAACTCGGGTTGCAGGGTTCATAGCGCAGTGCAGTGATAACCCCTGCACCACCACTCCCCACACACACACAGACAAAGCTCTGCCAGGTAGCCCGGGGCTATACGAGTGGTGGACTATAACGTTGGTTGACTATACCGGTCGTGGACTATACCGGTGGCGGACTATACGAGTGGTAGACTATACGAGTGGCGGACTATATGAGTGGTGGACTATACATCTATACATGTGGTGGACTATACGAATGGTGGACTATACGAGTGGTGGGCTATACGAGTGGTGGACTATACATCTATACATGTGGTGGACTATACGAGTGGCGGACTATACATGTGGTGGACTATACATGTGGTGGACTATACGAGTGGTGGACTATACATGTGGTGGACTATACATGTGGTGGACTATATGAGTGGTAGACTATACGAGTGGTGGACTATATGAGTGGTGGACTATACATCTATACATGTGGTGGACTATACGAGTGGTGGACTATACGAGTGGTGAACTATACATGTGGTGGACTACATGAGTGGTGGACTATACATCTAAACATGTGGTGGACTATACGAGTGGTGGACTATACGAGTGGTGGACTATGCATATATACATGTGGTGGACTATACATATGGTGGACTATACATGTGGTGGACTACATTAGTGGTGGACTATACCTGACCACGTTGGAGTTGAAGGTGGCCACTCCATAGAGGAACACACCGAATCCCACCAAGGTGGACACCAGCAGGATGTGGGTGTACCAGCCCAGCCACGCAAAGTACATGCACACCTGCTCTCCATAGTATGCCCTGCGTACACACGCGCAAACGTGTACACACACAGACACGTGTACATACACACACGATGATAATGATGATGATTTAAATTTGTTGCTACTGATCATGCTGCTGTTGATAAAGATGCAGCTGCTACTGATGCTGCTGCTGCTGCTGATGTGTTCACCTGACGAGGTTGAGGGGCTGCAGTTTGAACAAAGCACGGATGTGTCCCCACGACTTCATCAGATTCTCCCTGATACGCTTCTGTCAACAAAAACAAACAACAGCAGCAAACAGCTGTACACAACGACATTAACATCGATCCGAGACCCACAATGGCCAGGTCACGTCCCTCAGGCGGGGTAAAGAGTGGCTAACTCGGGTGGCTGGGAGATGTTCCCTCCCTCGCCCAGTACACGGGAGGTCGTGGGTTCGATCCCGACCCACTACCCAAGCCCTAAGCCCTTGGCATTCCATGAAGTGGCCGGGCTAATTGACCGCCGCTAGCCGCTCGGCACTGACCAGTTGCAGGTAGTACCATCCACTGTTGTTACGGTAGAGGATCAAGGCCTGACCTGACACTTCACTACACTACTATACACTACTATACACTGCACTACTATACACTACTATACATTACACTGCTATACACTTCTATACACTACACTACTATTCACTACTATACAGTACACTACTATACACTACGCTACTATACACACTACGCTACTATACACACTACGCTACTATACACTACACTACTATACACTAAACTACTATACACTACACTACTATACACTACACACTACGCTACACTACTATACGCTACGCTACTATACACGACACTACTATACAGTACACTACTATACACACTACTATACACTACACTACTATACATTACACTACTATACACTACACTGCTATACACTACTATACACTACACTACTATACACTACTATACACTACACTACTATACACTACACTACAATACACTACTATACACTACACTAAAATACACTACACACTACGCTACACTACTATACACTACTATACACTACACTAAAATACACTACACTACTATACACTACTATACACACTACGCTACTATACACACTACGCTACTATACACACTACGCTACTATACACACTACGCTACTATACACTACACTACTATACACTACACTACTATACACTACACTACTATGCACTACACTACTATACACTACACACTACGCTACGCTACTATACACTACACTACTATGCTACACTACTATACACTACACTACTATACACTACACTACTATACAGTACACTACTATACACACTACACTACTATACACTACACTACTATGCACTACACTACTATACACTACACACTACGCTACACTACTATACACTATACTACTATACACTACACTACTATACTGCTATACACGACACTACTATACACTACTATACAGTACACTACTATACAGTACACTACACTACTATACACTACACTACTATCCACTACACTACTATAAACTATACTACACTACTATACACTATACTACACTACTATACACTATACTACACTGCTATACACTACTATACACTACTGTACAGTACACTACTATACACTACACTACTGTACACGACACTACTATACACTACACTATACACAACTATACTACTATACACTACACTATACACTACTATAATACTATACACTACAGTATACACTACTATACACTACTATAATACTATACACTACACTACTATACACTACTGTACAGTACACTACTATACACTACACTACTGTACACGACACTACTATACACTACACTATACACAACTATACTACTATACACTACACTATACACTACTATAATACTATACACTACACTATACACTACTATACTACTATACACTACTATAATACTATACACTACACTACTATACACACTACACCACTATACACACGACACTACTATACACTACACTACTATAGTGTAGTACACTATACACTACTCTACACTATAGAACTATACACTAAGCAACGATTTAGTACACTATTAAACACTACACTACAATACAGTATACACTACAGTATACACTAAACTACACTCCTATTCTACATAGGAACTACGTCTGTGCTGTAGCTACTGACCTCGTGCAGTGGGAAGTGAGTCTTCACCTGGTCCTCCATGTGCTCCAGCCACTGGAACTCTGGCGGAATCATAGTAGCAACCACATCAGCAACAACAACCACATCAACGACAACAACCACATCAACGACAACAACCACATCAACAACAACCACATCAACGACAACAACCACATCAACGACAACAACCACATCAACGACAACAACCACATCAACAACAACCACATAAACAACAACAACCACATAAACAACAACAACCACATCAACAACAACAACCACATCAACAACAACCACATCAACGACAACAACCACATCAACAACAACCACATCAACGACAACAACCACATCAACAACAACCACATCAACAACCACATCAACAACAACAACCACATCAACGACAACAACCACATCAACGACAACAACCACATCAACGACAACAACCTCATCAACGACAACCACATCAACGACAACAACATCAACAACCACATCAACGACAACAACCACATCAACAACAACCACATCAACGACAACAACCACATCAATGACAACAACCACATCAACAACAACCACATCAACGACAACAACCACATTAACAACAACCACATCAACGACAACCACATCAACAACTACCACCGGTCTGCGTGAGACTCACGTCTCTCCTTGTATTGCATCATGAAGTTCACAATCTTCCCGTTCATGGCTCCTCTCTTCGAATAATCTCTGCAACACATCACAATCAAGATCATAAGCAGCAGCATCATCAGCAGCAGCAATATCATCAGCAGCATCATCATCAGCAGCAGCAGCATGAGCAACATTATCAACAATATTGACGAGTTTGGCTGAAACTGAACCATCGAATCCAAAGTTACGTGCCCCCCGTGCCGCCACACACATCGAGACACGGCTCATTCAGCAACCCGTCAGCGGATGTGGCTGATTTTCACTGGGGCAAGCCACCCATACGCACGCAGAGTTTGGCTGAAATGGGACCACCGTGGGTCCCCCCGTTACACACGGACACAACTCGTTCAATAACGCGTTGGTCAATCTGGCTGATTTTCTCTGGGGTGCGTCTCCCATACGGACTCAACTTCCCTGTAGAGTTTGGCTTGTCCAGAGGTACCGTGCCCGCCCCCCATTAGACACGGGTGCGTGAGTGTGTGTGGCTCAATTGACACTACCTGTCAGAAAGCATCCCAGCCTCTGGATTGAAGTTGGGGTTGGTTTTGCAGCATTTGAGGTAAGAGGTAGTGCAGGTATCCTCAAACTCCTCACTGCTCTCACAGAGAGAGAGCCATGGATATACATTAAGGTTCACAGAGACCCACAGACTCACCACACAGAAACCCAAATACTCATCACAGAGACCCACAGACTCACCACACAGAGACGCACAAACTCACCACACAGAGACCCACAGACTCACCATACAGAGACCCACAGACTCACCACACAGAGACCCACAGACTCACCACACAGAGACCTACAGACTCATCACAGAGACCCACAGACTCACCACTCAGAGACCCACAGACTCACCACACAGAGACCCACAGACTCACCACACAGAGACCCACAGACTCGCCACACAGAGACCCACAGACTCACCACACAGAGACCCACAGACTCACCACACATAGACCCACAGACTCATCATACAGAGACCCAAATACTCATCACACAGAGACCCAAATACTCATCACACACAGACTCACCACACAGAGACCCACAGATTCACCACACAGAGACCCAAATACGCATCACACAGAGACCCACAAACTCATCACAGAGACCCACAGACTCACCACACAGAGACCCACAGACTCATCACAGAGACCCACAGACTCACCACACAGAGACCCACAGACTCACCACACAGAGACCCACAGATTCACCACACAGAGACCCAAATACTCATCACACAGAGACCCACAAACTCATCACAGAGACCCACAGACTCACCACACAGATACCCACAGACTCATCACAGAGACCCACAGACTCACCACACAGAGACCCAAAGACTCACCACACAGAGACCCAGACTCACCACACAGAAACCCACAAACTCACCACACAGAGACCCACAGATTCACCACACAGAGACCCACAGACTCACCACACAGAGACCCACAGACTCATATACATACACAGTTTGTAGGAAAGCATGTTGCCAGTGTATATATGTGTGTGTATATATGTGTGTGTGGGCTAAGCTGCACGCTAACGGACACCAACACCGTTGGTGACGATTATCTGAACCGGTTCTGGGCCTCCCCTAGGTCGCCTCAGCCTAAAACGAGTACCCGGTGCGGTGTGCAGTAAACATCGTCACTAGAGAGACAAAGACGGCTGGGCGTGGTGCTGGCCACAGTAGCGAACATCAGCAGGCAGCACCTGCACTTGCCCCGATGGGCTGTTAGACGCTACCTGGGGAAGCTTTGCCTGCGTGCATGTGAATGAGAGAGTGAATGGGTGAATAAGTGAGTGAATGGGTGAGTGGGTGAATGGGTGAGTGAATGGGTGAATGGGTGAGTGGGTGAATGGGTGAGTGAATGGGTGAATGGGTGAGTGAATGGGTGAATGAGTGAGTGAGAGTGAATGGGTGAGTGAGAGTGAGTGAATGGGTGAAAGTGAATGGGTGAGTGAATGGGTGAATGAGTGAGTGAGAGTGAATGGGTGAGTGAGAGTGAGTGAATGGGTGAAAGTGAATGGGTGAGTGAATGGGTGAAAGTGAATGGGTGAGTGAATGGGTGAGTGAATGAGTGAATGTGAGTGGGTGAGTGAATGTGAGTGTGTCTTTGTAGCACTAGGGGAGACAAAGGCGGCCGGGTGGGCGAGTGTGGTGCAGGCCACCCACCCCCTCTGTGCGGCCTTCATCGGGTGCTGCTGCTGCTGCTGCTCGCGACTCACATCACTTGCCCCTACAGCCCTGTTGGAGGCTACCTGGGGGACCTTGGCCTGTGCTTGTGTGTGAGGCCGGCCGCTATTTACCACTCACTGCTGCCTCCCTCCTCCTCCTCCAGCAGCTCGGAGGAGAATTCCCGAATGTAGCGCCCCCTCCTGCACACCACGAGGGGAGGGGGTGGGTGGTGAGTGGGGAGAGGGGAGGTGAGTGGGTGAGTGAGTGGGTAGCGGGTGGGTGAGTGGGTGGGTGAGCGAGTGAGTGAGTGGGTGGGTGGGTAAGTGGGTGGGTGAGTGGGTGGGTGAGTGAGTGGGTGGGTGAGTGGGTGGGTGAGTGGATGAGTGGGTGAGTGGGTGGGGTGGTGAGTGGGTGGGGTGGTGAGTGGGTGGGGTGGTGAGTGGGTGGGGTGGTGAGTGAGTGGTGAGTGAGTGGGTGGGTGAGTGGATTGGGGGTGAGTGAGTGAGTGGGTGAGTGAGTGAGTGGGTGAGTGGTGAGTGGGTGGGTGAGTGAGTGGGTGAGTGAGTGGGTGAGTGAGTGGGTGAGTGGATGGGGCGTGAGTGGTGCTGATGATTCTGATGTTGATGTCCTCACCCCAAAGCTGCTGATCCATTTACGATTTTCAGGTCTTTTTTTGAAAATATCTCACTGCAACAACCACACAACAACCACACAACCACACAACCACTCAACAACCACACAACCACACAACAACCACATAACAACCACCACTCAAAACCCACTCAACAACTACTCAATAACCACAAAACCACACAACAACCACACGACAACCACACAACAACGACCACTCAAAAACCACTCAACAACCACTCAACAACCACTCAATAACCACACGACAACCACACGACAACCACTCAAAATCCACTCAACAACCACTCAAAACCCACTCAAAACCCACTCAAAACCCACTCAATAACCACACAACCACAAAACAACCACCCAACAACCACCCAACAACCACCCAACAACCACTCAACAACCACTCAACAACCACTCAACAACCACTCAAAAGCCACTCAACAACCACACAACCACTTAACAACCACTGAACAATATAATGTGATTTTGTTGTGGTGGTTTTTTTGGTGCTTGTTGTTGCAGTTGTCGTGGTGGTTGTTGTGGTCGTTGTAATTGTTGTGGTGGTTGTTGTTGTGGTTGTTGTTGTAATTGTTGTGGTTGTTGTGGTGGTTGTTGTTGTGGTTGTTGTTGTAATTGTTGTGGTTGTTGTGGTTGTTGTGTTGTGGTTGTTGTTGTAATTGTTGTGGTTGTTGTTGTAATTGCTGTGGTGGTTGCTGTGGTTGTTGTAATTGTTGTGGTGGTTGTTGAAATTGTTGTGGTTGTTGTTGTAATTGTTGTGGTTGTTGTTGTTGTTTGTAATTGTTGTGATGGTTGTGTTGTGGTTGTTGTTGTAATTGTTGTGGTGGTTGCTGTGGTTGTTGTAATTGTTGTGGTGGTTGTTGTTGTAATTGTTGTGGTGGTTGTTGTTGTAATTGTTGTGGTTATTGTTATTTGTAATTGTTGTGGTGGTTGTGTTGTGGTTGTTGTTGTAATTGTTGTGGTGGTTGTTGTTGTAATTGTTGTGGTTGTTGTTGTAATTGTTGTGGTGGTTGCTGTGGTTGTTGTAATTGTTGTGGTGGTGGTTGTTGTTGTAATTGTTGTGGTGGTTGTTGGTGTAATTGTTGTGGTTGTTGTTGTTGTTTGTAATTGTTGTGGTTGTTGTGTTGTGGTTGTTGTTGTTGTAATTGTTGTGGTGGTTGTTGTTGTAATTGTTGTGGTTGTTGTAATTGTTGTGGTGGTTGTGTTGTGGTTGTTGTTGTAATTGTTGTGGTGGTTGTTGTTGTAATTGTTGTGGTTGTTGTTGTAATTGTTGTGGTGGTTGCTGTGGTTGTTGTAATTGTTGTGGTGGTTGTTGTTGTAATTGTTGTGGTGGTTGTTGGTGTAATTGTTGTGGTTGTTGTTGTTTGTAATTGTTGTGGTCGTTGTGTTGTGGTTGTTGTTGTAATTGTTGTGGTGGTTGTTGTTGTAATTGTTGTGGTTGTTGTAATTGTTGTGGTGGTTGTGTTGTGGTTGTTGTTGTAATTGTTGTGGTGGTTGTTGTTGTAATTGTTGTGGTTGTTGTTGTAATTGTTGTGGTGGTTGCTGTGGTTGTTGTAATTGTTGTGGTGGTTGTTGTTGTAATTGTTGTGGTTGTTGTTGTTGTAATTGTTGTGGTTGTTGTTGTTTGTAATTGTTGTGGTGGTTGTGTTGTGGTTGTTGTTGTAATTGTTGTGGTTGTTGTTGTAATTGTTGTGGTTGTTGTTGTAATTGTTGTGGTGGTTGCTGTGGTTGTTGTAATTGTTGTGGTGGTTGTTATTGTAATTGTTGTGGTTGTTGTAATTGTTGTGGTTGTTGTTTGTAATTGTTGTGGTGGTTGTGTTGTGGTTGTTGTTGTAATTGTTGTGGTCGTTGTTGTAATTGTTGTGGTTGTTGTAATTGTTGTGGTGGTTGTTGTTGTAATTGTTGTGGTGGTTGTTGTTACCTCTCTGGGATTTTTGTCATCTGTTCGTAAACATCGAGAAATGGCGCCTTGACCACAATGCACGTCACGTCCTGGACCACAACCATGGCAACAATAACCATAGCAACGATAACATCAACAACAACCATAGCAACAACAACTATAGAAATAACATCAACAACAACCATAGCAACAAACATCAACAACAACCATAGCAACAACATCAACAACAACATCAACAACAACATCAACAACAACCATAGCAACAACCATAGCAACAACAACATCAACAACAACCATAGCAACAACAACCATAGCAACAACAACCATAGCAACAACAACCATAGCAACAACCATAGCAACAACAACCATAGCAACATCAACATCAACAACCATAGCAACAACAACCATAGCAACAACAACATCAACAACAACATCAACAACAACCATAGCAACAACAACCATAGCAACAACAACATCAACAACAACCATAGCAACAACATCAACAACAACCATAGCAGCAACAACAACATCAACAACAACCATAGCAACAACAACCATAGCAACAACAACATCAACATCAACAACAACCATAGCAACAACAACATCAACAACAACATCAACAACAACCATAGCAACAACAACCATAGCAACAACATCAACAACAACCATAGCAACAACCATAGCAACATCAACAACAACATCAACAACAACATCAACAACAACAAAAGCAACAACAACATCAACAACAACCATAGCAACAACAACCATAGCAACAACAACATCAACAACATCAACAACAACAAAAGCAACAACAACATCAACAACAACATCAACAACAACCATAGCAACAACAACCATAGCAACAACAACCATAGCAACAACAACACAAACAACAACCATAGCAACAACAACCATAGCAACAACAACATCAACAACATCAACAACAACCATAGCAACAACAACCATAGCAACAACAACCATAACAACAACATCAACAACAACATCAACATCAACAACAACCATAGCAACAACAACAACATCAACAACAACCATAGCAACAACAAGAACATCAACAACAACGCTGTCGTGTGCCACAGTTCCGGCCTTCATAGGCGCTGCTGTGGTAGTGGGGGGCAGTGGTGGGGGGCAGTGGTTAGGCAGTGGTAGTGGGGGGCAGTGGTGGAGGGCAGTGTGGGGGCAGTGGTGGGGGGCAGTGGTTAGGCAGTGGTAGTGGGGGGCAGTGGTGGAGGGCAGTGTGGGGGCAGTGGTGGGGGGCAGTGGTGAGGCAGTGGTGGGGGGGGCAGTGGTGGTGGGGGTCAGTGGTGGAGGGAGGCAGTGGTGGAGGGGGCAGTGGTGGTGGGGGGCAGTGGTGGTGGGGGGCAGTGGTGGTGGGGGTCAGTGGTGGAGGGAGGCAGTGGTGGAGGGGGCAGTGGTGGTGGGGGGCAGTGGTGGTGGGGGGCAGTGGTGGTGGGGGGCAGTGGTGGAGGGGGGCTGTGGAGGGGGGCAGTGGTGGTGGGGGGCAGTGGTGGTGGGGGGCAGTGGCGGTGGGGGGCAGTGGCGGTGGGGGGCAGTGGTGATGGGGGGCAGTGGTGGTGGGGGGCAGTGGTGGTGAGGGGCAGTGTGGGGGGCAGTGGTGTTGGGGGGCAGTGGTGGTGGGGGGCAGCACCTCTCTGTGTGTGCGTGAGCTCAGCGTGAGCTCGGCGTGAGGCAGCCCCTGGGGGAGGTCGCAACGTCCACACAGCACCACGGCGTAGCCCCCCTGCTCACAGGCAACGACAAACAACAACAACATCAACAACATCAACAACAACATCAACAACATCAACAACAACATCAACAACAACATCAACAACAACATCATTACCATCATTACCATCATCACCATCAATAACATCAACAACATCACCATCAACAACAACAACAACATCACCATCAACACCAACATCATTACCATCATTACCATCACCAACAACATCAACAACAACATCATTACCATCATTACCATCACTACCATCAACAACATCATCACCATCAACAACATCAACAACATCATCAACATCAACAACATCATCACCATCAACAACATCACCATCATCACCATCAACAACATCATTACCATCATCACCATCAACAACATCAACAATAACAACATCACCATCAACAACAACATCACCATCATCACCATCAACAACAACATCAACATCATTACCATTATCACCATCAACAACAACATCACCATCAACATCAACAACAATCATCACCAACATCAACAACATCACCATCAACAACAACATCATCACCAACATCATCAACAACATCAACAACAACATCATTACCATCACCATCAACAACAACATCAACAACAACATCATTACCATAATCACTTATCAACAACAACATCATCATCACCAACAACAACAACATCATCATCATCATTACCATCATCACCATCAACATCACCATCATCACCATCAACAACAACATCACTATCATCACCATCAACATCAACATCATTACCATCATCACCATCAACAACAACATCAACAATAACACCAACATCACCATCATCACCATCAACAACATCAACAACAACATCATTACCATCATCACCATGAACAACAACATCAACAACAACAACATCACCATCATCAACATCAACAACATCAACATCATTACCATCATCACCATCAACAACAACATCACCATCATCACCATCAACAACAACATCATTACCATTATCACCATCAACAACAACATCAACATCATCACCAACATCAACATCAACATCACCATCAACAACAACATCACCATCACCAACATCATCAACAACAACATCATTACCATCACCATGAACAACAACATCATCAACATAATTACCATAATCACCATCAACAACATCATCATCACCATCAACAACATCATCATCACCAACAAAAACAACATCATCATCATTACCATCATTACCATCATCACCATCAACAACAACATTACCATCAATAACATCACCATCAATAACATCACCATCAACAACATCAACATCATCACCATCAATATCATCACCATCAACATCATCACCATCAACAACATCATCACCATCAACAATATCAACAACATCACCATCAACAACATCACCATCAACAACATCAACAACATCACCATTAATGATGATGGTGGTGGTAATGGTAATGGTGGTGGTGGTGATGGTGGTGACGGTGGTGGTGACGGTGGTGGTGACGATGGTGGTGACGATGGTGACGACGGTGGTGGTGATGATGGTGGTGATGGTGGTAGTAGTGATGCTGGTAGTGATGGTGGTGACGATGGTAACGGCAGTGGTGATGGTGGTGGTGGTGATGGTGGTGATGGTAGTAGTGATCGTGGTGGTGATGGTAGTAGTGATGGTGATGGTGGTGATGGTAGTAGTGATGGTGATAGTGGTGATGGTGGTAGTGATGGTGGTGATGATGATGGTGGTAGTAGTAATGCTGTTAGTGATGGTGGTGACGATGGTAATGGTAGTGGTGATGGTGGTGATGGTGATGGGTTATCTCACCTCCAGGTCCTCCTCGTCTGACATCGCGTCCTCGTCTGAAACAACATCACCATCATCATCACCACCATCATCATCACCTTGACCACCACCCATCACCACCATCCCCATTATCACTACCATCACCACCATCATCACCATCATCATCTTGACCACCACCATCACCACCATCCCCATCATCATTACCATCACCACCACCATCACCTTGACCACCACCATCATCACCATCATCACCATCATCATCACCATCACCTTGACCACCACCATCATCATCACCATCATCACCACCACCATCATCATCACCATCATCATCACCACCATCCCCATCATCACTACCATCACCACCACTCCACACTCACTACACACACACCACACCACACACTCACTCACTACACACATACTACACACACACATACTACACACACACACCACACACACACCAAACACACACACACACTTACACAGACTACACTCACGACACACACACCACACACCACACATACTACACACACACACATACTACACACACTCACTACACACACACATACTACACACTCACTACACATACTACACACACATATACTACACACACACATACTACACAAACTACACACACCACACACACACACTACACACACACTACTCACACACCACTCACACACTCACTACACACACACTACACACACACTCACTACACACACACAGACTCACCTCTTATTGACTCGCCTCGTCTCTGCAGTGAAAAAAAGGAAACCCCACAATACTTTCAGTATCATTCAAACCTACCCACGACCTCCCCCCCACCCCCCCAATGTACCAGCCCACCAACCCACCAGCATAGCTCCCTACCTACTCACTACACTCTACACGTGGTGAACCATTTATACCCATACTGTGATGCCAAGTCTGGGTGAGTTGGTGGGTTAGTGCGTTGGTGGGTTAGTGAGTTGGGGAGTTGGTGAGTGAGTGAGTTGATGAGTGAGTTGGTGAGTGAGTGAGTGAGTTGGTGAGTGAGTTGATGAGTGAGTTGATGAGTGAGTGAGTTGGTGAGTTAGTAAGCTAGTGAGTTGGTGAGTTAGTGAGTGAGTTGGTGAGTTAGTGAGTGAGTTGGTGAGTGAGTGAGTTAGTGAGTGAGTTGGCAAGTGAGTTAGTGAGTTGGTGAGTGAGTTAGTGAGTTGGTGAGTGAGTTAGTGAGTTGGTGAGTTGGTGAGTTAGCGAGTTAGTGAGTTGGTGAGTTAGTGAGTGAGTTGGTGAGTGAGTTGGTGAGTAAGTTGGTGAGTTAGTGAGTGAGTTGGTGAGTGAGTTGGTGAGTAAGTTGGTGAGTTAGTGAGTGAGTTGGTGAGTGAGTTAGTGAGTTGGTGAGTGAGTTAGTGAGTTGGTGAGTGAGTTAGTGAGTTGGTGAGTTGGTGAGTGAGCGAGTTAGTGAGTTGGTGAGTTAGTGAGTGAGTTGGTGAGTGAGTTGGTGAGTAAGTTGGTGAGTTAGTGAGTGAGTTGGTGAGTGAGTTGGTGAGTAAGTTGGTGAGTTAGTGAGTGAGTTGGTGAGTGAGTTGGTGAGTAAGTTGGTGAGTTAGTGAGTGAGTTGGTGAATGAGTTGGTGAGTGAGTTGGTGAGTGAGTTAGTGAGTGAGTTAGTGAGTTGGTGAGTGAGTTGGTGAGTGATTTGGTGAGTTAGTGAGTGAGTTGGTGAGTGAGTGAGCGAGTTAGTGAGTTGGTAAGTTAGTGAGTGAGTTGGTGAGTGAGTTGGTGAGTGAGTTAGTGAGTTGGTGAGTGAGTTAGTGAGTTGGTGAGTGAGTTAGTGAGTTGGTGAGTGAGTTAGTGAGTTGGTGAGTGAGTGAGTGAGCCAGTTGGTGAGTGAGTTAGTGAGTTGGTGAGTGAGTTAGTGAGTTGGTGAGTGAGTTAGTGAGTTGGTGAGTGAGCGTGTTAGTGAGTTGGTGAGTTAGTGAGTAAGTTGGTGAGTTAGTGAGTGAGTTGGTGAGTGAGTTGGTGAGTGAGTTGGTGAGTGAGTTAGTGAGTGAGTTGGTGAGTGAGTTAGTGAGTGAGTTAGTGAGTTGGTGAGTGAGTGAGCGAGTTAGTGAGTTGGTGAGTTAGTGAGTGAGTTGGTGAGTGAGTTGGTGAGTTAGTGAGTGAGTTGGTGAGTGAGTTAGTGAGTTGGTGAGTGAGTGAGCGAGTTAGTGAGTTGGTGAGTTAGTGAGCGAGTGAGTTAGTTGGTGAGTGAGTGAGTGAGTTGGTGAGTGAGTTGGTGAGTGAGTGAGTTAGTGAGTGAGTTGGTGAGTGAGTTGGTGAGTGAGTTGGTGAGTGAGTGAGTTGGTGAGTGAGTGAGTTGGAGAGTGAGTGAGTGAGCCAGTTGGTGAGTGAGTTGGTGAGTGAGTTGGTGAGTGAGTGAGCGAGCTGGTGAGTGAGTTAGTGAGTGAGTTAGTGAGTGAGTTGGTGAGAGAGTGAGTTGGAGAGTGAGTGAGTGAGCCAGTTGGTGAGTGAGTTAGTGAGTGAGTTGGTGAGTGAGTGAGTGATTGAGCCAGTTGGTGAGTGAGTTGGTGAGTGAGTGAGTGAGCTGGTGAGTGAGTTGGTGAGTGAGTTGGTGAGTTAGTGAGTGAGTTGGTGAGTGAGTGAGTTGGTGAGTGAGTGAGTTGGTGAGTGAGTGAGTTAGTGAGTTGGTGAGTGAGTTGGTGAGTGAGTGAGTTGGTGAGTGAGTGAGCTGGTGATGGACTTGCGTGAGCTGTGGCCGTGTGAGTCCCGGGTGTCGTCAGACTGAACTTCAGGCCGCCGCCGCCACCCGCTGTGGCGAGGCCGCTGTCGTCGTTCAGGGCGGGACAGCCCCGACCGGTCTGACTGGACAGGTGACAGCCCCACGTGCTCAAGGTGTGGCCCACGCATCCGCGTATCGAGCAGAGACAAAGATCCCCCAGGTAGCCTCGAACGAAACTGGAGGGGCAAGTGCTGCGAGTCGCGAGCCGCAGCTCCGGTGAAGACCCGGCACTGTTGTTGTGCACGAGGGGATGGGGGCCTCGCAACCACGCCCGGCCGTCTTTGTCTCTCCCCAGTGGCGATGTTCACTACGCGCGACCGCGCCAGGTATTCATTTGAGGCTGAGTCGATCTAGGGGCAGGAGGAGGCCCCGTTGTGGTTGCTGCTGTCGGAGTGGTTGGTGGTGGCGGTGGTGGTGACGGTGGTGGTGGTGGTGGTGGTTGCTGCTGTTGGAGTGGTTGGTGGTGGCGGTGGTGGTGACGGTGGTGGTGGCGGAGTGGTTGGTGGTGGTGGTGGTGGTTGGTGGTGGTGGTTGGTGGTGGTGGTGGTTGGTGGTGGTGGTGGTGGTTGGTGGTGGTGGTGGTTGGTGGTGGTGGTGGAGGTGGTTGGTGGTGGTGGTGGTTGGTGGTGGTGGTGGTGGTTGGTGGTGGTGGTGGTTGGTGGTGGTGGTGGTTGATGCTGTTGGAGTGGTTGGTGGTGGTGACGGTGTGGCGGTGTTCGTGAGCGGGAATCGAACTGGGGTCTCGGCCGGGTTCGTAGCGCAGCGCGCCAACAGCCGTACCAGGCTAGGTGCACGTCGATTATGTTGGATGGAGTGAGGCTGCGAGGTCCGCGACTCGTTGAGTCTCCACGATGCATTCCGCGCTTCTCCCACGGCCGCCTTTGTCTCCCCACACCCCCACATCTCCGCATCGCGTCGAATACATCATCATTCACCCACTCAGCATCTACACAAATCTCAATCTCCCCCTCTCCTCCCTTCTCGTCTCTCTCTACATAATATCTCCCTACATCTCCCCCTCTCTCTCCTCCCTTCTCGTCTCTCTATCTCTCTCCATAATATCTCCCTACATCTCCCCCTCTCTCTCCTCTCTTCTCGTCTCTCCACTAAAATCTCTCTACATCTCCCCTCTCTCTCCTCCCTTCTCGTCTCTCTCCACTAATATCTCTTTACATCTCCCCCTCTCTCTCCTCCCTTCTCGTCTCTCTCCACTAATATCTCTCTCTACATCTCCCCCTCTCTCTCCTCCCTTCTCGTCTCTCTATCTCCACTAATATCTCTCTACATCTCCCCCTCTCTCTCCTCCCTTCTCGTCTCTCTCTCCACTAATATCTCTCTCTACATCTCCTTCCTTCTCGTATCTCTCTACACTAATATCTCCCTGCATCTCCCCCTCTCTCTCCTCCCTTCTCGTCTCTCTATCTCCACTAATATCTCTCTACATCTCCCCCTCTCTCTCCTCCCTTCTCGTCTCTCTCTCCACTAATATCTCTCTCTACATCTCCTTCCTTCTCGTCTCTCTCTACACTAATATCTCCCTGCATCTCCCCCTCTCTCTCCTCCCTTCTCGTCTCTCTCCACTAATATCTCCCTACATCTCCTCCCTTCTCGTCTCTCTCTCTACACTAATATCTCCCTACATCTCCCCTCTCTCTCCTCCCTTCTCGTCTCTCTCTCCACTAATATCTCCCTACATCTCCCCCTCTCTCTCCTCCCTTCTCGTCTCTTTATCTCCACTAATATCTCCCTACATCTCCCCCTCTTTCTCCTCCATTGTCGTCTCTCTCCACTAATATCTCCCTACATCTCCCCCTCTCTCTCCTCCCTTCTCGTCTCTCTCTATCTCCACTAATATCTCCCTACATCTCCCCCTCTCTCTCCTCCCTCCTCGTCTCTCTCCACTAATATCTCCCTACATCTCCCCATCTCTCTCCTCCCTCCTCGTCTCTCTCCACTAATATCTCCCTACATCTCCCCCTCTCTCTCCTCCCTTCTCGTCTCTCTCAACTAATATCTCCCTACATCTCCCCTCTCTCTCCTCCCTTCTCGTCTCTCTATCTCCACTAATATCTCTCCATCTCCCCTCTCTCCTCCCTTCTCGTCTCTCTCTATCTCCACTAATATCTCCCTACATCTCCCCTCTCTCTCTCCTCCCTTCTCGTCTCTCTCTCCACTAATATCTCCCTACATCTCCCCCTCTCTCCCTCTCCTCCCTTCTCGTCTCTCTCCACTAATATCTCCCTACATCTCCCGTCTCTCTCCTCCCTTCTCGTCTCTCTCTCCACTAATATCTCCCTACATCTCCCCCTCTCTCTCCTCCCTTCTCATCTCTCTATCTCCACTAATATCTCTCTACATCTCCCCCTCTCTCTCCTCCCTTCTCGTCTCTCTATCTCCACTAATATCTCTCTACATCTCCCCCTCTCTCTCCTCCCTTCTCGTCTCTCTCTCCACTAATATATCTCTACATCTCCCCCTCTCTCTCCTCCCTTCTCGTCTCTCTCTACACTAATATCTCCCTACATCTCCCCCTCTCCTCCCTTCTCGTCTCTCTCTCCACTAACATCTCTCTCCATCTCCCCCTCTCTCTCCTCCCTTCTCGTCTCTCTCTCCACTAATATCTCTCTACATCTCCCCTCTCTGTCCTCCCTTCTCGTCTCTCTATCTACACTAATATCTCCCCTCTCTCCTCCCTTCTCGTCTCTCTCTCCACTAATCTCTCTCTACATCTCCCCCTCTCTCTCCTCCCTTCTCATCTCTCTCTCCACTAATATCTCTCTACATCTCCCCCTCTCTCTCCTCCCTTCTCGTCTCTCTATCTCCACTAATATCTCTCTACATCTCCCCCCTTTCTCTCTCTTTGTTTACGATCAGAGGAAACAAGAAGATGCTCGGTGTAGTCGACACTTTGCTTTATGTAACCCCCCCCCCCTCCCTTTTTAAATGAAAGATTTAACAAAATATTTCTCGCTCTGCTCTCCTTACCCCTTCCCTCTCTCTCTACCCCCTCTCTCTACCCCCCTCTCTGCCCCCCTCTCTCTCTACCCCTCTCTCTCTACCCCCCTCTCTGCCCCCCCTCTCTCTCTCTACCCCCCTCTCTGCCTCTCCTCTCTCTCTACCCCCTCTCTTCCTACTACATTTGGCTCTCTCGCTCTCTCTTTTTTATAACTACGACAAGTGATGCATCTGCACGCAGCCCTTCCCACAGTCCATCGGCTTCCGACGGGTAGCTCAGATCTGCATGCACAGAGCTCTCTACCGTCATCTGCCACCGAGCACACGGCCTCCTCCAGCGCCCACCGCTCCTTGAAGGCCGGCACGGCGTGGGTCAGCCGCGCACGGCGGAACTCCGGCCACACCCTGGCTCCGACCGGAGCGTGGAAGATGCCCAGGCTGCTGGCCGGACGTTGCCCCTCCAGGGCCACCTTCCTCGCCCTGTATATGACGAGCTTGGCGTAGCCGAAGAGCACGTTGACCGGCCCCTGAAAATGTTGGGGTCCGTCGCCCTTCGGGTATCCAAAGATGAGGACCGTCGGGGAGAAGTGGAGGCTGAACCTTAGGAGGATGTTTCTCAGGACCTTGAACAGCGAGTCCAGGCTCTTGCGCTCCACTTATCGGTGCGCCACCGTCTCCACTTTACCGCAGAACCGGCACTCCGGGGACGTGTCGGTGAAGCGCGCCGGGGAGGCGTTGGTGGTGACGGTGCCGTGGGCGATGCTCCAGCTGAGGTTGCCGATGCGGTTGTACGTCGGGCTGGAGTAGATATGCCTCCAGCGAGGCCTCTCCGGAGAGACGCAGGGCAGGGCTCTCCTCCAGGCATGGTCCTTGTGGCTCCTCAGGGTGTCCTGTTGGTGAAACCGGACCACGTAGGAGTAGAGCACCTTCCTCTTTACATTTGCGAAGGCCACCTCCGGCAGGTCTTCCAGCCGGCACAGGTCGTGATCCACCTTCGTTTGTCGGCATTGGCGATGCAGTGGCACGACTGAGAGCTCCGGTGGAGGGGGATCGAGAGGGGCCTCGTCATCCCCAACGCCGATGGGGGGCGTTCTCCCCATCGCTGCCGCTGAGAAGGCCCCCTTGGCTTTGGCCAGGATCCGGGCAGCCACCCGGAGCGACTGCAGCCCCCCTGTCTTTGCGGCCATGTCTGCTGGTCCGAGCTACCGGCCCCGTGTTTCAGGCTCCACCAGATCTCCCATCTTGGTGAGCCGCACGTTGGCGAGGCGCCTCTCCATGCCTGGGGTGGCGGTGGTGGATGGCAGCTTTGTCTGTGGGTTCCTGAGGATCGGTTCGAAGACCAGATCCTCGGCCGATCGCGGCTGGTTCAGCCTCCTGACGGCGAGGGAGCTCCACGTCTGCAGGACGCTCCTGTAGAAAGGTGGCAGCTGTCCCAGTGGGAGGCCCTGCAGGTCCATGTAGAATAGTTGTTTGGAGCACTGCAGACCCCCCAGCTGTTTCAGGAGGAAGGAGGCGGTGACGCTCCAGGCTGGTGCCGGGGCGGCATGAAGGAATTTTTGCGCGGCCTGCAGCCGGAAGGTGGCCAGCTGATTCCGCACGCACACCAGCCCGTGACCGCCCTCGTCCAGTGGCAGGGCCAGGACCCCAGCCGCGACCCGGTGTCCTCCGCCCGACCAGAAGAAGTCGAGGACTCGCTTCTGAAGTGCGTTGACGAGGCTCATGGGGGGGTGCAGGGAGAAGAGTCGGTGCCACAGCATGGACGTCAGCAGCTGGTTCACCACCAACGTCTTTGTCCTGAAGGTGAGGAACTTGCACAGGCGACTCCAGGTGCCCAGCCGCTCCTTCACCTTCTCCTCCAGCTCGACCCAGTTCCTCTGCGGTGGTTCCTCCTCTGGTCCCAGGAACACCCCCAGGTGGTGCAGCGATGTTGTGCTCCAATTGATGGCTTTTGCCTTCTCGGGATACTGGGTCATTTCCCACGCTCCAACCAGCAGCCCGCTGCACTTTTGCCAGTCACATCTTTGATGAGGAGGCTTTCGAAAAGACCTCCTGGCACTCATGCAGCAGGGCGACATCATCCAGGAAATGCAGGATGAGGAGGACATCGTCGGCGTACGCCGTCAGGATCAACTTGACGCTTGGTTCCCTGAGCACCAGGCCGCTGAGTCTCCGCTTTATGAGACTCAGGAAAGGCTCTAATGCCAGGGCATAAAGTTGGCCCGACAATGGGCATCCCTGTCTCACTCCTCGCTCGAATTTGACCGGGGCAGTGAGGTGTAGAGTAGGTGGATCGTTCGGACAAAGCCATCTCCAAAGCCCAAGGTCTTGAGGGTTCCCAGCAGGTATTTGGGGTCCACTCCTTTGTCAAAAGCCTTTTCCGGGTCAAGGGCCAGAAACGCGATTGGAATGCCCAACCTCTGGGACACCGCGATGAGGTCCCTGACCAGGAAGATGCCGTCGTAGATGGTTCGTCCGGGGATGGTGTAGGACTGGTCCCCGTTTACGACTTGTGCAATCACCCCTTTCAGTCGCAGGGAGAGAGCCTTCGTCAATATTTTGTAGTCGGTGTTCAGGAGGGACACCGGACGCCAGTTTTGTAGGTGCCTCAGGTCTCCATTCTTGGGAAGCAGAGTGAGCACCGCCCTCCTCCAAGACTGAGGCATCACCCCGGTGACTGAGGTTTCTTCCAGCACCTCTCTGTAGTCCTTCCGTAGGGATGGCCAAAAAGCGGCGTCAAACTCCCCTGTTAGCCCGTCTAGCCCTGGGGATTTATTTGGGGCCAGTCCTCCTACAGCTGCGTCAAGGTCAGTCCTGGTGAGATTTTGCTCCAGCAGCTCTTTCCCGTCTTCCCCCAGGGTGGGTAGACCGCTCCATGCCTCTGCCTGGGCCGCTCCCGATGTCTCTTCAGGGGAGAACTGGCTGCCGTAGAAGTCTCCGATGATGGTCGACTTCTGCTGGAGTTCGTGCGCCAAGACACCGTCACCATCAAAGAGGCACTCCATGGATTTGCATCTCCCCTTCTGCCTCCCGGGGGAGTAGAAAAGCGGGGATCCCGTGTCGAGGTCAGTGATGAACTTCACCCGGGATCGCACAAACGTCCCCCTTGTCTGCTCCTCCTGTAGCCCTTTGAGACGCTTCCTCTTCTCCTCGTATTCTCGGAGAAGAGCGGGAGTCGCTGTCCTCGGCGAGGCGACCCTCCAAATCGAGGACTCGGGCTTCCACGCCGGTGATGTCCGCGTTCTTCAGTCTGGTGCACCCCCAGGTGTATTGTTGGCACAACAGCCTGGTGTGCACTTTGCCCATATCCCACCACTGGGCCAGAGAGTCGAACTGCGTTTTGGTTTTTCGCCACGCTTCCCAGAAATCCTTGAACATTTCTATGAAGGCGCCATCCTCCAGCAGCGAGTTGTTAAAATGCCAGTGGGACGCGCCCTCACGGGCCCTCTCCAGCCTGACACGGAACACGATGAGGTTGTGGTCCGTGAAGGGTGCCGCCCTGATGCCAGACGTTATGGCACACGTCAAAAAGCTCTCGGAGATGTAAAATCTGTTGAGCCTGGACTGCGTCACCGAGCCATCGTGCCTCGTCCTCGTGTACGTGAACTGGCGTTGGCCCGGGTGATGTATGCGCCACACGTCCACCAAGGCGGCGTCCTCCAGGAGTTCCTGCTTTTCTCTCTTCAGCCCAACTCTCCCCGGCTGCCCCCCCGAACGATCCAGGGCACCAGTTGTGGTCGCCAGCCACAATCACGCCAGGTGCCTCCTTAGGAGGTGCAGAAACGGGATCTTCTCCTTGTTGATCACCGGCGCGTACACGTTCAGCAGGTGGGCGGTGACATCGCCCACCCTGACCGTTACCGCGAGCAGCCTTCCCTTCACCACTTCGGTGTGGGTGATGAGTTCGGGATGAAACCCTTTAGCGAACAGGGTCGCGACTCCACAGGAGGTGTTGTCAAGGTGGCTGTAGAAGGAGTCCCCTCCCCACTCCTTCCTCCAGTCATCCTCGACCGTGAGATGCGTCTCCTGAATGTTGAAGACAGAGGCAGCGTGTTTCCTCGCAAGGAACATTTCGGAAAACCTCCGCACTGCCTCCCTGCACCCGTTCACGTTCAGGGAGCCGATGTCCATAGGCGTTGCTTGTTCCTTTCCTCCGTGGCCTCCCACCTTGTAATTTGTTTGCGGAAGTATCTCAGCTTTGCCCTCTCCTTGCCCCGGGACTCGAGTCCCTGCTTGGCGAGGAGTCTCTCTGCTTGAGTCACAGAGGCCTTTATTGCCTTGCTGTCCTTCCATCGAGCCAAGGCAATGTCCGCTCTGTCCTTCCTCACGTTGGTCTCGTCGAGGAAGTGCCAGAGAACTTCCGGGGAGACGAGGGGAGTCTGAGCGTCAAGGAGTGTCGACCCCTGGCTGCTCTCGCTACCCAACGCTGAAGCAGTCGTCCCGATCGGAGTCGATCTCCCCGCCGTCCGGCTCCGCTGGAAGAGCTGCAACAGCTGGACTGGTGCATGGCCCAGCGGCGTCCTCTCCCCCAGCGTCGGAGATGGCCTGGGATGGCTCCTGCTCAGGCTCTTCGGGTGGATGGCCCCGGTGCCTCTTCCGCTGGTGTTGTGTCAGCAGTGGGACGAGGACCTTCCTCCTCATTCCCATCCATTTCGTCGTCGCCCTTGGTGAGTGCGGTCGATGTCTCTCCGCCAACTTCCCCCTGCTCCTCTTGGTCGAGGGCGGAGCAAATTGTCTTTGTCCAAGCTTCATCCATAGCTGGTGGGGGGTGAGGCTCTATGACCAGAGGGGATGGGTCGATCTCCGTCTCTCCCTCTCCTCTCCAATCTCTCCCTCTCCTCTCCAATCTCTCCCTTTCTCTCTCTCCATGTGCTCGTAATTTTCCCACGTGGAGATCACAGCCGAGCCGACACAGGAATGTGGGGGAGAGAGTGAGAGGGGGAGAGGGAGAGAGAGGGAGAGAGGGGGAAGAGAGGGGGAGAGAGGGGGAAGAGAGGGGGAAGAGAGGGGGAGAGAGGGGGTAGAGAGGGGGAGAGAGGGGGGAGAAGGGGGAGAGAGATAATTTGTGGATAGAGTAGAGAGAGGGAAAGGAGAGAGAGAGTGTGGAGAGAGAGATAGTGAGAGAGAGTGAAGAGAGAGTGGAGAGAGAGTGAGAGAGTAAGAGTGAGAGAGAGTGGAGTGAGAGTGGAGAGTGAGAGAGTGAGTGAGAGAGTAGGAGAGAGTGAGAGGGAGTGGAGAGAGAGTAGAGTGAGAGTGGGAGAGAGTGAGAGTGGGAGAGAGTGGAGAGAGAGTGAGAGGTGAGAGTGGGAGAGAGTGAGAGAGTGAGTGAGAGAGTAGGAGAGAGTGGAGAGGGAGTGAGTGGGGAGAGAGTGGAGAGAGAGTGGGAGAGTGAGTGAGAGAGTGAGAGAGTAGGAGAGAGTGGAGAGTGGGAGAGAGTGGGAGAGAGTGGAGAGAGTGAGTGAGAGAGTAGGAGAGAGTGGAGAGAGAGTGAGTGGGGAGAGAGTGGAGAGAGAGTGAGAGAGTGAGAGAGTGAGTGAGAGAGTGAGTGAGAGAGTGGAGAGAGTAGGAGAGAGTGGAGAGAGAGTGAGAGAGAGAGTGGAGAGAGAGTGAGAGAGAGTGGAGTGAGAGTGGAGAGTGAGAGAGTGAGGTGAGAGAGTGGAGGGAGAGTGGAGTGAGAGAGTAGGAGAGAGTGAGAGAGAGTGGAGTGAGAGAGTGAGTGAGAGTGAGAGGTGAGAGTGAGGTGAGAGGTCGCGGGAGAGCGAAGTGGAGTTGGAACTCAACCCAAACACGGACCACGTGGCGACACAAGGAGTAGAGTGATACACACACACAGTGATACATACACAGTGATACATACACACACAGTGATACATACACAGTGATACACACACAGTGATACATACACAGTGATACATACACACACAGTGATACATACAGTGATACATACACTCACACATACACAGTGATACACACACATACAGTGATACATACACACAGTGATACACACACAGTGATACACACACAGTGATACATACACACAGTTATACATACACAGTGATACACACACACACAGTGATGCATACACACAGTGATACACACACACAGTGATACATACACAGTGATGCATACACTCACACATACACAGTGATACATACACACAGTGATACACACACAGTGATACATACACACAGTGATACACACAGTGATACATACACACAGTGATACACACACAGTGATACAAACACACAGTGATACATACACTCACACATAAACAGTGATACATACACACATAGTGATACATACACACAGTGATACGTACACACAGTGATACATACACACAGTGATACACACACAGTGATACATACACACAGTGATACACACACAGTGATACAAACACACAGTGATACATACACTCACACATACACAGTGATACATACACACAGTGATACATACACACCGTAATACATACACACAGGGATACACGCACTCACACATACACAGTGATACACACACACAGTGATACACACACAGTGATACATACACTCACACAGTGATACACAGACAGTGATACATACACACACACAGTGGCACACACAGTGATACATACACTCACACAGCGATACATACACTCACGCAGATGCACACAGTGATACATACACTCGCACAGATGCACACACAGTGATACATACACTCGCACAGATACACACACAGTGATACATACACTCACACAGATATGCTCACACAGTGATACATACACTCACACAGATACACTCACAAAGTGATACACACAGTGATACATACACAGTGATACATACACTCACATAGATGCACACACAGTGATACATACTCACACAGATACACACACAGTGATACATACACTCACACAGATACACACAGTGATACATACACACAGATACACACAGTGATACATAGACTCACGCAGATATACACACAGTGATACATATACTCACACAGATACACACACAGTGATACATACACTCACACAGTGATACACACAGTGATACATACACTCACACAGTGATACACACGGTGATACATACACAGTAATACATACACTCACACAGATACACACACACTGATACATACACTCACACAGATGCACACACAGTGATACATACTCACACACACACAGTGATACATACACTCACACAGTGATACACACAGTGATACATACACTCACACACACACAGTGATACACACACTCACACAGTGATACACACACAGTGATACATACACTCACACAGTGATACACACACAGTGATACATACACTCACACAGATGTACACACAGTGAAACATACACTCACACAGTGATACACACACAGTGATACATACACTCACACAGTGATACACACACACAGTGATACATACACTCACACAGATGCACACACAGTGAAACATACACTCACACAGTGATACATACACTCACACAGTGATACATACACTCACACAGTGATACACACACAAAGTGATACAAACACTCAAACACAGTGACACATACACTCACACAGTGATACATACACTCACACAGATACACACACATTGATACGCACACTCACACAGATACACACTCACACAGATACACACTCACACACACAGACACACACACAGACACACACAGACACACACTCACGCACACAGACACTCACACACAGACACTCACACACACGGACACACTCACACAGACACACTCACACAGACACACACTCACACAGACACACAGACACACACAGAGACACACACACAGACACACACACAGACGCACACACAGACACTCACACAGACACACACTCACTCACACAGACACACACTCACTCACACAGACACACACTCACTCACAGACACACACTCACACACACAGACACTCACACACACAGACACACAGACACTCACACACACAGACACACAGACACACAGACACACACACTCACACACAGGCACACACTCACACAGTCACACAGACACACACTCACACACAGACACACACTCACACAGTCACACAGACACACACTCACACAGTCACACACACAGACACACACACAGACACACACAGACACACACTCACACACACACACTCAGACACACACACACAGACACACACTCACACACACAGACACACACAGACACTCACACACACACACAGACACACTCACACAGACACACACTCACACACACAGACACACAGACACACACACAGACACACACACAGACACACACACTCACACAGACACTCACACAGACACTCACACAGACACTCACTCAGACACTCACTCACACAGACACTCACACACACAGACACTCACACACACAGACACACTCACACACACAGACACACTCACACAGACACACACTCACACACACTCACACACACTCACACACACACAGACACACACACACAGACACACACACACAGACACACACACACAGACACACTCACACACACACACAGACACACTCACACAGACACACTCACACAGACACACACTCACACACACAGTCTTTAACAGACTATTGGGGCAAGTGCTGTTGATGGGTGCCCGCTAACAACTCTCATCTGCCGCTCCCATATTTAGGGAATTAATTAATTAACTAATCATCAGTGGGGGAGGGGATGGAGTGGGGCCCCCTCCCCCTGCTCCTCCTCCTCGCGGTGACGTCACGCGCCCGACATCATCATCATCAGCAGCAGCATCAGCAGCATCATCAGCAGCAGCAGCATCAGCATCATTTGCATAGGTGAGTGTGTGATGTTGGTGAGTGCATAATAATTATCAGCAGTAACATCCCCAGCATCATCATCAGCACCAGCATCATCATCAGCACCAGCATCATCAGCATCATCATCAGCACCAGCATCATCAGCATCATCATCAGCATCATCAGCATCATCATCAGCACCAGCATCATCAGCAGCAGCAGCATCATCAGCATCATCATCAGCACCAGCATCATCATCAGCAGCAGGGGCGGAGCCAGGATTTTGACTTTGGGGGTGCTGATTTCAATATCCCGAGATATCCCGTGTTTGTTTCCAGCGGGCGCCACAAATGTGTCAAACAAATGTCTTTGGACTTGAACGCGGAGTTTATTAATAGCTCGGAGCCGCTGATGCGGCTGCAAAGTTCGATCAGTTCGGGCGGCGGTCGCGAGCTGCGGATATCCCGATCACCGACTTTACCAAAATTTCAGGGGGGGCTAAGCATCATCATCATTATCATCAGCAGTAACATCATCATCAGCAGCAGTAACATCAGCAGCAGCATCAGCAGCAGCATCAGCAGCATCATCAGCAGCATCATCAGCAGCATTATCAACAGCAGCATCATCAGCAGTAACATCAGCAGCAGCATCATCAGCAGCATCATCAGCTGCTGATGATGCTGCTGCTGATGATGTTGTAATCACTCAGATTGAAGGAATCGAGCAAGTAATCGAATCTTGGCATCTACAACGATTCCTTTAATTGGAGTGGAGAGATGGAGCGATCGATTTAACCACGAATTGTTACTTCGATTTGCAGAATCGATGTTATCGAGGTGTATATTAGCGGCCTCTAGCGGCTGCGAGCCTTTCACAAACAAGGGTGAAAACCGGTTAGCGGTTTTCCTCCACACGCGCACGGATCGTCAAACCGATTCCTGGCTGGGTGTGTGGGGGCGGGGCTGTGTAGGGGGCGGGGCTGTATAGGGGGCGGGGCTGTGTGAGGGGGCGGGGCTGTGTATAGAGGGCGGGGCTACAGAGGGCGGGGCTGGGTGAGTGGGGGGTGGGGTTTTCCCCTCCACGTTTAGAATCAACGTCACCACGCGTTCAGAGGGGTTGGTGGTGGTGATGTGAATGTCCACACGGTGGTGGTGGTGGTGATGTGAATGTCCACACGGTGGTGGTGGTGGTGATGTGAATGTCCACACGGTGGTGGTGATGTGAATGTCCACACGGTGGTGGTGATGTGAATGTCCACACGGTGGTGGTGGTGATGTGAATGTCCACACGGTGGTGGTGATGTGAATGTCCACACGGTGGTGATGGTGGTGATGTGAATGTCTACACGGTGGTGGTGGTGGTGGTGATGATGTGAATGTACACACGGTGGTGGTGATGGTGGTGATGTGAATGTCCACACGGTGGTGGTGGTGATGTGAATGTCCACACGGTGGTGGTGGTGATGTGAATGTCCACACGGTGATGGTGATGGTGGTGATGTGAATGTCCACACGGTGGTGGTGGTGGTGATGTGAATGTCCACACGGTGGTGGTGGTGGTGATGTGAATGTCCACACGGTGGTGGTGATGATGTGAATGTACACACGGTGGTGGTGGTGGTGATGTGAATGTCCACACGGTGGTGGTGGTGGTGGTGATGTGAATGTCCACACGGTGGTGGTGGTGATGTGAATGTCAAAACGGTGGTGGTGGTGATGATGTGAATGTCCACACGGTGGTGGTGGTGGTGGTGATGTGAATGTCCACATGGTGGCGGTGTCGGTGTCGGTGTCGGCCACGTGGGTGAGCTGCTCTTGTGGGGGCCAACGTCCGCCCCACCGCCCTCGCCGGGCAGGTTGGGCGCTTCGCCCGCCCCCTCCGCTCCCTCCTCCACCGCACCGCCCGGCCCCCCCCCCCCCGACCGAGCGATGGGCCCTCCCGCCCCGGCGCCCGCTGGGAGCGACGCGGCCACGGCGCTGGTTCACCGCCGCACGGGGTTACTCCGCCACCCCCACGGACACCGCCACCGCAAGGCGACGGCGTGCGAGCGAGCGAGCGGGCGAGCGATCCCCCGCCCCGGTGGGCGGTCGTCTCCCAAACCGCGTCCGCGCAACGGCCGCCGTTGAACGTCTGCGCGGTTTTCCGGCACCGCCCGCGCCAGGAGGCGCTCCGAAGCGGCAGCGCGGACGCTCGAGTCACCAACGCTGCGCCGGAGCCCTGCGCTCGACGTCTTCCCTGCGCTGCCCGGGGAAAATATTCCACGAGCAGAGCCGACCCCATCACGACCCGATCCCCCAAATACCAAACGCCCCCTGTCGCATTCCTCGCGGCCGTTACCTCGCGGCGTCTCAGGGACACGGAGGGACGGGGATGGGAGAGAATCTCGACTCTCGCTGTCACGTGGGGGCGCTCCCTGGCATCTCACGGACGGGGAGGGACGGGGATGGGAGAGAATCTCGACTCTCGCTGTCCCGTGGAGGCACTCGCTGGCGTCTCAGGGACGGGGAGGGATGGGGATGGGAGACAGTCTCGACTCTCGCTGTCCCGTGGAGGCACTCCCTGGCGTCTCAGGGACAGGGAGGGACGGGGATGGGAGAGAATCTCGACTCTGGCTGTCCCGTGGAGGCACTCGCTGGCGTCTCAGGGACAGGGAGGGACGGGGATGGGAGAGAATCTCGACTCTCGCTGTCCCGTGGAGGCACTCCCTGGCGTCTCAGGGACAGGGAGGGACGGGGATGGGAGAGAATCTCGACTCTCGCTGTCCCGTGGGGGGCACTCCCTGGCGTCTCACGGACACGGAGGGACGGGGATGGGAGAGAATCTCGACTCTCGCTGTCCCGTGGAGGCACTCGCTGGCGTCTCAGGGACGCTGCGAGCGGTTCGAAGGGGCGGGCTGGCGGGGAGTCGGTCTGGGTCACCGAGCGGCTGGAGACCCTCAACCGTTTCGCGTTCCCCTTTTGATGCCCTGCGATGTCGAAATTCCAGGGTTGCATTACGTCATCCTGCGCAGCCAATCGTGCGCCCACCTTTTGATTTTGAAACGTTTCGCTGCCGTTGCCTCGAGCGTATTACGTGACGCTATTTGGTGCGCCAATACGATTTGTGAAGCCAATTTAGGGGGGCCGCAATGCGACTTGTCCTGGTGGGGTCGGCCAATCTCCTGGCACCGGGAAACCGCGGGACTTCCCACCTCGGGGCACTTGGGATGAAGACCCGTAGTGCCAGGGGATCCCCCCCCAGGGCACTATGTGTGTGTGTGTGCACAGCGTGTGTGTGTGTGTGCGCGCGGTGTGTGTGTGTGCGGCGTGTGTGTGTGTGTGTGCGGCGTGTGTGTGTGTGTGGCGTGTGTGTGTGTGTGTGCGGCGTGTGTGTGTGTGTGCGGCGTGTGTGTGTGTGCGCCTTGTGTGTGTGTGTGCGGCGTGTGTGTGTTTGTGTGCGGCGTGTGTGTGTGTGTGGCGTGTGTGTGTGTGGCGTGTGTGTGTGCGGCGTGTGTGTGTGTGTGTGTGGCGTGTGTGTGTGTGTGTGCGGCGTGTGTGTGTGTGTGTGTGCGGCGTGTGTGTGTGTGTGTGGCGTGTGTGTGTGTGGCGTGTGTGTGTGTGTGGCGTGTGTATGTGTGTGTGCAGCGTGTGTGTGTGTGCGGCGTGTGTGTGTGTGCACGGAGTGTGTGTGTGTGTGCACGGAGTGTGTGTGCGTGCGTGTGTGCGGTGTGCGCGTGCGTGTGTGCGGTGTGCGTGTGTGTGTGTGCGGCGTGTGTGTGTGTGTGCGGCGTGTGTGTGTGCGCGGCGTGTGTGTGTGCGCGGCGTGTGTGTGTGTGTGCGGCGTGTGTGTGTGTGTGTGCACGGAGTGTGTGTGCGTGCGTGTGTGCGGTGTGCGTGTGTGTGTGCGGCGTGTGTGTGTGATAACGATGATCTGAACCGGTCCTAGGCCTCCGTAGGTCGACTCAGACTCACATGAGTACTTGGTGTAGTGGTGTGTGGAATAAACATCGTCACGAGGGAGACAAAGGCGGCCGGGCGGGCATGGTGCTGGCCACCCACCTCCTCGTGTGCCGTTCCGGCCTTCATAGGTGCTGCTCGCTAACAGCACTTGCCCCAACATTCTGTTAAGGCTACACGGGGGATCTTTGTCTTTGCTGTGTGTGGTGTGTAGGGTCAGGATCGGACCCCACATCTGTCAGACCCCCATGGGGCCGCTGTGTTGCCCGGGGTGGAGTTTGAGTCCGGGCAGTGGCCTCTGTCTGAGACGTGAGAGATGAAACACTCAACCACCCACTCACTCACACACTCACTCACTCACACACTCACTCAACCACTCACTCACTCAACCACTCACTCACCCACTCACTCACACACTCACTCAACCACCCACTCACTCACCCACTCACCCACTCACTCACCCACTCACCCATTCACTCACCCTCTCACTCACCCACTCACTCACACACTCACCCACTCACTCACACACTCACTCACAGACTCACCCACTCACTCACTCACTCCCTCACCCACTCACTCACTCACTGACACACCCACTCACAGACTCACCCACTCACAGACTCACCCACTCACTCACTCACACACCCACTCACCCACTCACCCTCTCACTCACCCACTCACCCACTCACTCACACACTCACTCACACACTTACCCACCCACTCACCCACTCACTCACCCACTCACTCACCCACTCACTCACCCACTCACTCACCCACTCACTCACCCACTCACTCACAGACTCACCCACTCACTCACCTAATCCCTCACCCACTCACTCACAAACCCACTCACAGACTCACCCACTCACCCACTCACTCACCCACTCACTCACACACCCACTCACCGACTCGCCCACTCACTCACCCACTCACTCACACACCCACTCACCGACTCACCCACTCACTCACACACTCACCCACTCACTCACCCACTCACCCACTCACACACCCACTCACCCACTCACCCACTCACACACACACTCACCCACTCACACACACACACACTCTTTACTCACAGACTCACCCACTCACTCACACACCCTCTCAGCCACTCACACACTCACTCACTCACAGACTCACCCACTCACTCACCGACTCACTCACCGACTCACTCACTTACCCACCCACACACCCACCTACTCACACACCCACCCATTGTCGGCCTTCATAGGCACTGCTACTCGCAAACAGCACTTTCCCTACAGCCTGTCTTGTGTATGTGTGTGTAGCTGTGTCTGTGTGTATGTGTGTGTAGCTGTGTCTGTGTGTATGTGTGTGTAGCTGTGTCTGTGTGTATGTGTGTGTAGCTGTGTCTGCGTGTGTCTGTTTGTATGTGTTAGTGTAGCTGTGTCTGTATTTGTCTCACTCCGAATTAGTCGAGCGGCATTATATTTTCATCGGTTGCGTAACGCTGTGTGGAAGCTACCTGGTCTGTCGCTCCGCACGAAGCGTTAGGTCTTCTGGACCCCCCTAATGGAACATCTTTGCCGGTTAGAAGCATTTAGGCTGGCCTGCCTACGATCCATCCTGGGTTTAACCAGGCTGGATTGTGTGAGGAGCTCACAAATCCTTGAAAGATCTGGGCAAGGTCCCATCGGTGAGCTCCTCCGGCGGGCAAGGCTGCGATGGCTGGGTCATGTAGCCCGCATGCGCAGCCACCGCATGCCTAAACAGGTTTTGCTCGGCCGGATCGAGGGGGCTAAACAGGCGCGGCACGGGCTAGAGAAGAGATGGAGTGATGTGGTACAGGAGGATGTGGAGCTGAGCGGAATTGCCGATGACTGGTACAAGCGGTGTCAAGATCGGCCTCTGTGGAGGAGGCTCGTGAAGGACGCTACTGGGCAGTTGGAGGCAGTCGCCCTCTAACAACATCGGAGGGCGGAGGAGCGACGCTCACAACAACGAGCGGAGCGCCGGGTGGCTAAAGCACAGCAAGTTGGCACAGTAGGGGGCACAGGTGGTGCATCAGCCAGTCGTCTCAGTCTACGACCTGTGGCATCTGGGTCTGCCCCGTGACCTCCTGCCCGCGGGCGTTCGACACTTCACTTGGCCTTAAAGTGCACCTAGCCTGGCACAAGCGTCGTGGCTAGTGGCGAATGGTGGTTGTTGTTGTTGTTGTGCAGATATGTGTGTACGCCTGTAGAAATGGCTATTATGTGTGTGTCTTTGTTTTTTTCTGTGTGTGTGTGTAGCTGTGTGTGTGTACGGCTGTAGGAACGGCTATTGTGTTGCCCCAAATCTGTGCCTGTGTCACAACGGACAGCAAGCCTTCACCTGTACAGGTGAGTGTGTCGGTGTGTAGTGCGTCAGTGTCTGTGTCAGTGTGTGTCTGTTTGTGGGTGTGTCAGTGTTTGGGTGTTTATCTGTGTACGTCTGTGTTTGTGTGTGTCTCCGACCCCCAGGAGCAGGTTTGCAGATTTTCTGAGCATTTCTGTGAGGTCTTTGGGGAGGGAAAATCCCTCAGCCTGGAAAACATCATGGGGCAAAGTGGGGATGACCCTGCTGAGGCTGCGGTGCCTCTAATATTGGAAGAAATAGTCTCACCCCCTGTGAGTGGCTGGCTGAGGTGCCATCTTTTGAGGAAGTACTGAAGGCGATCCCAAGTCTGAGACCAGGAAAGGCACCGGGCAGAGATGATCTCCAAGCGAAAGCTGACGGAGGGCGGCGTTTGTGCACAGACTGCCCTACATGACATCATAACAACGGTCTGGGCCACTGGACAGGTTTCACAGGATTGGAAGGATGCCCTGGTGGTCCCCCTCTTTCAGAAGGGGGACCGCACAGACTGTAACAACTACAGGGGCATCTCACTCCTCAGTTTGCCGGGAAAGGTCCTGGCAAGGATTATTCAACATCGCCGTGCCAGGCACACAATGTGGTTTCAGGAAAAGGCGTTCCTGCACAGATGCCATATTTTCTGGCCATATTTTCTGTCCGGTTGCTACAGCAGAGGTGTAGGGGATTCCAACAAGACCTACATCTCTGCTTTATTGACCTGGTCAAGGCCTATGATACCATCAGTAGGCCTGGGCTCTGGGTTGTTCTTCGTGCTTTTGGAGTCCCTGACCCTCTGTTCACGATCATTAAGGACCTTCATGATGGTGAGCGGGCCTAGGTAAAACTACATGGCCGGGAGTCGGAGCCATTCCCTGTACACCTTGGGGTGCGACAGGGATGTCCTCTGGCTCCCACATTATTTAACATCTATTTCGATCACGTAGTTTGTGAAGCCTTCGATGGTTGTACCGGAGGAATTCCATCTGGTACAGATACAATGGGAGGCTGATCGATGCCCGGGTGTGGTCAAGGGATGGCTCCCTATTGGTCAACAATGTAACGTATGCCGATGATCTTGTAATTGCTGCTCACTCAGAGGAGGAGTTGGAGGTGCTGCTGCTGAACCTGGAGCGTGCCACTAAGAGGTGGGGCCTCACCATCAGCCCCACCAAAACTAAGCACCTGCCTGGGTATTTTGTACCATCAGACACTCCACCCCCCCAACTCACAAATGGTGATGGGGCAGTTGTGGAGAGAATGGAGAGTTTCCCATACCTGGGCAGTGTGCTTATGACCGGCTCCAGTTTAACAGCAGAGGTCTCACTCCGAATCAGTCGAGCGGCAATATATTTTCATCGGTTGCGTAACGCTGTGTGGAAGCTACCTGGTCTGTCGCTCCGCACTAAGCTTCAGGTCTTCTCGGCCACGGTCATTCCCTCCCTTCTCTACGCTTGCGAAACGTGGACCCCCCTAATGGAACATCTTTGCCGGTTAGAAACATTTAGGCTGGCCTGCCTACGATCCATCCTGCGTTTAACCTGAAGGCTGGATTATGTGAGGAGCTCACAAATCCTCGAAAGATCTGGGCACGGTCCCATCGGTGAGCTCCTCCGGCAGGCAAGGCTGCATTGGCTGGGTCATGTAGCCCGCATGCTCTGCCACTGCATGCCGAAACAGCTTTTGTTCCGCCAATTAGAGGGGGCTGAACGGCCGCGACACGGGCTAGAGAAGAAATGGAGTGATGTGGTACAAGAGGACGTGCATCTGAGTGGACTTGCCGATGACTGGTACCAGTGGTGTCAAGATCGGCCTCTGTGGAGGGGGCTACTGGCCCGTTGGAGGCAGTCGCCCTCCATCAACAATGGAGGGCAGAGGAGCGACACTCACAACAACGAGTGAAGTGCCGTGCGGATAAAACATGGAAAATTTGGCACAGTACTGGGCACAGGTGGTGCATCGACCATTCTCGCAGTCAGTCGACCACTCATCTCAGTCAGTCGACCACTCATCTCAGTCAGTCGACCACTCAGTCAGTCGACCACGGCACCTGGGTCTTCCCTGTAACCTCCTGGCGGCGGGCGTTCGACACTTCACATGGCCTTGGCATGCACATAGCTTGGCACAAGCGCCGTTGTGACGTGACCGCCACTTCATGGCGAATGGCGGTTGTTGTTGCGTATGGGGAGCGGTGGCATAGCCGTTATCGTACTACGCTACGAACACGGCGACCCAAGTTGGATTCCCGCTCACGGTCCACCAACGTGCATGACAATTCCACTGGGGAGACAAAGGCGGCCGAGCGTGGTGCCGGCCACCCACCCTCCCGTGTGCCTCAGTGCCCCTGCAGTCTGTTAAGGCTGAACGAGGACTGTGGACCATACTGGACATCTGTTAAAAAAGAGCTTTACAGCTCCTAGGATTCCCCTTGCAGTCTAAATGCAAATTCTATGGAGGGAGCTGCGAGTCGCAAACAGCACTTGTCCTTCGAGCCTGCGTGAGCTACCTTGTGGGGCGGGGGGCTGTGCCTTTGTCCGTGTGTCGTCTGCCGAGCTGCAGATGGAGCTGGCGATGCGATTCAAACAAACTTCATCTCGCGAGAGTTCTCCAACTTCTCCTCCCCGCGTCTCTCTGAAGGTGAGACTCTCACAGACTCGCGGGGAGGCCACAGAGACTCACACAGACTCACACAGACTCACTGGGACTCACTGGGACTCACTGGGACTCACAAACACTCGCAGAGACTCACTTGGGGACCACAGAGACTTACTGGGAGACCACATAGACTCACTGGGACTCACGGAGACTCACTGGGAGACCACAGAGACTCACTGGGAGACCACAGAGACTCACTGGGGGACCACAGAGACTCACTGGGAGACCACAGAGACTCACTGGGAGACCACAGAGACTCACTGGGACTCACAAACACTCGCAGTGACTCATTGGGTGATTCATTGGGAGATCACAGAGACTCACTGAGACTCACACAGACTCGCAGAGACTCACTGGGAGACCACAGAGACTCACTGGGAGACCACAGAGACTCACTGAGACTCACTGGGAGACCACAGAGACTCACTGGGAGACCACAGAGACTCACTGGGAGACCACAGAGACTCACAGAGACTCACTGGGAGACCACAGAGACTCACTGGGAGACCACAGAGACTCACTGGGAGACCACAGAGACTCGCAGAGACTCACTGAGAGACCACAGAGACTTAAAGAGACTCACTGGGAGACCACAGAGACTCACTGGGAGACCACAGAGACTCGCTGGGACTCACAGAGACTCACTGGGAGACCACAGAGACTCGCAGAGACTCACTGGGTGACTCACTGGGAGACCACAAAGACTCACTGGGAGACCACAGAGACTCGCAGAGACTCACTGGGAGACCACAGAGACTTAAAGAGACTCACTGGGAGACCACAGAGACTCACTGGGAGGCCACAGAGACTTAAAGAGACTCGCTGGGAGACTCACTGAGACTAACTGGGACTCACAGAGACTTAAAGAGACTCACTGGGAGACCACAGAGACTCACTGGGAGACCACAGAGACTTAAAGAGACTCACTGGGACTCACGGAGACTCACTGGGTGACTCACTGGGAGACCACAGAGACTCACTGGGAGACCACAGAGACTTAAAGAGACTCGCTGGGACTCACGGAGACTCACTGGGTGACTCACTGGGAGACCACAGAGACTTAAAGAGACTCGCTGGGAGACTCACTGAGACTCACTGGGTGACTCACTGGGAGACCACAGAGACTCACTGGGACTCACAGAGCCTTAAAGAGACTCGCTGGGAGACCACAGAGACTCACGGGGACTCACGGAGACTCACTGGGAGACCACAGAGACTCACTGGGAGACAACAAGAGACTCGCAGAGACTCGCAGAGACTCACTGGGAGACCACAGAGACTCACTGGGAGACCACAGAGACTTAAAGAGACTCACTGAGAGACCACAAAGACTCGCAGAGACTCGCAGAGACTCACTGGGAGACCACAGAGACTCGCAGAGACTCACTGAGAGACCACAGAGACTCACTGAGAGACCACAGAGACTTAAAGAGACTCACTGGGAGACCACAGAGACTCACTGGGAGACCACAGAGACTCACTGGGACTCACAGAGACTCAACTGGGAGACCACAGAGACTCGCAGAGACTCACTGGGTGACTCACTGGGAGAACACAGAGACTCACTGGGTGACTCACTGGGAGAACACAGAGACTCACTGGGACTCACAGAGACTTAAAGAGACTCGCTGGGAGACCACAGAGACTCACTGGGACTCACGGAGACTCACTGGGACTCACGGAGACTCACTGGGAGCCTCACAGAGAAACCACAGAGTCAGCTCATAGAGAGCCACAGACTCAGAGATCGACCAATGGGAGTGCGCCCCCCACCCTTTGTCCCCCGTGACCCTTCCCCCACCCTCGTGCCCCCCCCCCCCCCCAGGCCACGTGGCTTCGTGCCTCTCCCACCGCTGTGAACAGAGCTGTGGCCTCGTGAACGGAGCTCCGGTGTGCAGCTGTTACCATGGTTACAGCCTTTCTGGAGACGGCAGCAGTTGTCAGGGTGGGTGTGCAGCTGTTACCATGGTTACAGCCTCTCTGGAGACGGCAGCAGCTGTCAGGGTGGGTGTGCAGCTGTTACCATGGTTACAGCCTCTCTGAAGATAGCAGCAGTTATCAGGGTGGGTGTGCAGCTGTTACCATGGTTACAGCCTCTCTGGAGACGGCAGCAGTTGTCAGGGTGGGTGTGCATCTGTTACCATGGTTACAGCCTCTCTGGAGATGGCAGCAGTTGTTAGGGTGAGTTTGCAGCTGTTACCATGGTTACAGCGTCTCTGGAGATGGCAGCAGTTGTCAGGGTGAGTGTGCAGCTGTTACCATGGTTACAGCCTCTCTGAAGATAGCAGCAGTTGTCAGGGTGAGCGTGCAGTGTTACCATGGTTACAGCCTCTCTGAAGATAGCAGCAGTTGTCAGGGTGAGTGTGCAGCTGTTACCATGGTTACAGCCTCTTTGAAGATAGCAGCAGTTGTCAGGGTGAGTGTGCAGCTGTTACCATGGTTACATCCTCTCTGAAGATAGCAGAAGTTGTTAGGGTGAGTGTGCAGTGTTACCATGGTTACAGCCTCTCTGAAGATAGCAGCAGTTGTCAGGGTGAGTGTGCAGGTGTTACCATGGTTACAGCCTCTAGAGGCGGCAGCAGCTGTCAGGGTTAGTGCATGGGTCAGTGCATGGGTGAGTGGGTGAGTGTGAGTGCGTGGGTCATTGTGTGTGAGTGTGTGGGTGAGTGTGGGTGAGTGTTTAAGTGTGTGGGTGAGTGCGTGGGTCATTGTGTGGGTGAATGTGGGTGAATGTGGGTGAGTGTGGGTGAGTGCGTGGGTGAGTGCATGAGTGAGTGAGTGCGTGGGTGAGCGTGGGCGAGCGTGTGCGAGTATGTGGATGAGTGTGGGTGAGTGTTTGAGTGCGTGGGTGAGTGCGTGGGTGAGCGTGGGTGTGTGCGTGGGTGTGTGCGTGGGTGAGTGCGTGGGTGGGTGAGTGCGGGGGTGAGTGCGTGGGTGGGTGAGTGTGTGGGTGAGTGTGTGGGTGAGTGTGTGGGTGGGTGAGTGTGTGGGTGGGTGGGTGTGTGGGTGGGTGTGTGGGTGGGTGTGTGGGTGGTTGAGTGCGTGGGTGAGTGCGTGGGTGGGTGAGTGCGTGGGTGAGTGAGTGCGTGGGTGGGTGAGTGCGTGGGTGAGTGAGTGAGTGTGTGGGTGAGTGTGGGTGAGTGTGGGTGAGTGTGAGTGCGTGGGTGGGTGAGTGTGTGGGTGAGTGTGTTTGTGAGAACACCACCATCCAGTGTGAGAGCAGCGATTATCTGAGCCACCGGTTCTCGGTCCCTGGGGCCTTTCCTCCTCTAGATCGACTCAGCCTAAAAACATAACTCGCATCCCCCCTGCTCGCTGTAGACGTGGACGAGTGTGGGAGGGGGCCTCCCACGGCCCACCCCGTGTGCCATCACCGCTGTGTGAACGTGCAGGGCAGCTTCCGCTGCCGGTGCCACGCGGGGTACCGGCTAGCGGGGAACGGGCGCGCTTGCCTCGCCACGTCACCCGGTAACCACCGCAACCACTATCGCAACAACCACTCCTGCAACCACCACAACATTCACAACCACTATCGCGAACCACCACAACAGCCACCACAACCACTTTCACCATACCCACCACAACCACGACCGCAACCACCCTGGGGTTTCCGTGAACCTGTCTTCCCGCGTCTTCCCACGTTTCCCAGGTGTCCCCGTCTCTCCGTGTGGTCCCTATGGCTGTGAGTGGCGTTGCCATGGCGACGCGTGTCTCCCCGTGTCCCGAGTTTGTCCCCCGGGGTTCGCGATGGTGGAGACGAGCGACGGAGTTCGCTGCCAGGGTGAGACAGCAACAACAACAACAACAACCACAACCACAACAACCACAACCATAACTACCGCGACCATTACCACGCTCACTCTCTTGCCGTGACTTTGTTGTGGCGGTGAGGCTTGTGTGCTTCAAAGACCCCGAGAGCTATGCCGGTGGGGATTCCTTGCTCCCGGCAGGTTGAACCATTCCGGGCTGGTGGGGCCTGACAAACGACTGGGTTACCGGCCCTCCAGGTTGGGGGTTGGGCGTAATGGTAACAACGCTACCCCGGGAAAAAATGTTTGTTACGGAAACCAAAATGAGAAAGAGAGACGCCACTAGGGTCACAGTAGGCTCAAGTCTACCTACAGGGCAGTTTGACCACTCCTGATGATAGCCCGTTGGAAGTCAGGAGTGTGAAGGAGAGCCTACTGGGCCCTAAAGCCAAGATAAGACTTGGTACATGGAGTGTCCACATTCTGTACGAGACATCAAAGATGGACCAAGTCCTCTGTGAAATGGAGAGATTGATTATAGACATTCTGGGAATAAACAACTGCTCTGGCCTCAGTCTGGATGCCAAGTGGCAGGTGATGGATCAGTCATTCTCTCTTCAGGCCACATACTGTCTAAGGAGAAAGCAAGAACGGTGCTGGAATGGGCACTGGTGGTCAGGGGACACCTCAACTCAAAGTACTGCAAAGTTTAAATTCTGCAGTGCTACTCGCCAACAAATGACGCAGCATGTAAGACGATTGGCTCGAGTGGCTCCAACCAGCTGTGTCCAAGGTACCCCAGGACAGGAAGTGAGGACATTATCGGTGACGTGAACGGCAAAGTGGGATCTGACAATAAACAACTTGGAGAGAGTTATGGGGGCCCACGTCTGTGGTGAAATCAATAACAATGGTGAACGCATACTCTTTGGTTCTTTCGGTAAAGTCACGTAGTAGGTAGAAAATCAAATAAATAAAATCACGATGTTTCGGGCACAACACAAGCGTCCGTCATCAGGTGGGACAACCACAGCAAGAAACAAACTGCTGAAGTGGGCAGAAGGACTCCCGTAATACCAGGTTATCTAGGTAAGAGAGGGGGAGGGGCCAGGGAGGAGGGGGGGGGAGTTGAGTGTTGCCAGATGAAGAGCAGCTAGAACGGATCAAAGGGCAAAATCAGGAGCAAAAGCAGAGGGGAAATGCGGATATGAAGGCAACACCATAAAGCATTTAATGTTTTACCTGGTTAATAACATCCTTCCAATGATTACTCAAATTGTATCCATCTTCTCAGTTGAAGTTATGTCTATGTTTATATATCTCGATGACTTCATGAACAAACCTTTGATAGTAGCCCGAAGGTTTTCAGAGCACCTTGGTCTCGGAAAAAAACAATATCATGAGAGCCCACAGCGTTATAGCAATGGTCAGCCACGGCAGAGGTATTAGTCCTGCCGTGTTTCAGATCTGCCTTGTGCTCGCGAACACGGTCCGAGACATGTCGTTTCGTTTCTCCAATGAAAACAGCCACCACAGGTGCAACTTAGTTTGTAGATTCCCGGATATTGCATGTCAGGAATGACATCCTTCACAGATGGGATTAGATCACGGATTTTGTGTACTGTACTGAATCGGACCTGGATCTCGTGTTTGTTTAAGATTTTGGCACTTTTTTTGGTAATGCCTGCTATGTATGGCCACGTGATAGCTTTGATCGGCGTCTCAGGGGGTTTCTCCATGGTTGTAGAAACAGCTTTGCGGATAATGCGGCCCGAATATCCATTCATCTTAAGGGCCTGGTGTACGTGTTCCAGTTCACTGGCTAGGTGGTGTTGGTCAGAAATGCAGTGGGCCCTATGGTACAGTGTTTTGATGAGGGCATTCTTCTGTGCTGGATGGTGGTGGGAATCAGGTTTCAGGTAGGAATCTGTGTGGGTGGCTTTCCTGTGGACAGAGTGTCCCAGAGAGCCATCAGGTTTCTTCTCAAACAAAACATCCCCCCTCTCTTACCTAGATAATCTGGTATTACGGGAGTCCTTCTACCCACTTCAGCAATTGTTTCTTGCTGTGGTTGTCCCACCTGATGATGGACGCTTGTGTTGTGCCCGAAACGTCATGATTTGATTTATTTTATTTTCTACCTACGTGACTTTACCGAAAGAACCAAAGAGTATGGATCCCTGCAGTCACGAAAATGTCAAATCTAGATTGAATGGTGAACGCCTGGTTGACTTCTCCATGAGCAGCAACTGTATCATTGGTGGTACCACCTTCCCACACGAGACCATACACAAACTCGCCTGGATGTCACCTGATGGTAAGACTGTGAACCAGATCATTCATGATAAATGGTGCAGGTCCCTACAGGATGTCAGAGCTTACCGTGGTGCGGACGCCTTCAGCGATCGCTACCTCATTGCTGCTACCGTCAAGCTCAAGAGGGCAATCCCCCAAGGCGGACACAGCTGGACATTGCCAAACTGAAACGTCCAAAGAAAAAACAGGGAGATTGTTGCGGTACTGGACAACTGCTTCAATGCATTGAGCGCCAACTCTGGGCATGAAGCGGAGATGGATATAAACAACACGTGGGATACAATCAACACCACGAACCGTGAAACAGCAAAAAAAGACCCCGGGTTTCAAAGACAAAGGGAACAAAGAATGGAAAACATCAAACGCATGGCAAAGAACAGAGGAAAGGAACCCCCTCAAGCTGAGCTACTAAACGCCAAGTCACTGAGGCTCCATGAACAGGTCCGGTTGGCCCACAGGAGCAAAAGCAAGGAGGTAAAAAAAGAGTTCCAGGCGAGACAAAAATAAATTTTGTTGAGGATATGGCAAACAAAGCTGAGAGAGCCACAGTTCTGGGCTAAATGGGTACTGTGCACAAGAGCACTAAACATCTGTGCGGCAAAAACACCAACCAATTAGCCCCTGTCAAGGACCAAAATGGAAATAGTATCACTGCTGATACTACCAATAGGTACACAACAACCCTGCCCCAGAACAACCGGCTAACCCTACAACAACAATGCCCTCAACATGAACATCAACTCAGCTGACATGGCTGAGGTCAGAACCGCCATACAAGTGTAGAGGTCTTATTCCGCACTCCCCGTCGTCAGCGTGTAGTATCACTATTGGGTCAACAGGGGGCGGAAGAGGGGCTATGGCTATGTTAAGGGGATATGGCCAAAAAGGGACCAACGGTGATCTCCGGGATAATGGATCCTGGGACACAATCCACAAACCCCGGGTGGGGGCATTGGGGGATGACGTCACCCTTCCAGGACCTGGTGGAAGGTTCTGGAAGGAAGGCGGAGCCGGGGCGGAGCAAGCCCCAAACCGGTATATAAGCCCGGCTTCTGAACGAGAGGGCTCAGTCTCTCCTCCACTCTGAAGACCTAAGACCCAGGCTGAAGCTAGGACCCTGGACCCCAAGCTCCGTCGTCCTTCTAAGGGCCGGAGCTCAGTGAGGCCAGTGGTCAGGACCCGATGACCCGGACATGGTCGGGTCAGCATAGCCTCCCCTAGGGCCCCAGCCGGAGGTCGGGGAGCTAGCCGGGTCCCGGGTGTTAGGGCAGTGTAGGCCGGAGGACCTCCTCGGGTATCGGGTAAAGGGGCCGCTACCCCTTTGTGTTAGGGAACCTGTAGAAAGAGAAATAAAACTTGAGTCTCCCCTGGTTCCTGACCCCCACTACACAAGCACTGAAGAATGGGAAGGCATCTGCCACCGACTTCATCTACGCTGAGATGTTGAAGGCAGACATCGCCACTGCTACTGAAGTTCTGACTGACCTCTTCCTTGAGCGCCTCATTGTCAAGATCCGCAAGCAAGGTGACATCTCGAACTTTGATAAATTGCCGAGGGATCACCCTACTCTCTATCCCAAGCAAAGTATGCTTCAGAATCCTCCTCAAAAGGATGGAGTCGGCTACCGACACCAAGCTAAGGCAAGAACAAGAGGATTCAGAACAGGAAGAGGATGCATGGACCTAATATTTGCACCGCGTAACTTCATTGAACAGTTTCGAGAGTTAAAGAGCCCCCGTTGATCAACTTCGTAGTTTTCAAGGAGGCTTTTGATAGTGGACATCGCGACACCCTCTGGAAGATCCTGGGATACTGTGGAATACCACCAAAGATCATCACAATCATCAACAAATTGTACGGCCACTTGGAATGTGTTGTCATTAAGGGAAATACAGTGTCTGAGCGGTGTTCTGTGCATGCTGGAGTGAGGCCAGGGGGTGCATCATTTCGCCAATCCTCTTCCTTGTCACCATCGACTAGATCATGGCCAAAACCACATCACACAAACCCAGAGGCATCCAATGCACCCCGTTCTCTCCCGGCTGGAAGATCAAGACTTCACTGACGACCTCACTGCCCTCTCAACCAATCGCATCTGACAGATTGGTTAAATTTGGCAAACAGACAGACCCCAACGTCAATACCTCTAAAACCCAAGTGATATACATCAAATACCACCACAACCCCCTGCACCTACCGTGGATGATTTCACATAGTACGTGGGGGGTCTCATCAGCAAAGACGTCTCGGTCTCTAAAGACATCAAGGCGAGGCTGGGTAATGCTCAGGGTGCATTTGCCCAACGCCGTCCCATCTGGAGGTCTCAACAACACAATCTCAAGACCGAGACCCAACTGTATAACAGCAACGTTAAATTGGTGCTGCTGTTTGGCTCATACAACAGAGTCGGCGCGTCGTCCAGACCGACATGGGGAGGATGGAGTCCCTCCGTAACAGACGCCTCAGGAGAATCTGTTGCTGCATCTTCTGTACAAGAAGACCTGGGGTCTCTGCAAGAAGACCCGGGGCCTGTACAAAAAGACCCGGGGTCTGTACAAGAAGACCCGGGGTCTGTACAAGAAGACCCGGGGTCTGTACAAGAAGACCCGGGGTCTGTACAAGAAGACCCAGGGTCTGTGCATGAAGACCCGGGGTCTGTACAAGAAGACCCGGGGTCTGTACAAGAAGACCCGGGGTCTGTAGAAGAAGACCCGGGGTCTGTACAAGAAGACCCGGGGTCTGTACAAGAAGACCCGGGGTCTGTACAAGAAGACCCAGGGTCTGTACAAGAAGACCCGGGGTCTGTACAAGAAGACCCGGGGTCTGTACAAGAAGACCCAGGGTCTGTGCATGAAGACCCGGGGTCTGTACAAGAAGACCCGGGGTCTGTACAAGAAGACCCGGGGTCTGTAGAAGAAGACCCGGGGTCTGTACAAGAAGACCCGGGGTCTGTACAAGAAGACCCGGGGTCTGTACAAGAAGACCCAGGGTCTGTACAAGAAGACCCGGGGTCTGTACAAGAAGACCCGGGGTCTGTACAAGAAGACCCAGGGTCTGTGCATGAAGACCCGGGGTCTGTACAAGAAGACCCGGGGTCTGTACAAGAAGACCCAGGGTCTGTACACGAAGACCCGGGGTCTGTGCAAGAAGACCCGGGGTCTGTACAAGAAGACCCGGGGTCTGTACAAGAAGACCCGGGGTCTATCAAAACAACAACCATTACCACAACAACAACCACCACAACAACAACCACCACAAGTGGTGGTTGTTGTTGTGGTTATTGTTGTTGTGGCTGTAGTTGTGGTTGATGTGATGTTATGGCTGTTGTTGTGGTGGTGGTTGTTGTGATTGTTGTGTTGGTTTTTTATGTGATGTTAGTAGTGGTTGTTGTGGTAGTGGTTATTGTGGTTGTTGTGGTAGCGGTGGTTGTGGTTGTTGTGGTTGTTGTGGTTGTAGACCCTGGTGAGTGCTGTGAGTGCGACCGTGGGTTCCAGCTCTCACCAGAAACAATGACGTGTGAAGGTGAGTACCACTCACCACTCACCTACCCACTCACCTATCCACTCACCCACCCACTCACCTACCCACTCACCTACTCACCACTCACCCACTCACCACTCACCCACTCACCCACTCACCCACTCACCACTCACCTACCCACTCACTCACCCACTCACTCACCCATTCACCTACTCACCTACCCACTCACCACTCACCTACCCACTCACCCACTCACCCACTCACCTACCCGCTCACCTACTCACCTACCCCCTCAACACTCACCTACCCACTCACCTACCCGCTCACGCACTTACCTAACTACTCACCTACCCACTCACCCACCCATTCACCTACTCACCACTCACCTACCCACTCAGCTACCCGCTCACCCACCCATTCACCTACTCACCACTCACCTACCTACTCACCTCCCCACTCACCCACGCACCTACCCACTCACCCACGTACCTACTTACTCACCTACCCACTCACCCACCCATTCACCTACTCACCTACCCACTCACCACTCACCTACCCACTCACCTACCCACTCACCCACCTACTCACCTACCTACTCACCTACCCACTCACCCACCCATTCACCTACTCACCCACTCACTCACCTATACACTCACCTACCCACTCACCCACTCACCTACTCACTCACCACTCACCCACTTCCCTACCTACTCACCTACCCACTCACCCACCCATTCACCTACTCACCTACCCACTCACCACTCACCTCCCCACTCACCCACTTACCTACCCACTCACCTACCCACTCACGCACTCACCACCCACCCACTCACCTATGCACTCACCTACCCACTCACTCACCCACTCACCTCCCCACTCACGTACGAGTGTCTCCGTGTCTCTAGATGTGGACGAGTGTGTCCCTGTGTCTCTCTAGACGTGGACGAGTGTGTCTCCATGCCCCCGTGTCTCTCTAGATGTGGACGAGTGTGTCTCCATGTCCCCGTGTCTCTCTAGATGTGGACGAGTGTGTCTCCATGTCCCCGTGTCTCTCTAGATGTGGACGAGTGTGTCTCCATGCCCCCGTGTCTCTCTAGATGTGGACGAGTGTGTCTCCATGTCCCCGTGTCTCTCTAGATGTGGACGAGTGTGTCTCCATGTCCCCGTGTCTCTCTAGATGTGGACGAGTGTGTCTCCATGTCTCCGTGTCTCTCTAGATGTGGACGAGTGTGTCTCCATGTCTCTCTAGATGTGCACGAGTGTGTCTCCATGTCTCTCTAGATGTGGACGAGTGTGTCTCCATGTCTCTAGATGTGGACGAGTGTGTCTCCATGTCTCTACAGATGTGGACGAGTGTGTCTCCGTGTCTCTAGACATGGGCGAGTGTGTCCCTGCGTCTCCGTGTCTCTAGGCGTGGACGAGTGTGTCTCCATGTCTCCGTATCTCTGTAGACATGGACGAGTGTCCCCGTGTCTCTGTAGACGTGGACGAGTGTGTCTCCATGTCTCTCTAGATGTGGACGAGTGTGTCTTCATGTCTCCGTATCTCTGTAGAAATGGACGAGTGTCCCCGTGTCTCTGTAGACGTGGACGAGTGTGTCTCCATGTCTCTGTAGATGTGGACAAGTGTGTCTCCATGTCTCTCTAGATGTGGACGAGTGTGTCTCCATGTCTCTCTAGATGTGGACGAGTGTGTCTCCGTGTCCCCGTGTCTCTCTAGATGTGGACGAGTGTGTCTCCGTGTCTCTCTAGATGTAGACGAGTGTGTCCCCGTATCTCTCTAGACGTGGACGAGTGTGTCTCCATGTCTCTCTAGACATGGACGAGTGTGTCCCTGTGTCTCTCTAGACGTGGACGAGTGTGTCTCCATGCCCCCGTGTCTCTCTAGATGTGGACGAGTGTGTCTCCATGTCCCCGTGTCTCTCTAGATGTGGACGAGTGTGTCTCCATGTCCCCGTGTCTCTCTAGATGTGGACGAGTGTGTCTCCATGCCCCCGTGTCTCTCTAGATGTGGACGAGTGTGTCTCCATGTCCCCGTGTCTCTCTAGATGTGGACGAGTGTGTCTCCATGTCCCCGTGTCTCTCTAGATGTGGACGAGTGTGTCTCCATGTCTCCGTGTCTCTCTAGATGTGGACGAGTGTGTCTCCATGTCTCTCTAGATGTGCACGAGTGTGTCTCCATGTCTCTCTAGATGTGGACGAGTGTGTCTCCATGTCTCTCTAGATGTGGACGAGTGTGTCTCCATGTCTCTACAGATGTGGACGAGTGTGTCTCCGTGTCTCTAGACATGGGCGAGTGTGTCCCTGCGTCTCCGTGTCTCTAGGCGTGGACGAGTGTGTCTCCATGTCTCCGTATCTCTGTAGACATGGACGAGTGTCCCCGTGTCTCTGTAGACGTGGACGAGTGTGTCTCCATGTCTCTCTAGATGTGGACGAGTGTGTCTTCATGTCTCCGTATCTCTGTAGAAATGGACGAGTGTCCCCGTGTCTCTGTAGACGTGGACGAGTGTGTCTCCATGTCTCTGTAGATGTGGACAAGTGTGTCTCCATGTCTCTCTAGATGTGGACGAGTGTGTCTCCATGTCTCTCTAGATGTGGACGAGTGTGTCTCCGTGTCCCCGTGTCTCTCTAGATGTGGACGAGTGTGTCTCCGTGTCTCTCTAGATGTAGACGAGTGTGTCCCCGTATCTCTCTAGACGTGGACGAGTGTGTCTCCATGTCTCTCTAGACATGGACGAGTGTGTCCCTGTGTCTCTCTAGACGTGGACGAGTGTGTCTCCATGCCCCCGTGTCTCTCTAGATGTGGACGAGTGTGTCTCCATGTCCCCGTGTCTCTCTAGATGTGGACGAGTGTGTCTCCATGTCCCCGTGTCTCTCTAGATGTGGACGAGTGTGTCTCCATGCCCCCGTGTCTCTCTAGATGTGGACGAGTGTGTCTCCATGTCCCCGTGTCTCTCTAGATGTGGACGAGTGTGTCTCCATGTCCCCGTGTCTCTCTAGATGTGGACGAGTGTGTCTCCATGTCTCCGTGTCTCTCTAGATGTGGACGAGTGTGTCTCCATGTCTCTCTAGATGTGCACGAGTGTGTCTCCATGTCTCTCTAGATGTGGACGAGTGTGTCTCCATGTCTCTCTAGATGTGGACGAGTGTGTCTCCATGTCTCTACAGATGTGGACGAGTGTGTCTCCGTGTCTCTAGACATGGGCGAGTGTGTCCCTGCGTCTCCGTGTCTCTAGGCGTGGACGAGTGTGTCTCCATGTCTCCGTATCTCTGTAGACATGGACGAGTGTCCCCGTGTCTCTGTAGACGTGGACGAGTGTGTCTCCATGTCTCTCTAGATGTGGACGAGTGTGTCTTCATGTCTCCGTATCTCTGTAGAAATGGACGAGTGTCCCCGTGTCTCTGTAGACGTGGACGAGTGTGTCTCCATGTCTCTGTAGATGTGGACAAGTGTGTCTCCATGTCTCTCTAGATGTGGACGAGTGTGTCTCCGTGTCCCCGTGTCTCTCTAGATGTGGACGAGTGTGTCTCCGTGTCTCTCTAGATGTAGACGAGTGTGTCCCCGTATCTCTCTAGACGTGGACGAGTGTGTCTCCATGTCTCTCTAGACATGGACGAGTGTGTCCCTGTGTCTCTCTAGACGTGGACGAGTGTGTCTCCATGCCCCCGTGTCTCTCTAGATGTGGACGAGTGTGTCTCCATGTCCCCGTGTCTCTCTAGATGTGGACGAGTGTGTCTCCATGTCCCCGTGTCTCTCTAGATGTGGACGAGTGTGTCTCCATGCCCCCGTGTCTCTCTAGATGTGGACGAGTGTGTCTCCATGTCTCTGTAGATGTGGACAAGTGTGTCTCCATGTCTCTCTAGATGTGGACGAGTGTGTCTCCATGTCTCTCTAGATGTGGACGAGTGTGTCTCCGTGTCCCCGTGTCTCTCTAGATGTGGACGAGTGTGTCTCCGTGTCTCTCTAGATGTAGACGAGTGTGTCCCCGTATCTCTCTAGACGTGGACGAGTGTGTCTCCATGTCTCTCTAGACATGGACGAGTGTGTCCCTGTGTCTCTCTAGACGTGGACGAGTGTGTCTCCATGCCCCCGTGTCTCTCTAGATGTGGACGAGTGTGTCTCCATGTCCCCGTGTCTCTCTAGATGTGGACGAGTGTGTCTCCATGTCCCCGTGTCTCTCTAGATGTGGACGAGTGTGTCTCCATGCCCCCGTGTCTCTCTAGATGTGGACGAGTGTGTCTCCATGTCTCTCTAGATGTGGACGAGTGTGTCCCCATGTCTCCATGTCTCTCTAGACATGGACGAGTGTGTCTCCATGTCTCTCTAGATGTGGACGAGTGTGTCTCCATGTCTCTCTAGATGTGGACGAGTGTGTCTCCATGTCTCTCTAGATGTGGACGAGTGTGTCCCTGCGTCTCCGTGTCTCTGTAGATGTGGACGAGTGTGTCTCCATGTCTCTCTAGATGTGGACGAGTGTGTCCCCATGTCTCCATGTCTCTCTAGATGTGGACGAGTGTGTCCCCGTGTCTCTCTAGATGTGGACGAGTGTGTCCCCGTGTCTCCATGTCTCTCTAGATGTGGACGAGTGTGTCCCCATGTCTCCATGTCTCTCTAGATGTGGACGAGTGTGTCCCCGTGTCTCTCTAGATGTGGACGAGTGTGTCCCCGTGTCTCCATGTCTCTCTAGATGTGGACGAGTGTGTCTCCGTGTCTCCGTAGATGTGGACGAGTGTGTCTTCATGTCTCCGTATCTCTGTAGACATGGACGAGTGTCTCCGTGTCTCTGTAGATGTGGACGAGTGTGTCCCCGTGTCTCTGTAGATGTGGACAAGTGTGTCTCCATGTCTCTCTAGATGTGGACGAGTGTGTCTCCGTGTCTCCATGTCTCTCTAGATGTGGACGAGTGTGTCCCCGTGTCTCTGTAGATGTGGACAAGTGTGTCCCCGTGTCTCTCTAGATGTGGACGAGTGTGTCTCCGTGTCTCTGTAGACGTGGACGAGTGTGTCTCCGTGTCTCTCTAGATGTGGACGAGTGTGTCTCCGTGTCTCTGTAGATGTGGACGAGTGTGTCTCCGTGTCTCTGTAGACGTGGACGAGTGTGTCCCTGCGTCTCCATGTCCCCACCATTGCGTCAACTCTATCGGTGGTTTCCGCTGTCTCTGTGATCCTGGGTTCAGTCTCCACCACAACGGCCGAGCATGTGTGGGTGAGCCAACGACAACAACAACTACCACAACCATAATCACAACCACCACCTCAATAACCAGCACAACCACCACCACAATAACCAGCACAACCATCACCACAACCATAAACACAAAAACCAGCACAACCTCCATCACCGCCACTACTACCAATACAACCACCAAGTGACGGGGAAGTGCACTTGGCGCCTTGCCAGGCCATGTGCACCTTGAGGCCACGTGAAGTATCTAAGGCTCGCTGACAGGAGGAGGTTTTGGGGACAGACCCAGCAGGTGCCATGGGTCGACTGACTGAGATGAATGGTGGCTGCACCACCAGCTGCACCAACTTGCTGTATTTTAGCCGCCCGGCGCTCCGCTCGTTGTTTTGAGTGTCACTCCTCTGCCCTCCGTTGTTGCTGGAGGGCGACTGCCTCCAACTGACCAGCAGCAGCGTCCTTCACGAGCCTCCTCCTCCACTGAGGCCGATCTTGACACCGCTGGTAACGGTCGCTGGCAAGACCACTCAGCTCCTCATCCTCCCAATATCGCATCAGTCCATCTCTTCTCCAGGCCATGTCGTGCCCGTTTAGCCCCTTCTATGCGGTGAAACAGAAGCTGCTTGGGCATGCGGTGGCTGGGCATGCGGGCTACATGCCCCAGCCATTGCAGCCTTGCCTGCCAGAGGAGCTCACTGATGGGAAAGATCTTTCAAGGATTTGTGAGCTCACACAATCCAGCCTGGTTAAACCCAGGATGGATTGTAGGCAGGCCAGCCTAAATGTTTCTAACCAGCGCAGATGTTCATTGGGGGGGGGGGGGTCCACGTTTCGCAAGTGTAGAGAAGGGAGGACATTACCATGGCCGAGAAGACCCGAAGCTTCGTCCAGAGCGAGACACCAGGTAGCTTCCATACAGCATTGCACAGCTGATGAAAAGATATTGTCGCCTGAGTGATTCGGAGTGAGACCTCTGCTGTCAAACCAGAGGTGGTCATAAGCACACTGCCCAGGTATAGAAAACTCTCCACTCTCTCCACAACTGGCCATCACCAATTTGGAGCTGAGGGTATGGAGTGTTTGGTGGCACAAAATACCCGGGCAGGTGCTTAGTTTTGGTGGGGCTGATGGTAAGGCCCCATCTCTTAGTGGCACGCTCCAGGTTCAGCAGCAGCAGAGCCTCCACTAAACTCCCCTGAGTGAGCAGCCATCACCAGATCATCAGCATACATAACGTGGTTGAGCAATAGGGAGCCATCCCTTGACCGCACCCAGGCATCGATCAGCCTCCCGTTATATCTGTACCAGATGGAAATTCCTCCGGTACAGCCATGGAAAGCTTCTCGAACTACGTGGTCAAACGTGATCCCTGTCACACCCCAAAAAGAATAGGGAACGGCTCCAACCTCCGGCCACGTAGTTTTATCCGGGCCTGCTCACCATCATGAAGGTCCTTAATGATTGTGAGCAGAGAATCAGGGACTCCGAAAGCACGAAGAACAACCCAGAACCCAGGCCTAGTGATGGTATCATAGGCCTTCACCAGGTTAATAAAGCAGATATGTAGGTCTTGCTGGAATTCCCTAAACCTCTGCTGTAGCAGACGAACAGAAAATATGGCATCTGTGCAGGACCGCCCTTTCCTGAAACCTCATTGGGGCTCCGCAAGCCTCTCCTCAGCGTGCCTGGCAAGGCGATGTTGAATAATCCTTGCCAGGACCTTTCCCGGCCTCAAACTAAGAACCACCACTTCCACCACGCTAACCACAATGACCACCATTAACCAACACTACCACCACGCTAACCACAATGACCACCATTAACCACCACTACCACCACGCTAACCACAATGACCACCATTAACCACCACAACCACCACGCTCACCACAATGACCACCATTAACCACCACAACCACCACGCTAACCACAGTGACCACCATTAACCAGCACAACCACCACGCTAACCACAATGACCACCATTAACCACCACTACCACCACGCTAACCACAATGACCACCATTAACCACCACTACCACCACGCTAACCACAATGACCACCATTAACCACCACTACCACCACGCTAACCACAATGACCACCATTAACCACCACTACCACCACGCTAACCACAATGACCACCATTAACCACCACTACCACCACGCTAACCACAATGACCACCATTAACCACCACTACCACCACGCTAACCACAATGACCACCATTAACCACCACTACCACCACGCTAACCACAATGACCACCATTAACCACCACTACCACCGCAGATGTGGACGAGTGCGTGTGTGTTCACCTCAGTGGTTGTGGTGATTGTGAGTGTGGTTGTGGTGATTGTGGTTATGGTTGTTGTTGTTGTTGTTGTGGTTGGGGTGAATGTGATTGTGGTGGTGCTGGTTGTAGATGTGGATGAGTGCGTGGATTCTCACCTCTGTGATTGTTGTTGTGGTTGTTGTTGTTGTGGTTGTTGTTGTTGTGGTTGTTGTGGTTGTAGATGTGGATGAGTGCGTGGATTCTCACCTCTGTGATTGTTGTTGTGGTTGTTGTTGTGGTTGTTGTGGTTGTAGATGTGGATGAGTGCGTGGATTCTCACCTCTGTGACCACCGCTGTGAGAACGACCTCGGATCCTTCAAGTGCAGCTGCCTACCTGGGTACTCACTCAGCGATGACGGCCTTCACTGTGCAGGTACTCACCTACCCACCTACTCACCTACTGACTTACTCACCTACCCACCTACCCAACTACTCACCTACCCACCTACTTGCCTACCCACCTACTCACCTACTCACCTACCCACCTACCCAACTACTCACCTACTCATCTACCCAACTACTCACCTACCCACCTACTCACCTACCCACCTACCCACCTGCTCACCTGCTCACCTACCCACTTACCCAACTACTTACCTACCCCCCTACTCGCCTACTCACCTACCCACTTACTCACCCACCCACCTATTCACCTACCCACCTACGCACCTACCCAACTGCTCACCTACCCACCTACTCATCTACCCACCTTCTCACCTACTCACCTACCCACCTGCCCACATAGTCACTCACCTACCCAGGTACGTGCTCACCAAAGACAGCCATGTATCTCTCTCTATACATTTGTAGTGGCCTTATTGACGACGGAGACTGTTTTTTGGAGGCAACACGTATTTATTACAGACACTTCACTCTACAGTGGCTAATCTAAGACTGGAAGAGGTAACGGCCTGAGGTAACGGCCTCTTCACCCGTACTCTATAGAGGGAACGTTCCCAGAGCCTTAGCCCATGATAGCTCCCCGGTTCCCTCTATCCTGGTCCTCAGGAGGCTGTCTGACCTGGCCCAGCTTCGGCGCAGGTCCCGATCACCAGGCACACGAGCCCAGCCCTCAGAAGGCCTTGGGGCCTCGTGGTTCTGGTGTAACACCCTGGCTTGCCTTGCCCGGCCCTCAGAAGGACATGGGGCCTCGTGGCTCTGGGTCACACCCTGGCTTGCCTTGCCCGGCCCTCAGAAGAACATGGGGCCTCGTGGCTCTGGGTCACACCCTGGCTTGCCTTGCCCAGCCCTCAGAAGGACATGGGGCCTCGTGGCTCTGGGTCACACCCTGGCTTGCCTTGCCCAGCCCTCAGAAGGACATGGGGCCTCGTGGCTCTGGGTCACACCCTGGCTTGCCTTGCCCAGCCCTCAGAAGGACATGGGGCCTCGTGGCTCTGGGTCACACCCTGGCTTGCCTTGCCCGTCCCTCAGAAGGCCTTGGGGCTTCGTGGTTCTGGTGTAACACCCTGGCTTGCCTTGCCCAGCCCTCAGAAGGACATGGGGCCTCGTGGCTCTGGGGTCACACCCTGGCTTGCCTTGCCCGGCCCTCAGAAGGACAGCGAGCCAAAGGAGTTCCAGGGTCTGGCTAGTGGATCTCCTTTCTTCACTGGCTCTTCATCTTGCTCGAGTCGAACTGCCTCTCAGCTCCCTGAGTCCCCCCTTTTATACTGTCCCTCACTGAGGGGCGGGGCTGGGAGGGATCCCAGCGCCCCCCACAGCCCCCCAGGGTGGTGCCATAGCGGACGTGGTTGTGGCCACCGCCCTACAACCGCGTGTCACCCTGCCGTAACACCTCTACACATGAATAACTGTCCACAGTACATGTCTCTATGTGTGTATCTCTCTATGTATCACTCTGTGTGTATCTCTCTATGTATCACTCTGTGTGTATCTCTCTATGTATCACTCTGTGTGTATCACTCTGTGTGTGTCTCTGTGTGTGTCTCTATGTGTGTATCTCTCTATGTATAACTCTCTGTGTATCTCTGTGTGTATCTCTCTATGTATCACTCTCTGTGTATCTCTGTGTGTGTCTCTGTGTGTATCTCTCTATGTATCACTCTGTGTGTATCTCTGTGTGTATCTCTCTATGTATCACTCTATGTATCACTCTGTGTGTATCTCTCTATGTATCTCTCTGTGTATCTCTGTGTGTGTCTCTGTGTGTGTCTCTGTGTGTATCTCTCTATGTAACACTCTCTGTGTATCTCTGTGTGTATCTCTCTGTCACTCTCTGTGTATCTCTGTGTGTATCTCGGTGTATATATCTCTACATGTATCTCCGTGTGTATCTGTATATATCTCTGTGTGTATCTCTGTGTATATCTCTGTGTGTGTCTCTGTATATATCTGTATGTATCTCTGTGCATATATCTGTGTGTACCTCTGTGTGTATCTCTGTGTATCTCTGTGTGTGTGTCTCTGTGTGTATATCTCTGTGTATCTTTGTGTATATCTCTGTGTATATCTCTGTGTGTATGTCTTTGTGTGTATCTCTGTGTGTATATCTTTGTGTGTATCTCTGTGTGTGTATCTCTGTGTGTGTATCTCTGTCTGTGTATCTCTGTGTGTATATCTCTATATATCTCTGTGTATATCTCTGTGTGTATCTCTGTGTGTATCTCTGTGTGTGTATCTCTGTGTGTGTATCTCTGTGTGTATATCTCTGTGTGTATATCTCTATATATCTCTGTGTATATCTCTGTGTGTGTATCTCTGTGTGTGTATATCTCTGTGTATATCTCTGTGTGTATGTCTTTGTGTGTATCTCTGTGTGTATATCTCTGTGTGTGTATCTGTGTGTGTGTATCTCTGTGTGTATATCTGTGTGTGTATATCTCTATATATCTCTGTGTATCTCTGTGTATATCTCTGTGTGTGTATCTCTATATATCTCTGTGTATATCTCTGTGTATATCTCTGTGTATATCTCTGTGTGTGTATCTCTGTGTGTGTATCTCTGTGTGTATATCTCTGTGTGTATATCTCTATATATCTCTATATATCTCTGTGTGTATATCTCTGTGTGTGTATCTCTGTCTGTGTATCTCTGTGTGTATATCTCTATATATCTCTGTGTATATCTCTGTGTGTGTATCTCTGTGTGTATATCTCTATATATCTCTGTGTATATCTCTGTGTGTATCTCTGTGTATATCTCTGTCTGTGTATCTCTGTGTGTGTATCTCTATATATCTCTATATATCTCTGTGTATATCTCTGTGTGTGTATCTCTGTGTGTATATCTCTATATATCTCTGTGTATATCTCTGTGTGTGTATCTCTGTGTGTATATCTCTGTGTATCTCTGTGTATATCTCTGTGTGTGTATCTCTATATATCTCTTTATATCTGTGTGTATATCTCTGTGTGTATATCTCTGTGTGTATATCTCTATATATCTCTGTGTATCTCTGTGTATATCTCTGTGTGTGTATCTCTGTGTGTGTATCTCTGTGTGTGTATCTCTATATATCTCTATATATCTCTGTGTATATCTCTGTGTGTGTATCTCTATATATCTCTATATATCTCTATATATCTCTGTGTATATCTCTGTGTGTGTATCTCTATATATCTCTATATATCTCTATATATCTCTATATATCTCTGTGTATATCTCTGTGTGTATATCTCTATATATCTCTATGTATCTCTGTGTATATCTCTGTGTGTGTATCTCTATATATCTCTATATATCTCTGTGTATATCTCTGTGTGTATATCTCTGTCTGTGTATCTCTGTGTGTATATCTCTATATATCTCTGTGTATATCTCTGTGTGTGTATCTCTGTGTGTGTGTATCTGTGTGTGTATCTCTGTGTGTTTGTATCTCTGTGTGTATATCTCTATATATCTCTGTGTATCTCTGTGTATATCTCTGTGTATATCTCTGTGTGTGTATCTCTATATATCTCTGTGTATCTCTGTGTATCTCTGTGTATATCTCTGTGTGTATGTCTTTGTGTGTATCTCTGTGTGTATATCTCTGTGTGTGTATCTGTGTGTGTGTATCTCTGTGTGTATATCTGTGTGTGTATATCTCTATATATCTCTGTGTATCTCTGTGTATATCTCTGTGTGTGTATCTCTATATATCTCTGTGTATATCTCTGTGTATATCTCTGTGTATATCTCTGTGTGTGTATCTCTGTGTGTGTATCTCTGTGTGTATATCTCTGTGTGTATATCTCTATATATCTCTATATATCTCTGTGTGTATATCTCTGTGTGTGTATCTCTGTCTGTGTATCTCTGTGTGTATATCTCTATATATCTCTATATATCTCTGTGTATATCTCTGTGTGTGTATCTCTGTGTGTATATCTCTATATATCTCTGTGTATATCTCTGTGTGTATCTCTGTGTATATCTCTGTCTGTGTATCTCTGTGTGTGTATCTCTATATATCTCTATATATCTCTGTGTATATCTCTGTGTGTGTATCTCTGTGTGTATATCTCTATATATCTCTGTGTATATCTCTGTGTGTGTATCTCTGTGTGTATATCTCTGTGTATCTCTGTGTATATCTCTGTGTGTGTATCTCTATATATCTCTTTATATCTGTGTGTATATCTCTGTGTGTATATCTCTGTGTGTATATCTCTATATATCTCTGTGTATCTCTGTGTATATCTCTGTGTGTGTATCTCTGTGTGTGTATCTCTGTGTGTGTATCTCTATATATCTCTATATATCTCTGTGTATATCTCTGTGTGTGTATCTCTATATATCTCTATATATCTCTATATATCTCTGTGTATATCTCTGTGTGTGTATCTCTATATATCTCTATATATCTCTATATATCTCTATATATCTCTGTGTATATCTCTGTGTGTATATCTCTATATATCTCTATGTATCTCTGTGTATATCTCTGTGTGTGTATCTCTATATATCTCTATATATCTCTGTGTATATCTCTGTGTGTATATCTCTGTCTGTGTATCTCTGTGTGTATATCTCTATATATCTCTGTGTATATCTCTGTGTGTGTATCTCTGTGTGTGTGTATCTGTGTGTGTATCTCTGTGTGTTTGTATCTCTGTGTGTATATCTCTATATATCTCTGTGTATCTCTGTGTATATCTCTGTGTATATCTCTGTGTGTGTATCTCTATATATCTCTGTGTATCTCTGTGTATCTCTGTGTATATCTCTGTGTGTATATCTCTATATATCTCTGTGTATATCTGTGTGTATATCTCTGTGTGTATATCTCTATATATCTCTATATATCTCTGTGTATATCTCTGTGTGTGTATCTCTATATATCTCTATATATCTCTATATATCTCTGTATATCTCTGTGTATCTCTGTGTATATCTCTGTGTGTGTATCTCTATATATCTCTATATATCTCTATGTATATCTCTGTGTGTGTATCTCTGTGTGTGTATCTCTGTGTGTGTATCTCTGTGTATATCTCTATATATCTCTATATATCTCTGTGTATATCTCTGTGTGTGTATCTCTATATATCTCTATATATCTCTGTGTATATCTCTGTGTATATCTCTGTGTATATCTCTGTGTGTATATCTCTATATATCTATATATCTCTGTGTATATCTCTGTGTGTGTATCTCTGTGTGTGTATCTCTGTGTGTGTATCTCTGTGTGTGTATCTCTATATATCTCTGTGTATATCTCTGTGTGTGTATCTCTATATATCTCTGTGTATATCTCTGTGTATATCTCTGTGTGTGTATCTCTATATATCTCTATATATCTCTATATATCTCTGTGTATATCTCTGTGTATATCTCTGTGTGTGTATCTCTATATATCTCTATATATCTCTGTGTATATCTCTGTGTATATCTCTGTGTGTGTATCTCTATATATCTCTATATATCTCTATATATCTCTGTGTATATCTCTGTGTATATCTCTGTGTGTGTATCTCTATATATCTCTGTGTATATCTCTGTGTATATCTCTGTGTGTGTATCTCTGTGTGTGTATCTCTGTGTGTGTATCTCTATATATCTCTGTGTGTGTATCTCTGTGTGTGTATCTCTATATATCTCTGTGTGTGTATCTCTGTGTGTGTATCTCTATATATCTCTGTGTATATCTCTGTGTGTATATCTCTGTGTGTATATATCTCTGTGTGTGTATCTCTATATATCTCTATATATCTCTGTGTGTATATCTCTGTGTGTGTATCTCTGTGTGTATCTCTGTGTGTGTATCTCTGTGTGTGTATCTCTATATATCTCTGTGTGTGTATCTCTGTGTGTGTATCTCTGTCTGTGTATCTCTGTGTGTATATCTCTATATATCTCTATGTATATCTCTATATATCTCTGTATATCTCTGTGTGTGTATCTCTAGATGTGGATGAGTGCTCGCTGGGTTCGGCTTCTCTCTGTGATTTTGGCTGCAACAACTTCCCGGGCTCCTACAGCTGCACGGGTAACCACAACCACCACAACCACCACAACCACCACAACCACAACTACAACAACCACAACCGCCACAACCACCACAACCACAAACACTACAACCACAACCACCACAACCACCACAACAACCACAACAACCACAACCACCACCACAACCACAACCACCAGCACAACCACAACAACCACCACGACAACCACAACAACCACAACCACCACAACCACAACCACCACAACCACAACCACCACAACCACCACAACCACCACAACCACCAGCACAACCACAAAAACCACCACCACAACAACCACAACCACCACAACCACAACCACCACAACCACCACAACCACCACCACAACCACCACAACCACCACAACCACCACAACAACCACAACCACCACAACAACCACAACCACCACCACAACCACAACCACCACAACCACCACAACAACCACCACAACCACAACCACCACAACCACCACAACCACAACCACCACAACCACCACAACCACAACAACCACAACAACCACCACAACCACAACAACCACAACCACCACCACAACAACCACAACCACCACCACAACAACCACAACCATCACCACAACCACCACAACCACCACAACCACCACAAGCACCATCACAACAACCACAACCACCACAACAACCACAACAATAGCCACAACAACGAAAACAACCACAACAATAGCCACAACAACCACAACAACAGCCACAACATCAGCCACAACAACCACAACAACAGCCACAACAACAGCAACAACAGCCACAACAGCCACAACAACCACAGCCACCACAACAACAGCCACAACAGCCACAACAACCACAGCCACCACAACAACAGCCACAACAACCACAACAACAGCGACAACAACCACAACAACAGCCACAACAACAGCCACAACAACAGCCACAAGAACAGCCACAACCACAACCACCACAACAACAGCCACAACAACCACAACTACCACAACAACAGCCACAACAACCACAACTACCACAACAACAGCCACAACAACCACAACAACAGCGACAACAACAGCCACAACAACCACAACAACAGCCACAAAAACCACAACCACCACAACAACAGCCATAACAACCACAACTACCACAACAACAGCCACAACAACCACAACTACCACAACAACAGCCACAACAACCACAACTACCACAACAACAGCCACAACAACAGCCACAACCACCACTACAAGCACAACAACCACAACAACAGCCACAACAACACAACTACCACAACAACAGCCACAACAACAGCCACAACCACCACTACAAGCACAACAACCACAACAACAGCCACAACAACATAACTACCACAACAACAGCCACAACAACAGCCACAACCACCACTACAAGCACAACAACCATCGCAGCTGTAGCAGCCCCCCCACCCCCCCAGACTGGCACAGCAGCTGACACAGCAACTGTAGACTGACACAGCAACCCCAGACTGACACAGCAGCTGTAGACTGACACAGCAGCTGTAGACTGACACAGCAGCTGACACAGCAGCTGTAGACTGACACAGCAGCTGTAGACTGACACAGCAGCTGTAGACTGACACAGCAGCTGACACAGCAGCTGTAGACTGACACAGCAGCTGTAGACTGACACAGCAACTGACACAGCAGCTGTAGACTGACACAGCAGCTGTAGACTGGCACAGCAGCTGTAGACTGACACAGCAGCTGACACAGCAGCTGTAGACTGACACAGCAGCTGTAGACTGACACAGCAGCTGTAGACTGACACAGCAGCTGACACAGCAGCTGTAGACTGACACAGCAGCTGTAGACTGACACAGCAACTGACACAGCAGCTGTAGACTGACACAGCAGCTGTAGACTGACACAGCAGCTGTAGACTGACACAGCAGCTGACACAGCAGCTGTAGACTGACACAGCAGCTGTAGACTGACACAGCAGCTGTAGACTGACACAGCAGCTGTAGACTGACACAGCAGCTGACACAGCAGCTGTAGAGTGACACAGCAGCTGTAGACTGACACAGCAACTGACACAGCAGCTGTAGACTGACACAGCAGCTGTAGACTGACACAGCAGCTGTAGACTGACACAGCAGCTGACACAGCAGCTGTAGACTGACACAGCAGCTGTAGAATGACACAGCAACCGACACAGCAGCTGTAGACTGACACAGCAGCTGTAGACTGACAGAGCAGCTGTAGACTGACACAGCAGCCGTAGACTGACACAGCAGCTGACACAGCAGCTGTAGACTGACACAGCAGCTGTAGACTGACACAGCAGCTGACACAGCAGCTGTAGACTGACACAGCAGCTGTAGACTGACACAGCAGCTGTAGACTGACACAGCAGCTGTAGACTGACACAGCAGCCGTAGACTGACACAGCAGCTGTAGACTGACACAGCAGCTGTAGACTGACACAGCAGCTGTAGACTGACACAGCAGCTGTAGACTGACACAGCAGCTGTAGACTGACACAGCAGCTGTAGACTGACACAGCAGCTGACACAGCAGCTGTAGAGTGACACAGCAGCTGTAGACTGACACAGCAACTGACACAGCAGCTGTAGACTGACACAGCAGCTGTAGACTGACACAGCAGCTGTAGACTGACACAGCAGCTGACACAGCAGCTGTAGACTGACACAGCAGCTGTAGACTGACACAGCAACCGACACAGCAGCTGTAGACTGACACAGCAGCTGTAGACTGACAGAGCAGCTGTAGACTGACACAGCAGCCGTAGACTGACACAGCAGCTGACACAGCAGCTGTAGACTGACACAGCAGCTGTAGACTGACACAGCAGCTGACACAGCAGCTGTAGACTGACACAGCAGCTGTAGACTGACACAGCAGCTGTAGACTGACACAGCAGCTGTAGACTGACACAGCAGCTGACACAGCAGCTGTAGACTGACACAGCAGCCGTAGACTGACACAGCAGCTGTAGACTGACAAAGCAACTGACACAGCAGCTGTAGACTGACACAGCAGCTGTAGACTGACACAACAGCTGTAGACTGACACAGCAGCTGTAGACTGACACAGCAGCTGTAGACTGACACAGCAGCTGACACAGCAGCTGGAGAGTGACACAGCAGCTGTAGAGTGAAAAAGCAGCTGTAGACTGACACAGCAGCTGTAGAGTGACACAACAGCTGTAGACTGACACAGCAGCTGTAGACTGACACAGCAGCTGTAGACTGACACAGCAGCTGTAGACTGACACAGCAGCCGTAGACTGACACAGCAGCTGTAGAGTGACACAGCAGCTGTAGACTGACACAGCAGCTGTAGAGTGACACAGCAGCTGTAGACTGACACAGCAGCTGACACAGCAGCTGTAGACTGACACAGCAGCTGTAGACTGACACAGCAGCTGTAGAGTGACACAGCAGCTGTAGAGTGACACAGCAGCTGACACAGCAGCTGTAGACTGACACAGCAGCTGTAGAGTGACACAGCAGCTGTAGACTGACACAGCAACTGACACAGCAGCTGTAGAGTGACACAGCAGCTGTAGAGTGACACAGCAGCTGTAGAGAGACACAGTAGCTGTAAACTGACACAGCAGCTGTAGAGTGACACAGCAGCTGTAGAATGACAGAGCAGCTGTAGACTGACACAGCAGCTGTAGACTGACACAGCAGCTATAGACTGACACAGCAGCTGTAGACTGACACAGCAACTGACACAGCAGCTGTAGAGTGACACAGCAGCTGTAGAGTGACACAGCAGCTGTAGAGTGACACAGCAGCTGACACAGCAGCTATAGACTGACACAGCAGCTGTAGACTGACACAGCAGCTGTAGACTGACACAGCAGCTGTAGACTGACAAAGCAACTGACACAGCAGCTGTAGACTGACACAGCAGCTGTAGACTGACACAACAGCTGTAGACTGACACAGCAGCTGTAGACTGACACAGCAGCTGACACAGCAGCTGGGGAGTGACACAGCAGCTGTAGAGTGACACAGCAGCTGTAGACTGACACAGCAGCTGTAGAGTGACACAACAGCTGTAGACTGACACAGCAGCTGTAGACTGACACAGCAGCTGTAGAGTGACACAGCAGCTGTAGACTGACACAGCAGCTGTAGACTGACACAGCAGCCGTAGACTGACACAGCAGCTGTAGAGTGACACAGCAGCTGTAGACTGACACAGCAGCTGTAGACTGACACAGCAGCTGACACAGCAGCTGTAGAGTGACACAGCAGCTGTAGAATGACACAGCAGCTGTAGACTGACACAGCAGCTGTAGACTGACACAGCAGCTGTAGAGTGACACAGCAGCTGACACAGCAGCTGTAGACTGACACAGCAGCTGTAGAGTGACACAGCAGCTGTAGACTGACACAGCAACTGACACAGCAGCTGTAGAGTGAGACAGCAGCTGTAGAGTGACACAGCAGCTGTAGAGAGACACAGCAGCTGACACAGCAGCTGTAGAGTGACACAGCAGCTGTAGAGTGACACAGCAGCTGTAGAGTGACACAGCAGCTGTAGACTGACACAGCAGCTGACACAGCAGCTGTAGACTGACACAGCAGCTGTAGAGTGACACAGCAGCTGTAGAGTGACACAGCAGCTGTAGAATGACAGAGCAGCTGTAGACTGACACAGCAGCTGTAGACTGACACAGCAGCTATAGACTGACACAGCAGCTGTAGACTGACACAGCAACTGACACAGCAGCTGTAGAGTGACACAGCCGCTGTAGAGTGACACAGCAGCTGTAGAGTGACACAGCAGCTGACACAGCAGCTGTAGACTGACACAGCAGCTGTAGACTGACACAGCAGCTGTAGACTGACACAGCAGCTGACACAGCAGCTGTAGACTGACACAGCAGCTGTAGACTGACAAAGCAACTGACACAGCAGCTGTAGAGTGACACAGCAGCTGTAGACTGACACAGCAGCTGTAGACTGACACAGCAGCTGTAGACTGACACAGCAGCTGACACAGCAGCCGTAGACTGACACATCAGCTGTAGACTGACAAAGCAACTGACAGCAGCTGTAGACTGACACAGCAGCTGTAGACTGACACAACAGCTGTAGACTGACATAGCAGCTGTAGACTGACACAGCAGCTGTAGACTGACACAGCAGCTGACACAGCAGCTGGAGAGTGACACAGCAGCTGTAGAGTGACACAGCAGCTGTAGACTGACACAGCAGCTGTAGACTGACACAGCAGCTGTAGTGTGACACAACAGCTGTAGACTGACACAGCAGCTGTTGACTGACACAGCAGCTGTAGACTGACACAGCAGCTGTAGACTGACACAGCAGCTGTAGACTGACACAGCAGCCATAGACTGACACAGCAGCTGTAGAGTGACACAGCAGCTGTAGACTGACACAGCAGCTGTAGAGTGACACAGCAGCTGTAGACTGACACAGCAGCTGACATAGCAGCTGTAGAGTGACACAGCATCTGTAGAATGACACAGCAGCTGTAGACTGACACAGCAGCTGTAGAGTGACACAGCAGCTGTAGAGTGACACAGCAGCTGACACAGCAGCTGTAGACTGACACAGCAGCTGTAGAGTGACACAGCAGCTGTAGACTGACACAGCAACTGACACAGCAGCTGTAGAGTGACACAGCAGCTGTAGAGTGACACAGCAGCTGTAGAGAGACACAGCAGCTGACACAGCAGCTGTAGACTGACACAGCAGCTGTAGAGTGACACAGCAGCTGTAGTGTGACACAGCAGCTGTAGAATGACAGAGCAGCTGTAGACTGACACAGCAGCTGTAGACTGACACAGCAGCTATAGACTGACACAGCAGCTGTAGACTGACACAGCAACTGACACAGCAGCTGTAGAGTGACACAGCAGCTGTAGAGTGACACAGCAGCTGTAGAGTGACACAGCAGCTGACACAGCAGCTGTAGACTGACACAGCAGCTGTAGAGTGACACAGCAGCTGTAGACTGACACAGCAAATGACACAGCAGCTGTAGAGTGACACAGCAGCTGTAGAGTGACACAGCAGCTGTAGAGAGACACAGCAGCTGACACAGCAGCTGTAGACTGACACAGCAGCTGTAGAGTGACACAGCAGCTGTAGAATGACAGAGCAGCTGTAGACTGACACAGCAGCTGTAGACTGACACAGCAGCTGTAGACTGACAAAGCAACTGACACAGCAGCTGTAGACTGACACAGCAGCTGTAGACTGACACAACAGCTGTAGACTGACACAGCAGCTGTAGACTGACACAGCAGCTGACACAGCAGCTGGGGAGTGACACAGCAGCTGTAGAGTGACACAGCAGCTGTAGACTGACACAGCAGCTGTAGAGTGACACAACAGCTGTAGACTGACACAGCAGCTGTAGACTGACACAGCAGCTGTAGAGTGACACAGCAGCTGTAGACTGACACAGCAGCTGTAGACTGACACAGCAGCCGTAGACTGACACAGCAGCTGTAGAGTGACACAGCAGCTGTAGACTGACACAGCAGCTGTAGACTGACACAGCAGCTGACACAGCAGCTGTAGAGTGACACAGCAGCTGTAGAATGACACAGCAGCTGTAGACTGACACAGCAGCTGTAGACTGACACAGCAGCTGTAGAGTGACACAGCAGCTGACACAGCAGCTGTAGACTGACACAGCAGCTGTAGAGTGACACAGCAGCTGTAGACTGACACAGCAACTGACACAGCAGCTGTAGAGTGAGACAGCAGCTGTAGAGTGACACAGCAGCTGTAGAGAGACACAGCAGCTGACACAGCAGCTGTAGAGTGACACAGCAGCTGTAGAGTGACACAGCAGCTGTAGAGTGACACAGCAGCTGTAGACTGACACAGCAGCTGACACAGCAGCTGTAGACTGACACAGCAGCTGTAGAGTGACACAGCAGCTGTAGAGTGACACAGCAGCTGTAGAATGACAGAGCAGCTGTAGACTGACACAGCAGCTGTAGACTGACACAGCAGCTATAGACTGACACAGCAGCTGTAGACTGACACAGCAACTGACACAGCAGCTGTAGAGTGACACAGCCGCTGTAGAGTGACACAGCAGCTGTAGAGTGACACAGCAGCTGACACAGCAGCTGTAGACTGACACAGCAGCTGTAGACTGACACAGCAGCTGTAGACTGACACAGCAGCTGACACAGCAGCTGTAGACTGACACAGCAGCTGTAGACTGACAAAGCAACTGACACAGCAGCTGTAGAGTGACACAGCAGCTGTAGACTGACACAGCAGCTGTAGACTGACACAGCAGCTGTAGACTGACACAGCAGCTGACACAGCAGCCGTAGACTGACACATCAGCTGTAGACTGACAAAGCAACTGACAGCAGCTGTAGACTGACACAGCAGCTGTAGACTGACACAACAGCTGTAGACTGACATAGCAGCTGTAGACTGACACAGCAGCTGTAGACTGACACAGCAGCTGACACAGCAGCTGGAGAGTGACACAGCAGCTGTAGAGTGACACAGCAGCTGTAGACTGACACAGCAGCTGTAGACTGACACAGCAGCTGTAGTGTGACACAACAGCTGTAGACTGACACAGCAGCTGTTGACTGACACAGCAGCTGTAGACTGACACAGCAGCTGTAGACTGACACAGCAGCTGTAGACTGACACAGCAGCCGTAGACTGACACAGCAGCTGTAGAGTGACACAGCAGCTGTAGACTGACACAGCAGCTGTAGAGTGACACAGCAGCTGTAGACTGACACAGCAGCTGACATAGCAGCTGTAGAGTGACACAGCATCTGTAGAATGACACAGCAGCTGTAGACTGACACAGCAGCTGTAGAGTGACACAGCAGCTGTAGAGTGACACAGCAGCTGACACAGCAGCTGTAGACTGACACAGCAGCTGTAGAGTGACACAGCAGCTGTAGACTGACACAGCAACTGACACAGCAGCTGTAGAGTGACACAGCAGCTGTAGAGTGACACAGCAGCTGTAGAGAGACACAGCAGCTGACACAGCAGCTGTAGACTGACACAGCAGCTGTAGAGTGACACAGCAGCTGTAGTGTGACACAGCAGCTGTAGAATGACAGAGCAGCTGTAGACTGACACAGCAGCTGTAGACTGACACAGCAGCTATAGACTGACACAGCAGCTGTAGACTGACACAGCAACTGACACAGCAGCTGTAGAGTGACACAGCAGCTGTAGAGTGACACAGCAGCTGTAGAGTGACACAGCAGCTGACACAGCAGCTGTAGACTGACACAGCAGCTGTAGAGTGACACAGCAGCTGTAGACTGACACAGCAAATGACACAGCAGCTGTAGAGTGACACAGCAGCTGTAGAGTGACACAGCAGCTGTAGAGAGACACAGCAGCTGACACAGCAGCTGTAGACTGACACAGCAGCTGTAGAGTGACACAGCAGCTGTAGAATGACAGAGCAGCTGTAGACTGACACAGCAGCTGTAGACTGACACAGCAGCTATAGACTGACACAGCAGCTGTAGACTGACACAGCAACTGACACAGCAGCTGTAGAGTGACACAGCAGCTGTAGAGTGACACAGCAGCTGACACAGCAGCTGTAGACTGACACAGCAGCTGACACAGCAGCTGTAGAGTGACACAGCAGCGAGGTTCCAGCTGACGAGGGCTGTGGGGTCGTTCTAGAGGCGTTGAGGCCTGCGGTGTCCCTGGCCGCTGCCGCTGCCCCCGCGGGCAGCTTGGCCTGTGGAGGAGCACCTGGACTCGGCCCGCAGGTCGGGGGGTGCCAGGTGAGGGCAGGGAGGACATCACCACCACCACCACCACAACCATCATTACCATCATCACCACCACCACAACCATCATCACCACCACCACAACCATCATCACCACCAACACTACCATCATCACCACCACCACCACCATCATCACCAACACTACCATCACCACCACCACCACCATCATTACCATCATCACCATCACCACCACCATCTTCACCACCACCACCATCATCACCACCAACACTACCATCATCACCACCAACACTACCATCACCACCACCATCATCACCACCACCACAACCATCATCACCACCAACACTACCATCATCACCACCAACACTACCATCATCACCACCACCACCACCATCATCACCACCAACACTACCATCATCACCACCAACACTACCATCATCACCACCAACACTACCATCATCACCACCAACACTACCATCATCACCACAACCACCATCATCACCATCATCACCACCATCACCATCATTACCATCACTACCATCATCACCATCACTACCATCATTACCATCACCACCATCACCACCATCATTACCAACACTACCATCATTACCATCACCACCACCACCAACATCATCACCATCACTACCATCATCATCACCATCATCACCACCACTACCACCAACATCATTACCATCATCATCATCACCACCATCATTACCATCACCACCAACATCAACACCATCATCACCATCACCACCACCATCACCACCATCATTACCATCACTACCATCATCACCATCACCACCACCACCATCATCATCACCACCATTACCAACACCACCACCACCATTACCAACACTACCATCATCACCATCACTACCATCATCACCATCACCACCACCATCACTACTATTATCACCACCACCACAACCATTACCAACACTACCATCAATACCATCACTATTATCATCACTACCATCATCACCATCACCACCAACATCATCATCACCATCATCATCACCATCACTACCATCATCACTACCATCATCACCACCATCACCACCATCATCATCACCACCATCACCACCATCATCACCATCACTACCATCACCACCATCATCATCTCCATCACTACCATCATCACCATCACTACCATCATCACCACCACAACCATCATCATCATCACTACCATCATCACCATCACTACCATCATCACCACCATCACCATCATCACTACCACCGTCACCATCATCACTACCATCATCATCACTACCATCATCACCATCACTACCATCATCATCACTACCATCATTCACACTACCACCGTCACCTTCATCACTACAATCATCACCATCACTACCATCATCATCATCATCACTACCACCATCATCATCATCACTACTATCATCACCATCACTACCATCATCATCATCACTACCATCATCACTACCACTACCATCACCATCACTACCATCATCATCACTACCACCGTCACCTTCATCACTACCATGACCAGGGGCACCCCCAGCGGCAGCTGCCCCCGGGTCGCCCCTGCCGAGCGGAGGGAGCGATGCGGTGATGCAGGCCGGCCGGCCGGCACGTCCCTGGCTGGCGGTGGTTGTCGGCCGGCCTGGCGCCGGTCCCGGGAGAGCGGCGGTGCAGCGCTTAGCGCCACCGCCAACACCGCCGGTGACCATTATCTGAACCGGTGCTGGGCCTCCCCTGGGTCAACTCGGCCTTAAATGAGTACCTGGTGCGGTGTGTAGCGAACATCGCCACTGGGGAGACAAAGGCGGCCGGGCGTGGTTGCTGGCCACCCACCCACTCGTGTGCCACAGTGTCGGTAGCCTTCATAGGTGCTGCTACTCGCTAACAGCACTTGCCCCTACAGTCTGTTAGAGGCTATAGGGGTAAGCTTTGTCTGTGTATAGGCGCTGCTGCTACTCGCTACTCACAGCACTTGCCCCTACAGTCTGTTAGAGGCTATAGGGGTAAGCTTTGTCTGTGTATAGGTGCTGCTGCTACTCGCTACTCACAGCACTTGCCCCTACAGTCTGTTAGAGGCTATAGGGGTAAGCTTTGTCTGTGTATAGGCGCTGCTCACTCACAGCGCTTGCCCCTACATTCTGTTGAGACTACACGGGGGATCTTTGTCTCTGTGGTTGTTGTTGTTGTGGTTGTTGTTGTTGTTGTGGTGGTGGCGTTCCAGGATGTGCGGGAGCCGTGCGCTGGGGTTGAGTGCCCACCGCCGCCGTGCTCCCACCCACTGACGGCGCCGGGCGCCTGCTGCTCCGCCTGCCGCGGTGAGGCCGGCAGGCGCACAGCCGGGCAAACTTGGACTGCAGCACCAGCAACACCTTGAGAGCTCTGGTGGTGGTGGTGATGGTGGTGGTGGTGATGGTGGTGGTGATGGTGGTGGTGGTGATGGTGGTGGTGATGGTGGTGGTGATCGTGGTGGTGGTGGTGATGATGGTGATGGTGGTGATAGTGGTGGTGGTGGTGATAGTGGTGATAGTGGTGATGATGATGATGGTGGTGATGGTGGTGATGGTGGTGGTGATGGTGATGGTGGTGATGGTGGTAATGGTGTAGATGATGGTGGTGATGGTGGTGGTGATGATGATGATGATGGTGGTGATGATGATGATGGTGATGATGATGGTGATGATGATGGTCATGATGGTGGTGATGATGGTGGTGATGATGGTGGTGATGGTGGTGATGGTAGTGATGGTGGTGATGATGGTGATGATGATGGTGGTGATGGGGGTGATGATGATGATGATGGTGGTGATGGTGGTGATGATGATGATGGTGGTGATGATGATGGTGGTGATGGTGGTGATGATGATGGTGGTGATGGTGATGATGGTGTTGATGGTGTTGATGGTGGTGATGGTGGTGATGGTGGTCAGGTTGTCTCCATGAGGGCCTGGTGCGGAATGAGGAGGAGGTTTTCTACAATGACCCCAAGAACTGCACCATCTGTGTGTGCTCTGTGAGTACCATCACCATCATCACCATCATCACCACCATCATCATCATCACCACCATCATCATCACCACCATCACCATCATCACCATCATCACCATCATCATCACCATCATCATGATCATAACCATCATCACCATCACCACCACCATCACCACCACCATCACCACCACCATCACCACCACCATCACCATCATCATCACCATCATCACCACCACCATCACCACCATCACCACCATCACCATCATCACCATCATCATCACCATCATCATCATCACCACCATCACCATCATCATCACCATCATCATGATCATAACCATCATCATCACCATCACCACCACCATCACCACCATCACCACCATCATCACCATCATCACCACCATCATCATCCCCATCATCACCATCATCATCATCACCACCATCACCACCATCACCACCACCATCATCATCATCACCATCATCATGATCATAACCATCATCATCACCATCACCACCACCATCACCACCACCATCATCATCATCACCATCATCACCACCACCACCATCACCACCATCACCACCATCACCATCACCACCGTCACCACCATCACACCATCACCATCACCACCATTACTATCACCATCACCACCATCTGTGTGTACTTTGTGAGTACCATCACCACCATCACCATCGCCACCATCACCACCATCGTCACCATCACCACCATCACCATCACTACCATCACCATCATCACCACCACCATTCCCACCATGGTGGTTGTTGTGGTGTTTGCTGTTGTTGTAGTGGTGGTGGTTGTTGTTGTGGTGGTGGTGGTTGTTGTTGTGGTGGTGGTTGTTGTGATGGTGGTGGTTGTTGTGTGTCCTCAGGTGGTTGTTGTGGTGTTTGTTGTGGTGGTAGTGGTTGTTGTTGTTGTAGTGATGGTTGTTGTTGTTGTTGTAGTGCTGGTGGTTGTTGTAGTGGTGGTGGTTTTTGTAGTGGTGGTGGTTGTTGTAGTGGTGGTGGTTGTTGTTGTAGTGGTGGTTGTTGTAGTGGTGGTGGTTGTTGTAGTGGTGGTGGTTGTTGTTGTTGTAGTGGTGGTGGTTGTTGTTGTGGTGGTTGTGGTGGTTGTAGTAGTAGTGGTGGTTGTTGTAGTGGTGGTTGTTGTGGTGGTGGTGGTTGTAGTGGTGGTGGTTGTTGTAGTGGTGGTTGTTGTTGTAGTGGTGGTTGTTGTTGTAGTGGTGGTGGTTGTAGTGGTGGTGGTGGTTGTTGTGGTAATGGTGTTTTTTGTAGTGGTTGTTGTTGTAGTGGTGCTTGTTGTAGTGGTGGTTGTTGTAGTGGTGGTGGTTGTTGTTGTAGTGCTGGTTATTGTTGTTGTAGTGGTGGTTATTGTAGTGGTGGTGGTTGTTGGTGTTGTAATGGTGGTGATTGTTATTGTAGTAGTGGTGGTTGTTGTTGTTGTGGTGGTTGTGGTGGTGGTGGTGGTTGTTGTAGTGGTGGTGGTTGTTGTTGTAGTGTTGGTTGTTGTTGTAGTGGCGGTTGTTGTGGTTGTGGTGGTGGTGGTTGTTGTGGTGTTTGTTGTTGTGATTGTGATGGTGGTTGTTGTGGTTGTGGTGGTTGTTGTGGTGTTTATTGTTGTAGTGGTGGTTGTTGTAGTGGTGGTGGTTGTTGTGGTGGTGGTGGTTGTAGTGGTGGTGGTTGTTGTAGTGGTGGTTGTTGTTGTAGTGGTGGTTGTTGTTGTAGTGGTGGTGGTTGTAGTGGTGGTGGTGGTTGTTGTGGTAATGGTGTTTTTTGTAGTGGTTGTTGTTGTAGTGGTGCTTGTTGTAGTGGTGGTTGTTGTAGTGGTGGTGGTTGTTGTTGTAGTGGTGGTTATTGTTGTTGTAGTGGTGGTTATTGTAGTGGTGGTGGTTGTTGGTGTTGTAATGGTGGTGATTGTTATTGTAGTGGTGGTGGTTGTTGTTGTTGTGGTGGTTGTGGTGGTGGTGGTTGTTGTAGTGGTGGTGGTTGTTGTTGTAGTGTTGGTTGTTGTTGTAGTGGCGGTTGTTGTGGTTGTGGTGGTGGTGGTTGTTGTGGTGTTTGTTGTTGTGATTGTGATGGTGGTTGTTGTGGTTGTGGTGGTTGTTGTGGTGTTTGTTGTTGTAGTGGTGGTTGTTGTAGTGGTGATGGTTGTTGTGGTGGTGGTGGTTGTAGTGGTGGTGGTTGTTGTAGTGGTGGTTGTTGTTGTAGTGGTGGTTGTTGTTGTAGTGGTGGTGGTTGTAGTGGTGGTGGTTGTTGTGGTGGTGGTGGTTGTAGTGGTGGTGGTTGTTGTAGTGGTGGTTGTTGTTGTAGTGGTGGTGGTTGTAGTTGTGGTGGTGGTTGTAGTTGTGGTTGTGGTGGTTGTTGTTGTTGTGGTGTTTGTTGTTGTAGTGGTGGTGGTTGTGGTTGTGGTGGTTGTTGTTGTTGTGATGGTTGTTGTTGTGGTGTTTGTTGTTGTAGTGGTGGTGGTTGTAGTTGTGGTGGTTGTTGTTGTTGTTGTGGTGTTTGTTGTTGTAGTGGTTGTTGTAGTGGTTGTTGTGGTGGTTGTTGTGTCCCCAGGCTGGCTCTGTGAGCTGCGTCACCCCCTCGTGTCCTCCGCTGCTCTGCGAGCGCCCCACGCAGCTCGCCTGCTGCCCGGCCTGCCCCAGTGAGCACACACACACAGCTACACACACACCTACACACACACAGCTACACACAGCTACACACACACACCTACACACACAGACAGCTACACACACACACCTACACACACACAGCTACACACACACCTACACACACACAGCTACACACACACAGCTACACACAGCTACACACACACCTACACACACACACCTACACACACAGACAGCTACACACACACACCTACACACACACAGCTACACACACACCTACACACACACAGCTACACACAGCTACACACACACAGCTACACACACACAGCTACACACACACACACAGCTACACACACAGCTACACACACACAGCTACACACACAGCTACACACACACACGGCTACACACACACACCTACACACACACACCTACACACACACACCTACACACACACACCTACACACACACACAGCTACACACACAGACAGCTACACACACAGCTACACACACAGCTACACACAGACAGCTACACACACAGCTACACACACACACAGCTACACACACACACAGCTACACACACACACAGCTACACACAGCTACACACACACACAGCTACACACACACACCTACACACACACAGCTACACACACACACAGCTACACACACACACAGCTACACACAGCTACACACACACACAGCTACACACACACACCTACACACACACCTACACACACACACAGCTACACACACACACAGCTACACACACACACAGCTACACACAGCTACACACACACAGACAGCTACACACAGCTACACACACACAGCTACCCACACACACAGCTACACACACACACAGCTACACACACACACAGCTACACACAGCTACACACACACACCTACACACACAGACACAGCTACACACACACGCACCTACACACAGACACAGCTACACACACCTACACACAGCTACACACAGCTACACACACACCTACACACACCTACACACACACCTACACACACCTACACACACAGCTACACACAGCTACACACACACAGCTACACACACACCTACACACACACATAGCTACACAGACACACACAGCTACACACACACACACAGCTACACACACACAGCTACACACAGCTACACACACACCTACACACACAGACACAGCTACACACACACACACCTACACACAGACACAGCTACACACAACTACACACAGCTACACACACACCTACACACACCTACACACACACCTACACACACCTACACACACAGCTACACACAGCTACACACACACACCTACACACAGCTACACACACCTACACACACACAGACACAGCTACACACACACCTACACACAGCTACACACACACAGCTACACACAGCTACACACACAGGCACAGCTACACATACCTACACACAGCTACACACACAGCTACACACACCTACACACACCTACACACAGCTACACACAGCTACACACACACCTACACACACCTACACACACACAGACACAGCTACACACACCTACACACACACCTACACACACACACAGCTACACACAGCTACACACACACAGCTACACACAGCTACACACAGCTACACACACACAGACACAGCTACACACACCTACACACACACCTACACACAGCTACACACACACCTACACACACCTACACACAGCTACACACACACACCTACACACAGCTACACACAGCTGCACACACAGCTACACACAGGTACACACACACAGACAGCTACACACACCTACACACACACCTACACACACACAGACACAGCTACACACACACCTACACACACACCTACACACAGCTACACACACACCTACACACACACCTACACACAGCTACACACACACAGACACACCTACATACACACCTACACACACACCTACACACAGCTACACACACACCTACACACACCTACACACAGCTATACACACACACCTACACACACACACACAGCTACACACACACACCTACACACAGCTACACACACACAGACACACCTACACACACACACAGCTACACACACACACACACACCTACACTCACAGACACACCTACACTTTTACACACCTACACACACCTACACACACCTACACAACAACAACAACCGCCATTCGCCACTAAGTGGCGGTGATGTCACCACGACGCTTGTGCCAGGCCATGTGCACATTGAGGCCACGTAAAGTGTCGAACGCCCGCTGGCAGGAGGTCACGGGGCAGACCCACGGCTCTCAGAACCTCCGAGCGAAGGCTGCAGTAAGCCTCCTCATTCTCTGACGTGGGATTCTGTAGCCGATTACAGTGGGCCTGTCGCTTTTTCTCAACTATCCTGAACACCTCCTCTATCAGCCAGGGTCTCTGGGGAGGTCTGGACCGCGTACCCAAAGCAGCCATTGCAGCTGCATGAGTCACATTCCTAAACCTCGCCCATTTCCCCTCGACATCAGGAGTCGGGGACGATGCCAATCCCAGCCGTGAGCGATGATGAAATTCTCGCTTGCAACTTTCATCAGACAACTGAGACTAGGCCACTTTAGGTTGGAATAGGGTCCTGGGTGTACACCCACCACCAGAGTGGAAGAATGGCAGGCTCATCTTACAAATGACTAGTCGATGGTCGGAGGGCAGATCAGCTCCACGGTAGGTCCTGGTGTCAAGGACATAGGCTCGCATCCGCTGGTCCGTCACTATGTAGTCCAGCAAATGTTCTTGCTTGGACCCGGCTTGCATCCATGATTTTGTGTGGATGTGCTGATGACGGAACAGCGTGATGGTAATTACAAGCCCATGGGCTGCACAAAAATCTAGCAGCCTCCTACCGTTGTTATTGAGCTGATCTGGCCCATGCCCTCCAATCACTCCAGACCAGGTGCTGGCATCATGACCAACTCGGGCATTGAAGTCATCCAACAAGATGACTCTATCCCGAGGGGCCACTTTAGCCAGCACCAGTGACAGGAGGTCATAGAAGGCATCTGACTCATCGGCTTTGCCTGCATCCCTCCACGGATGTTCGTCTTCAGTGGGGGCATAAGTAACCACGACCACCACTCCTCGCCTCCGGTTGATGGGAAGGCGAGCCCAAAGTAGCCTGGGGCTTACAGCTTCCCACACCTCACCGCCACGCTCCCACGCCCCCTTCATTCTTTTGTTCAAAAGAAGAGCCACACCCTGTTGTTTAGCAGTCTGCTGCCCCGAGTAGAGGACTGTCCACCCCTCATGGTGGCAGGAGCCAGAACCGGTCCACCGGACCTCCTGAATGCCACAAAGATCCAGGCAGTTCCGGTCCAGCTCCCGACAGAGGAGTGGCTAAAGCACAGCAGGTTGGCACAGTAGGGGGCACAGGTGGTGCACCAGCCAGTCATCTCAGTCAGTCGACCCGTGGCACCTGGGTCTGCCCCGTGACCTCAAGGTGCACATGGCCTGGCACAAGCGTCGTGGTGACGTCACCGCCACTTAGTGGCGAATGGCGGTTGTTGTATATATGCGTGTGTGTACACGTGTGTGTATGTAGATGAGTGTGTGTGTGTACACGTGTGTGTGTGTATGTGGATGAGTGTATGTGTACACGTTTATGTGTGTATGTAGATGAGTGTGTGTACACGTGTGTGTATGTAGATGAGTGTGTGTATGTGTGTGTGTGTACACGTGTGTGTGTATGTATATGTGTGTGTGTGTAAACGTGTGTGTGTAGATGAGTGTGTGTGTGTATATGTGTGTGTATATGTGTGTGTACACGTGTGTGTGTAGATGCGGTTTCAGGAAAGGGCGGTCCTGCACAGATGCCATATTTTCTCTCCGTCTGCTACAGCAGTGGTGTAGGGAATTCCAACAAGACCTACATCTCTGCTTTATTGACCTGGTCAAGGCCTATGATACCATCAGTAGGCGTGGGCTCTGGGTTGTTCTTCGTGCTTTTGGAGTACCTGACCCTCTGCTCACGATCATGATGGTGAGCGGGCCCGGGTAAAACTACGTGGCCGGGAGTCAGAGCCATTCCCTGTACACCTTTGGGTGCGACAGGGATGTCCTCTGGCTCCCACATTATTTAACATCTATTTTGACCACAGTTCGTGAAGCTTTCAATAGCTGTACCGGGAGAATCTCCATATGGTACAGATATAATGGGAGGCTGATCGATGCCCGGGTGCGGTAAAGGGATGGCTCCCTATTGGTCAACCACGTTATGTATGCCGATGATTTGGTAATAGCTGCTCATTCAGAGGAGGAGTTGGAGACGCTGCTGCTGAGACTGGAGCGTGCTACTAAGAGATGGGGCCTTACCATCAGCCCCACCAAAACTAAGCACCTGCCTGGGTATTTTGTACCATCGGACACTCCACCTCCACAACTGCCAATCGGTGATGGGGCAGTTGTGGAGAGAGTGGAGAGTTTCCCATACCTGGGCAGTGTGCTTATGACTGGCTCCAGTTTAACAGCAGAGGTCTCACTCCGAATCAGTCGAGCGGCAATATCTTTTCATCGGTTGCGTAACGCTGTGTGGAAGCTACCTGGTCTGTCGCTCCGCACTAAACGTGGACCCCCCTAATGGAACATCTTCGCCAGTTAGAAACATTTAGGCTGGCCTGTATGATCCATCCTGGGTTTAACCAGGCTGGATTGTATGAAGAGCTCACAAATCCTCGAAAGATATGGGCCCGGTCCCACTGGTGAGCTCCTCCGGCAGGCAAGGCTGCGTTGGCTGGGTCATGTAGCCCGCATGCCCAGCCACCGCATGCTGAAACAGCTTTTGTTTGGCCAGATCGAGGGGGCTAAACGGGCGCGGCACGGGCTAGAGAAGAGATGGAGTGATGTGGTACAGGAGGACGTGGAGCTGAGTGGACTTGCCAATGACTGGTACCAGCGGTGTCAAGATCTGCGTCTGTGGAGGAGGCTCGTGAAGGACGCTACTGGGCAGTTGGAGGCAGTCGCCCTCCAACAACAACGGAGTGTGTGTGTGTACACGTGTGTGTGTGTACACGTGTGTGTGTGTGTACACGTTTGTGTGTGTGTACACGTGTGTGTGTGTAGATGAGTGTGTGTGTGTAGATGAGTGTGTGTGTGTACACGTGTGTGTGTGTACACGTGTGTGTGTGTGTAGATGAGTGTGTGCACCAGGGAGCCGTGTACTCGGAGGGCAGCGTGTTCACTCCTGAAGACAACCCTTGCACGAGCTGCGTGTGCGAGGTACGCACACAGACAAAGCTCCCCCAGGTAGCCTCTGCAGGGCTGTAGGGGCAAGTGCTGTTCGTAGCGAGTAGCAGCAGCACCTATACACAGACAAAGCTCCCCCGTGTAGCCTGAGACAGACTGTAGGGGCAAGTGCTGAGAGACACAGACAAAGCCCCCCCAGGTAGCCTCTGGCAGAGCTGTAGGGGCCAGTGCTGTTCGTAGCGAGTAGCAGCAGCACCTATACACAGACAAAGCTTCCCCGTGTAGCCTCTGGCAGGGCTGTAGGGGCAAGTGTTGTTAGTAGCGAGTAGCAGCAGCCCCTATACACAGACAAAGCTCCCCCGTGTAGCCTCTGGCAGGGCTGTAGGGGCAAGTGCTGTTAGTAGCGAGTAGCAGCAGCACCTATACACAGACAAAGCTCCCCCGTGTAGCCTCTGGCAGGGCAGCTTAGCCCCCTCGATCCGGCCGAACAAAAGCTGTTTCAGCATGTACACACACACACACGTACACACACACGTACACACACACGTTTACACACGTGTACATACACACCTGTACACACACACACGTGTACATACACACCTGTACACACACACACGTGTACATACACACCTGTACACACACACGTGTACACACACACGTGTACATACGCACCTGTACACACACACACGTGTACATACACACCTGCACACACACACACGTGTACATACACACCTGTATACACACACGTGTATACACACACGTGTATACACACGTGTATACACACACGTACACTAATACCAATACCCACCATTCGCCACTATGTGATGGTGACGTCACCACGGCGCCTGTGCCAGGCTAGGTGCACCTTGAGGCCACGTGAAATGTCATTGGCTCGCTGACAGAAGGAGGTCTCGGGATAGACCCTGCAGGTGCCATGGGTTGGCTGAGATGACTGAGATGATTGAGATGATTGGTAATTTGCACCAACTGTGCCCCCTACTGTGCCAACTTGCTGTGCTTTAGCCACCCGGCGCTCCGCTCGTTGTTGTGAGCGTTGCTCCTCTGCCCTCCGTTGTTGCTGGAGGGCGACTGCCTCCAATTGACCAGCAGCAGCAGCGTCCTTCACGAGCCTCCTCCTCCATCAAGGCCGATCTTGACACCGCCGGTTCCAGTCATTGGCAAGTCCACTCAGCAAACTTGGACGTGGACTTGGGGGTCGGAGATTGGGTTCCAGTTCTTCCCTTAAGGATGGCGATCGGTTTGGCGCTGCAAGTTACTTTTTTGATGGAATTTTGTGATTGCGGGCTATTGAGGCAGATTCCATATCCTTAGCAACCCACGTCCACCACTTATCCTTGCAGAGCCGCACGGCTCTCCGAATCTCCGAGCGAAGGCTGCGGTAAGCCTCCTCATTCTCCGATGTTGGATGTTGTAGACGACTGGAGTGGGCCTGTCGCTTTGTCTCGACCCAGCTGGAATCCCTCCTCCTTCAGCCAAGGCAGCCTTGCCTGCCGGAGGAGCTCACTGCTGGGACCGTGCCCAGATCTTTCAAGGATTTGTGAGCTCTTCACACAATCCAGCCTGCAGGTTAAACCCAGGATGGATCGTAGGCAGGCCAGCCTAAATGTTTCCAACCGGCGAAGATGTTCCATTAGGGGGGTCCACGTTTCGCAAGCGTAGAGAAGGGAGGGAATGACCGTGGCCGAGAGCGACAGACCAGGTAGTGCGGAGCGACAGACCAGGTAGCTTCCACACAGCGTTACGCAGCCGATGAAAATATATTGCCGCTCTATTGATTCATGGTGAGACCTCTGCTGTCAAACCGGAGCCGGACATGAGCACACTGCCCAGGTATGGGAAACTCTCCACTCTCTCCACAACTGCCCCATCACCAATTTGGAGTACACACACACACACATGTACACACACATACACGTGTACACACACACATGCACGTGTACAGACATACACGTGTATACACATACACGTGTACACACACACACGTGTACACACTACCTGAAAACTCAGCCTCAGGATTCTCTGCTTGAATTACTCTAACACTACCTGTGAATAACGTTGTGTTGTTGTAGTGGTTGTTGTCGTTGTTGTTGTAGTGGTTGTTGTGGTTGCAGGCCGGTGTGGTTGGTTGTGCTGTGATTGGTTGTGCCATCCCGGACTGCATGGGCACCGCGCTGGTGCACAAACATGGGGACTGCTGCCCAACCTGCGACACAACCACAGCCACAACCACCGCCACCACCACTACAGCCGCAGGTGACCACAACCACCACCACCACCTGTAGCTGTGTGTGTGGGCGAGTGCGGTGGTGCAGCGGTTAGCGCCACGCCGCGCTACGAACCCGGCACACACTCGACTTGGATTCGCGCTCACGGCCAACACCACCGGTGACGATTATCTGAACCGATCCTGGGCCTCCCCTGGGTCGACTCGGCCTCAAATGAGTACCTGGTGTGCGGTGTGCAGTAAACATCGCTAGCACTAGGAAGACAAAGGCGGCCGGGCGTGGTATTGGCCATCCACCCCCTCGTGTGCCGTTCAAGCCTTCACAGGTGCTACTCGCTGACAGCAGCACTTGCCCCCACAGACTTTTCAGTCTGTATGGGGGAGCTTTGTCTTTGTTGTACCAATGTATCCACTGCTGCTGGTTATTATTAACAGCGCTTGCTCCTGCAGCCCTGTTAGGGGCTACCTGGGGGAGCTCTGTCTCTAGCTGTGTGTGTGGGGGGGGGAGGCAGGTTGCCGCGTGGATGAGAATGGGGCAGCGCTGCCCCTGGGCCAGATCTGGTCACCAGGGGACCCCTGTGTGGTGTGCACTTGCCAGGTGAGTGACGGGGTGAGCTCACCACCACGTACGCTGCTCACCACCACGTACGCTGCTCACCGATCTCTCAGCAGTTGTACGCTAATCACTAATACACCGCTCGCCAAAACACTCCTCACCTGTCGTAAGCTCTACAGTGGCCACGAGATGTTGACTACCTCGCCTGGTATACAGGAGGTCGTGGGTTCGATCCCGACCCTGACGATGCCAGCTACTGTCTATGTGGAGTCTGAGAGCCGATCCTCCGATGTTTAGAGTAATGGCTGCTGCTTTAAACTCCCACGTGACGATGACGATGTTGGCCACGTGGTTGAGCTGCTATCATTTGCGATGGCCACATCGCTTCTGGCCAAGCTATGCAGCTCAGTGACGTAGTTTAGTTGTATAACATCTCTCCACCTTAGCGTCCCATGGGGTGATCTGTGTGTATGTGTCTGTGTGTTCGTGTGTGTGAGAGCCGTCAGGCTGACAGGGTGATCTGTGTGTGTGTGTCTGGGTGTGTCCGGCAAAACAACCCCCTACCTCCTCGCGGTGCCGGACGGGCAACTCTATCGTGGACAGTGCTGTGGGGGGAGGGCTAATTCCGATTGGCCCCTCCTCTCATGGCGTCTGTGACCACCACAGTGGCTAAACGGGGGCTCTGGACGGGTGCGAGGGGCTGGTAACTCCTCCACCTGGAATGTTCGAACGCTCACTGCGGAGGAGAGGCTGCCACTCCTCTGTCGGGAGCTGGACCGGTACCGCCTGGATCTCTGTGGCATTCAGGAGGTCCGGTGGACCGGTTCTGGCTCCTGCCACCATGAGAGGTGGACAGTCATCTACTCGGGGCAGCAGACTGCCAAACAACAGGGTGTGGCTCTTCTTTTGAACAAAAGAATGAAGGGGGCGTGGGAGCGTGGCGGTGAGGTGTGGGAAGCTGTAAGCCCCAGGCTACTTTGGGCTCGCCTTCCCATCAACCGGAGGCGAGGAGTGGTGGTCGTGGTTACTTATGCCCCCACTGAAGACGAACATCCGTGGAGGGATGCAGGCAAAGCCGATGAGTCAGATGCCTTCTATGACCTCCTGTCACAGGTGCTGGCTAAAGTGGCCCCTCGGGATAAAGTCATCTTGTTGGGTGACTTCAATGCCCGAGTTGGTCATGATGCTGGCACCTGGTCTGGAGTGATTGGAGGGCATGGGCCAGATCAGCTCAATAACAACGGTAGGAGGCTGCTAGATTTTTGTGCAGCCCATGGGCTTGCAATTACCAACACGCTGTTCCGGCATCGGCGGATCCACACAACATCATGGATGCATGCCGGGTCCAAGTAAGAACATCTGCTGGACTACATAGTGACGGACCAGCGGATGTGAGCCCATGTCCTTGACACCAAGACCTACCGTGGAGCTGATCTGCCCTCTGACCATCGAATAGTCATTTGTAAGATGCGCCTGCCATTCTTCCATTCCGGTGGTGGGTGTACACCCAGGACCCCATTCCAACCTAAAGTGGCCTGGTCTTAGTTATCTGATGAAAGTTGCAAGCGAGAATTTCATCATCGCTTGCGGCTCGGGTTGGCATCGTCCCCCACTCCTCCTGATGTCGAGGGTAAATGGGCGAGGTTTAGGACTGTGACTCATGCAGCTGCAATGGTTGCTTTGGGTATGCGGTCCAGACCTCCCCAGATACCCTGGCTGACAGAGGGGGTGTTCAGGATAGTTGAGAAAAAGCGACAGGCCCAATGTAAGCGGCTACAGAATCCCACATCAGAGAATGAGGAGGCTTACCACAGCCTTCGCTCGGAGGTTCGGAGAGCCGTGAGGTGCTGCAAGGATGGGTGGTGGTCGCGGGTTGCTGAGGAGATGGAGGCTGCCTCAGTGGCCCGCGATCACAAATCTATATTTAACTCCATCAAAAAAGTAACCTGCAGCGCCCCACATATTACCATCATTAGGGGGAAAAACGGTGATCCAATCTCCGACCCTCAGGAACAGGTTTGCAGATTTGCTGAGCATTTCTGTGAGGTCCTGGGGGAGGGAAAATCCCTCAGCCAGGAAAACATCGTGGCACAAAGTGGAGATGACCCTGCTGAGGCTGCGGTGCCTCAAATATTGGAGGAAGTCACCCCCGGTGAGTGGCTGACTGAGGTGCCATCTGTTGAGGAAGTACTGAAGGCGATCCGGAGTTTGAGACCGGGAAAGGCACCGGGCAGAGATGATCTCCCAAGCGAAATGCTGAGGGAGGGTGGCGTTTGTGCACAGACTGCCCTATATGACATCATAACAACAGTCTGGACCACTGGACGGGTTCCGCAGGATTGGAAAGATGCCCTGGTGGTCCCCCTCTTTAAGAAGGGGGACCGTACAGACTGTAACAACTACAGGGGCATCTCACTCCTCAGTGTGCCGGGAAAGTTCCTGGCAAGGATTATTCAACATCGCCTTGCCAGGCACGCTGAGGAGAGGCTTGCGGAGCCCCAGTGCGGTTTCAGGAAAGGGTGGTCCTGCACAGATGCCATATTTTCTGTCTGTCTGCTACAGCAGAGATGTAGGGAATTCCAGCAAGACCTACATCTCTGCTTTATTGACCTGGTCAAGACCTATGATACCATCAGTAGACCTGGGCTCTGGTTTGTTCTTCGTGCTTTTGGAGTCCCTGACCCTCTGCTCACGATCATTAAGGACCTTCATGATGGTGAGCGGGCCCGGGTAAAACTACGTGGCCAGGAGTCAGAGCCATTCCCGGTACACCTTGGGGTGCGACGGGAATGTCCTCTGGCTCCCACATTATTTAACATCTATTTTGACCACGTAGTTCATAAAGCCTTCAATAGCTGTATCGGGGGAATCTCCATTTGGTACAGATATAATGGGAGGCTGATCGATGCCCGGGTGCGGTCAAGGGATGGCTCCCTATTGCTCAACCACGTTATGTATGCCGATGATTTGGTAATAGCTGCTTATTCAGAGGAGAAGTTGGAGACGCTGCTGCTGAGACTGGAGCGTGCCACTAAGAGATGGGGCCTTACCATCAGCCCCACCAAAACTACGCACCCGCCTGGGTATTTTGTACCATCGGACACTCCACCCCCACAACTCCTAATCAGTGATGGGGCAGCTGTGGAGAGAGTGGAGAGTTTCCCATACCTGGGCAGTGTGCTTATGACGGGCTCCAGTTTAACAGCAGAGGTCTCACTCCGAATCAGTCGAGCGGCAATATCTTTTCATCGGTTGCATAACGCTGTGTGGAAGCTACCTGGTCTGACGCTCCGCACTAAGCTTCAGGTCTTCTCGGCCACGGTCATTCCCTCCCTTCTCTACGCTTGCGAAACGTGGACCCCTCTAATGGAACATCTTCGCCAGTTAGAAACATTTAGGCTAGCCTGCCTATGATCCATCCTGGGTTTAACCAGGCTGGATTGTGTGAGGAGCTCACAAATCCTTGAACGATCTGGGCAACGTCCCATCGGTGAGCTCCTCCGGCAGGCAAGGCTGCGTTGGCTGGGTCATGTAGCCCGCATGCCCAGCCACCGCATGCCGAAACAGCTTTTATTCGGCCGGATCGAGGGGGCTAAACGGGCGCGACACGGGCTAGAGAAGAGATGGAGTGATGTGGTACAGGAGGACGTGGAGCTGAGTGGACTTGCCGATGACCGGTACCAGCGGTGTCAAGATCGGCCTCTGTGGAGGAGGCTCGTGAAGGACGCTACTGGGCAGTTGGAGGCAGTCGCCCTCCAACAACAACGGAGGGCGGAGGAGCGACGCTCACAACGAGCGGAGCGCCGGGTGGCTAAAGCACAGCAGGTTGGCACAGTAGGGGGCACAGGTGGTGCATCAGCCAGTCATCTCGGTCATCTCAGTCAGTCGACCCGTGGCACCTGGGTCTGCCCCGTGACCTCCTGCCAGCGGGCGTTCGACACTTCACGTGGGCTCAAGGTGCACATGGTCTGGCACAAGCGTCGTGGTGACGTCACCGCCACTTAGTGGCGAATGGCGGTTGTTGTTGTTTTTGTGTCTGTGTGTGTGTGTCTGTGTCTGTGCGTGTGTGTGTCTGTGTGTGTGTGTGTGTGTCTGTGTGTGTGTGTGTCTGTGTGTGTGTCTGTGTGTGTGTGTGTCTGTCTGTGTGTGTATGTGTGTCTGTGTGTGTCTGTGTTTGAATGTGTGTCTGCGTGTGTGTCTGTGTGTGTGTGTCTGTCTGTGTCTCTGTGTGTGTTTCTGCGTGTGATAGTGTAGCGGTTAGCGCGCTGCGCTATGAAACCGGCGACACGGGTTCGATTCCCGCTCACGGCCAACACCAGTGACGATTTTCTGAACCGGTCCCGGGCCTCCCCTAGGTCGACTCAGCCTCAAATGAGTACCTGGTGCGGTGTGTAAACATTGCCACTAGGGAGACACAGGCGGTCGGGCGTGGTGCTGGCCACCCACCCCCTCGTGTACCGTTACCGGCTTTCATAGGTGCTCGCTAACAGCACTTGCCCCTACGGTCTGTTAAGGCTATACGGGGGATCTTTGTCTTTGTCTCTGTGTGTGTCTGTGTGTGTGTCTGTGTGTCTGTGTGTCTGTGTGTCTGTGTGTGTATGTGTGTGTGTCTGTGTGTGTGTGTGTCTGTGTGTGTATCTGTGTGTCTGTGTCTCTGTGTGTGTCTGTGTGTGTGTCTGTGTGTTTGTCTGTGTGTGTGTCTGTGTGTGTTTGTCTGCGTGTGTGTGCGAGTCAGGCTGATGGGGTCATCTCGTGTCACCGCACCGAGTGTCTGGAGCGCTGCACTCACCCCCTGCCCTCACCGCCTGGACAGTGCTGCCCGGAGTGCCATGCTGGTGAGCCATGGCATCACCACCATCACCATCATCACCACCATCACCATCATCATCACCATCATCATCACCATCATCATCACCACCATCATCACCACCATCATCACCACCATCATCACCACCATCATCACCACCATCATCACCACCATCATCATCATCACCATCATCACCACCACCACCATCATCACCACCATCATCACCACCATCATCACCACCATCATCATCACCACCACCATCATCACCACCATCACCACCACCATCACCACCACCATCATCACCACCATCATCACCACCATCATCACCACCATCATCACCACCACCATCATCACCACCATCATCACCACCATCATCATCACCATCATCACCATCATCATCACCACCACCATCATCACCACCATCATCACCACCATCATCATCACCACCATCACCACCACCATCATCACCACCATCATCACCACCATCATCACCACCATCATCACCACCATCATCACCACCATCATCACCACCATCATCACCACCATCATCACCACCATCATCACCACCATCACCACCATCACCATCATCATCACCATCATCATCACCATCATCACCATCATCATCATCACCACCACCATCATCATCATCACAACCATCACCACCACCATCATCAACAACAACCGCCATTCGCCACTAAGTGGCGGTGACGTCACCACGACGCTTGTGCCAGGCTATGTGCACCCTGAGGCCACGTGAAGTGTCGAACGCCTGCTGGCAGGAGGTCACGGGGCAGACCCAGGTGCCACGGGTCGACTGACTGAGATGACTGGCTGATGCACCACCTGTGCCCCCTACTGTGCCAACCTGCTGTGCTTTAGCCACCCGGCGCTCCGCTCGCTGTTGTGAGCGTCGCTCCTCCGCCCTCCGTTGTTGTTGGAGGGCGACTGCCTCCAACTAACTGCCCAGTAGCATCCTTCACGAGCCTCCTCCACAGAGGCCGATCTTGACACCGCTGGTACCAGTCATCGGCAAGTCCACTCAGCTCCACGTCCTCCTGTACCACATCACTCCATCTCTTCTCTAGCCCGTGCCGCGCCCGCTTAGCCCCCTCAATCCGGCCAAACAAAAGCTGTTTCGGCATGCGGTGGCTGGGCATGCGGGCTACATGACCCAGCCATCGCAGCCTTGCCTGCCGGAGGAGCTCACCGATGGGACCCTGCCCAGATCTTTCAAGGATTTGTGAGCTCCTCACACAATCCAGTCTGGTTAAACCCAGGATGGATCGTAGGCAGGCCAGCCTAAATGTTTCTAACCGGCGAAGATGTTCCATTAGGGGGGTCCACGTTTCGCAAGCGTAGAGAAGGGAGGGAATGACCGTGGCCGAGAAGACCTGAAGCTTAGTGCGGAGCGACAGACCAGGTAGCTTCCACACAGCGTTACGCAACCGATGAAAAGATATTGCCGCTCGACTGATTCGGAGTGAGACCTCTGCTGTTAAACTGGAGCCAGTCATAAGCACACTGCCCAGGTATGGGAAACTCTCCACTCTCTCCACAACTGCCCCATCACCGATTGGGAGCCGTGGGGGTGGAGTGTCCGATGGTACAAAATACCCAGGCAGGTGCTTAGTTTTGGTGGGGCTGATGGTAAGGCCCCACCTCTTAGTGGCACGCTCCAGTCTCAGCAGCAGCGTCTCCAACTCCTCCTCTGACTGAGCAGCTATTACCAAATCATCAGCATACATAACGTGGTTGAGCAATAGGGAGCCATCCCTTGACCGCACCCGGGCATCGATTAGCCTCCCATTATATCTGTACCATATGGAGATTCCCCCGGTACAGCTATTGAAGTCTTCACGAACTACGTGGTCAAAATAGATGTTAAATAATGTGGGAGCCAGAGGACATCCCTGTCGCACCCCAAGGTGTACAGGGAATGTCTCTGACTCCCGGCCACGTAGTTTTACCCGGGCCCGCTCACCATCATGAAGGTCCTTAATGATCGTGAGCAGAGGGTCAGGTACTCCAAAAGCACGAAGAACGACCCAGAGCCCAGGCCTACTGATGGTATCATAGGCCTTGACCAGGTCAATAAAGCAGAGATGTAGGTCTTGTTGGAATTCCCTACACCTCTGCTGTAGCAGACGGACAGAAAATATGGCATCTGTGCAGGACCGCCCTTTCCTAAAACCGCATTGGGGCTCCGCAAGCCTCTCCTCAGCGTGCCTGGCATGGCGATGCTGAATAATCCTTGCCAGGACCTTTCCCGGCACACTGAGGAGTGAGATGCCCCTGTAGCTGTTACAGTCTGTGCGGTCCCCCTTCTTAAAAAGGGGGACCACCAGGGCATCCTTCCAATCCTGCGGAACCCGTCCAGTGGTCCAGACTGTTGTTATGATGTCATATAGGGCAGTCTGTGCACAAACGCCACCCTCCCTCAGCATTTCGCTTGGAAGATCATCTCTGCCCGCTGCCTTTCCTGGTGTCAGACTCCGGATCGCCTTCAATACTTCCTCAGCAGATGGCACCTCAGCCAGCCACTCACAGGGGGTGACTTCATCCAATATTTGAGGCACCGCAGCCTCAGCAGGGTCATCCTCACTATGTGCCACGATGTTTTCCTGGCTGAGGGATTTTCCCTCCCCCAGGACCTCACAGAAATGCTCAGCAAATCTGCGAACCTGTTCCTGGGGGTCGGAAATTGGATCACCGTTTTTTCCCCTAATGATGGTAATAGGTGTGGCGCTGCAGGTTACTTTTTTGATGGAGTTAAATAGAGATTTGTGATCACGGGCCACTGAGGCAGACTCCATCTCCTCAGCAACCCGCGACCACCACCCATCCTTGCAGCGCCTCACGGCTCTCCGAACCTCCAAGCGAAGGCTGCAGTAAGCCTCCTCATTCTCTGACGTGGGATTCTGTAGCCGATGACATTGGGCCTGTCGCTTTTTCTCAACCATCCTGAACAACTCCTCTGTCATCCAGGTTGTCTGGGGAGGTCTGGACCGCGTACCCAAAGCAGCCATTGCAGCTGCATGAGTCACAGTCCTAAACCTCGCCCATTTACCCTCGACATCAGGAGGAGTCGGGGACGATGCCAATCCCAGCCGCAAGCGATGATGAAATTCTCGCTTGCAACTTTCATCAGATAACTGAGACCAGGCCACTTTAGGTTGGAATGGGGTCCTGGGTGTACACCCACCACCGGAGTGGAAGAATGGCAGGCGCATCTTACAGATGACTAGTCGATGGTCAGAGGGCAGATCAGCTCCACGGTAGGTCCTGGTGTCAAGGACATGGGCTCGCATTCGCTGGTCCGTCACTATGTAGTCCAGCAGATGTTCTTGCTTGGACCCGGCATGCATCCATGATGTTGTGTGGATGCGCCGATGCCGGAACAGCGTGTTGGTAATTACAAGCCCATGGGCTGCACAAAAATCTAGCAGCCTCCTACCGTTGTTATTGAGCTGATCTGGCCTATGCCCTCCAATCACTCCAGACCAGGTGCCAGTATCATGACCAACTCGGGCATTGAAGTCACCCAACATGATGACTCTATCCCGAGGGGCCACTTTAGCCAGCACCTGTGACAGGAGGTCATAGAAGGCATCTGACTCATCGGCTTTGCCTGCATCCCTCCACGGATGTTCATCTTCGGTGGGGGCATAAGTAACCACGACCACCATTCCTCGCCTCCGGTTGATGGGAAGGCGAGCCCAAAGTAGCCTGGGGCTAACAGCTTCCCACACCTCACCGCCAGGCTCCCACGCCCCCTTCATTCTTTTGTTCAAAAGAAGACCCACACCGTGTTGTTTGGCAGTCTGCTGCCCCGAGTAGAGGACTGTCCACCCCTCATGGTGGCAGGAGCCAGAGCCGGTCCACCGGACCTCCTGAATGCCGCATAGATCCAGGCGGTACCGGTCCAGCTCCCGACAGAGGAGTGGCAGCCTCTCCTCTGCAGTGAGCGTTCGAACATTCCACGTGGCCACCCGTAGTGGCTTTTCGTTGTTTCTGGAGTAGCCCCGAGGGTAGGAATTCAATCTCCTGGCTCCGCCAATTGGGGTTTGGCCAGGAGACGTCATAGACGCCTGGCCCCCCGGGGCCTCCGGCACAAGCTTAGTTGTTACATATTTCAGTTTAATTCATGGTTTCGTGGTAATTAATTGAAGGTGGAGGGGTTACCAGCCCCTTCGACTCGTCCAGAGCCCCCGTTTAGCCCCTGTGGTGGACACATATGCCATGAGGGGAGGAGCCAATCAAAATTGGATCTCCCCCCACAGCGCTGTCCACGACAGAGTTGCCCGTCACCATCATCATCACCATCATCATCACCATCATCATCACCACCATCATCACCACCATCACCACTATGACCGCCATTACCACCACCATCATCATCAGTAATAACATCACCAGCAGCAGAAATTGTGTCGCCACTGATGCTGTTGACGATGTTGATGATGTTGACACTGTTGACGATGTTGACGATGTTGACGCTGTTGACACTGTTGACGCTATTGACGATGTTGACGCTGTTGACACTGTTGACGCTATTGACGATGTTGACGATGTTGACACTGTTGACGATGTTGACGATGTTGACACTGTTGACGATGTTGACGATGTTGACACTGTTGACGATGTTGACGATGTTGACACTGTTGACGATGTTGACGATGTTGACACTGTTGACGATGTTGACGCTGTTGACACTGTTGACTATGTTGACGCTATTGACGATGTTGACGATGTTGACACTGTTGACGCTGTTGACGATGTTGACGATGTTGACACTGTTGACGATGTTGACACTGTTGACGATGTTGACGATGTTGACGCTGTTGACACTGTTGACGATGTTGACGCTATTGACGCTGTTGACGATGTTGACGATGTTGACACTGTTGACGATGTTGACACTGTTGACACTGTTGACGATGTTGACGATGTTGACACTGTTGACGATGTTGACGATGTTGACGATGTTGATGCTGTTGACGCTGTTGACGATGTTGACGATGTTGACGCTGTTGACGATGTTGACGCTGTTGACACTGTTGACGATGTTGACGATGTTGACGCTGTTGACACTGTTGACGCTATTGACGATGTTGACGCTGTTGACACTATTGACGATGTTGACGATGTTGACACTGTTGACGATGTTGACACTGTTGACGATGTTGACGCTGTTGACACTGTTGACACTGTTGACGATGTTGACGATGTTGACGATGTTGACACTGTTGACGCTGTTGACGCTGTTGACGATGTTGACACTGTTGACGATGTTGACACTGTTGACGATGTTGACACTGTTGACGATGTTGACGATGTTGCTGGTGGTGCAGGTTGCCTCTACAATGATGAGGCGTACAACTCCACACAGAACTTCTCCTCCCCTTCCGACCCCTGCAGCGTCTGCGTCTGTCTGGTAACCCTCCATCATCATCATCAGCAACATCATCATGAGCAACATCATCATCAGCAACATCATCATGAGTATATTTGTATCTGTATGTGTCTGTGTGTAGGGGGCACGCTTCTGCTGCTACTGGCTACCAATAGCACTTGCCCCTACAGCCTGTGAAGGCTACCCGGGGGACTTTTGTCTGTGTCTGTGTGAGCAGGCCGGCTCCGTGCTGTGCTCAGCGCGCCACTGCCCACCGCCCGCCTGCTCCTTCCCCTTCCACGCCGAGGGGGAGTGCTGCCCCTCGTGCTCCGGTGAGCCAGGAGAACTCACCACTCGCTCGCTCACCACTCACCCACTCGCTCACCACTCGCTCGCTCACCCGCTCACCACTCGCTCACCACTCACCCGCTCACCCACTCGCTCAACCACTCACTCACCCGCTCACTCACTCAATCACCACTCACCCTCTCACTCACTACTCGCTCGCTCACTCACTCATCCGCTCACTCAATCACCACTCACCCGCTCACCCACTCACTCACCCGCTCACTCACCCACTCACTCAATCACCACTCACCCACTCACTCACCCGCTCACCCACTCGCTCACCAACCACTTACTCTCCCACGCACTCACCCACTCGCTCACCCACTTACTCTACCACTCACTCACTCGCCCACCACCCACTTACTCTACCACTCACTCACCCACTCACCCGCTCACCCACTCACCCACTTACTCTAGCACTCACTCACCTACTCGCTCACCCGCTCACTCACCCACTCACCCACTCGCTTACTCACTCGCTCACCAACCACTTACTCTACCACTCAATCACCCACTCGCTCACCACCCACTTACTCTACCACTCACTCACCCACTCACTTGCTCACCACCCACTTACTTTACCACTCACTCACCCACTTACTCTACCACTCACTCACTCGCTCACCACCCACTTACTCTACCACTCACCCCCCTGCTTACCCACTCACTCACCCACTCACTCACCACCCACTTACTCACTCACTCACCACCCACTTACTCTACCACTCACCCACCCACTCACTCGCTCACCACCCACTTACTCTACCACTCACCCACTCACTCGCTCACCACCCACTTACTCTACCACTCACCCACCCACTCACTCGCTCACCACCCACTTACTCTACCACTCACCCACCTGCTTACCCACTCACTCACTCACTCTCTCACCCACTCACTCACTCGCTCACCATCCACTTACTCTATCACTCACCCACCTGCTTACCCACCCACTTACTCCACCACTCACCCACTCACCCACTCACTCTACCACTCACTCTACCACTCACCCACCTGCTTACTCACTCGCTCACCACCCACTCACTCACCCACTCACTCACTCGCTCACCACCCACTCACTCACCCACTCACTCACTCGCTCACCACCCACTCACTCTACCACTTACCCACTCACTCACCACCCACTTACTCTAGCACCCACCCACTTGTGTGGCAGTTGCGATATTGCGGTTTTGTTTGTTGTTGTGGTGGTGGTCGTGGTTGTTGTTGTTGACTGTTCGCCCATGGTGGTATTGTTGTGGTGGTGTGCGAGTCAGACTGTAACTACGAGGGCAGGAAGGTGGTGAATTTACAGTCGTTCAGTCCAGACACCACGCGGCCGTGCCAGCTGTGTACATGCACGGTAACAACAACACAACAACAACAACAACATAACACAACAACAATCACACACGCAGACACTCATTGTGGGGAGCGGTGGTGCAGCGATTAGCACGCCGCAGCGCTACGAACGCGGTAGAGACCCGAGTTCTATTCCTGCTCACGGCCAACGCCACTGGATGTGACAGCAGCGATTACAATTTGAACAACTGGTACCTTGGTTGTAGTGGCCAGAGAAAAGGAGTTGCACCTGGGTCTCTGCTAGGTGTAGTGGAGAGAGAGAGAGATAAGGAGTGACACCTGGGTCTCCGCTAGGTGTAGTGGTGAGAGAGATAAGGAGTTGCACCTGGGTCTCCGCTAGGTGTAGTGGTGAGAGAGAGAGAGGAGTTGCACCTGGGTCTCCGCTAGGTGTAGTGGTGAGAGAGAGAGAGAAGGAGTGACACCTGGGTCTCTGCTAGGTGTAGTGGTGAGAGGGATAAGGAGTTGCACCTGGGTCTCCGCTAGGTGTAGTGGTGAGAGAGATAAGGAGTTGCACCTGGGTCTCTGCTAGGTGTAGTGGTGAGAGAGAGAGAGGAGTGGCACCTGGGTCTCTGCTAGCTGTAGTGGAGAGAGATAAGGAGTGACACCTGGGTCTCTGCTAGCTGTAGTGGAGAGAGAGAAGGAGTTGCACCTGGGTCTCTGCTAGGTGTAGTGGTGAGAGAGAGAGAAGGAGTTGCACCTGGGTCTCTGCTAGGTGTAGTGGTGAGAGAGAGAGGAGTTGCACCTGGGTCTCCGCTAGCTGTAGTGGTGAGAGAGAGAGAAGGAGTGACACCTGGGTCTCTGCTAGGTGTAGTGGTGAGAGAGAGATAAGGAGTGACACCTGGGTCTCTGCTAGGTGTAGTGGAGAGAGAGAGAGAGGAGTTGGACCTGGGTCTCTGCTAGGTGTAGTGGTGAGAGAGAGAGAGGAGTTGCACCTGGGTCTCTGCTAGGTGTAGTGGTGAGAGAGAGAGGAGTTGGACCTGGGTCTCCGCTAGCTGTAGTGGTGAGAGAGAGATAAGGAGTGACACCTGGGTCTCTGCTAGGTGTAGTGGAGAGAGATAAGGAGTTGCACCTGGGTCTCTGCTAGGTGTAGTGGTGAGAGAGAGAGAGAGGAGTTGCACCTGGGTCTCCGCTAGGTGTAGTGGTGAGAGAGAGAGGAGTTGGACCTGGGTCTCTGCTAGGTGTAGTGGTGAGAGAGAGAAGGAGTGGCACCTGGGTCTCCGCTAGGTGTAGTGGTGAGAGAGAGAGGAGTGACACCTGGGTCTCCGCTAGGTGTAGTGGTGAGAGAGAGAAGGAGTGGCACCTGAGTCTCTGCTAGGTGTAGTGGTGAGAGAGAGAGAAGGAGTTGCACCTGGGTCTCTGCTAGGTGTAGTGGTGAGAGAGAGAGAAGGAGTTGCACCTGGGTCTCCGCTAGGTGTAGTGGTGAGAGAGAAGAGGAGTTGCACCTGGGTCTCTGCTAGGTGTAGTGGTGAGAGAGAGAAGGAGTTGCACCTGGGTCTCTGCTAGGTGTAGTGGTGAGAGAGAGAGAGAGGAGTGGCACCTGGGTCTCCGCTAGGTGTAGTGGTGAGAGAGAGAGAAGGAGTTGCACCTGGGTCTCCGCTAGGTGTAGTGGTGAGAGAGAGAGAGGAGTGACACCTGGGTCTCCGCTAGGTGTAGTGGTGAGAGAGAGAGAAGGAGTTGCACCTGGGTCTCCGCTAGGTGTAGTGGTGAGAGAGAGGAGTGACACCTGGGTCTCTGCTAGGTGTAGTGGTGAGAGAGAGAGAGAAGGAGTGACACCTGGGTCTCTGCTAGGTGTAGTGGTGAGAGAGAGAGAAGGAGTTGCACCTGGGTCTCCGCTAGGTGTAGTGGTGAGAGAGAGGAGTGGCACCTGGGTCTCCGCTAGGTGTAGTGGTGAGAGAGATAAGGAGTGGCACCTGGGTCTCCGCTAGGTGTAGTGGTGAGAGAGAGAGAAGGAGTTGCACCTGGGTCTCTGCTAGGTGTAGTGGTGAGAGAGATAAGGAGTGGCACCTGGGTCTCTGCTAGGTGTAGTGGTGAGAGAGATAAGGAGTTGCACCTGGGTCTCCGCTAGCTGTAGTGGTGAGAGAGAGAAGGAGTGGCACCTGAGTCTCTGCTAGGTGTAGTGGTGAGAGGAGTTGCACCTGGGTCTCTGCTGGGTGTAGTGGTGAGAGAGAGAGAGGAGTTGCACCTGGGTCTCCGCTAGGTGCAGTGGTGAGAGAGAGAGAGAAGGAGTTGCCCCTGAGTCTCTGCTAGGTGTAGTGGTGAGAGAGAGAGAGAGGAGTTGCACCTGAGTCTCTGCTAGGTGTAGTGGTGAGAGAGATAAGGAGTGGCACCTGAGTCTCCGCTAGGTGTAGTGGTGAGAGAGAGAGAGAGGAGTGGCACCTGGGTCTCTGCTAGCTGTAGTGGAGAGAGAGAGATAAGGAGTGGCACCTGGGTCTCTGCTAGGTGTAGTGGTGAGAGAGAGAGAGAGAGGAGTGGCACCTGGGTCTCTGCTAGCTGTAGTGGAGAGAGATAAGGAGTGACACCTGGGTCTCTGCTAGGTTTAGTGGAGAGAGATAAGGAGTGGCACCTGGGTCTCTGCTAGGTGTAGTGGTGAGAGAGAGAGGAGTGGCACCTGGGTCTCTGCTAGCTGTAGTGGAGAGAGATAAGGAGTGACACCTGGGTCTCTGCTAGGTGTAGTGGAGAGAGATAAGGAGTGGCACCTGGGTCTCCGCTAGGTGTAGTGGTGAGAGAGAGAGAGGAGTTGCACCTGGGTTTCTGCTAGGTGTAGTGGTGAGAGAGAGGAGTTGCACCTGGGTCTCCGCTAGCTGTAGTGGTGAGGGGAAAAGGCGGACGGGCGGGCGGGCGTGGTGCTGGCCACCCACCCCCTCGTGTGCCAGTACAGACCTTCATAGGTGCTGCTACTAGGTAATCACAGCACTTGCCCCTACAGCCTGTTAAGGCTACACGGGGGAGCTTTGTGTTATCTGTGTGTGCGTGTGTTGTCTGTGCTATGCAGCTCGGCGAGGTGACGTGTTCACCCTTCGTCTGCAACTCAACAACACCACCATCACCACCACCATCATCATTGCCACCATCGTCACCACCATCGCCACCACAACCATCATCATCAACATCACCGCTGTCTTCATTAATTGGTGGAGACATCGCCTGTACTGGGAGTGACGGTAAAGTCTCTGGGTCTCTGTGTGGTGAGTCTGTGGGTCTCTGTGTGGTGAGTCTGTGGGTCTCTGTGTGGTGAGTCTGTGGGTCTCTGTGTGGTGAGTCTGTGGGTCTCTGTGTGGTGAGTCTGTGGGTCTCTGTGTGGTGAGTCTGTGGGTCTCTGTGTGGTGAGTCTGTGGGTCTCTGTGTGGTGAGTCTGTGGGTCTCTGTGTGGTGAGTCTGTGGGTCTCTGTGTGGCGAGTCTGTGGGTCTCTGTGTGGCGAGTCTGTGGGTCTCTAGGTGGTGAGTCTGTGGGTCTCTGTGTGGTGAGTCTGTGGGTCTCTGTGTGGTGGGTCTGTGGGTGTCTGTGTGGTGGGTCTGTGGGTGTCTGTGTGGTGGGTCTGTGGGTGTCTGTGTAATGCGTTGTGGGGAGTGGTGGTGTAGTGGTTAGCTCGCTGCGCTATGAACTCGGTAATTCGAGTTCGATTCCCGTTCACACCCAACACCAGTGAAGATTATGTTAAGCGGTGATGTGAAAAACATCGCCGCTGGGTAGACAAAGGCGGCCGGGCGTGGTGCTGGCCACCCACCCCTCGTGTGCCACAATGTCAAGGATATATGGGAGATCTTTCGCTTTGATGCATCTATGAGTCATCAGTTAACATCGTTTTCATCATCATCGTCATCATCTTGCAGGCCCTAAAGTCGAAGGAGTGGAAGATCTTCGGAGCTCATCTCAAGATTTCCCGAACTCCACTCCGATCCCTCATGCTGCATCTCACTCCTCCTCCATCTCCTCCTCTGCCACCTCTTCGCTTGTGGGCAAACTGGGGTCTTCTTCACTTGAATATTGGCCCTCTGACCTGGAGGGAGGAGGTGGAAGAGGAGGTGGTGAAGGACGAGAAGGAGGAGGAGGTGCAGGAGGAGATGGTGGAGGAGATGGAGGAGAGGTAGGAGGTGGTGAAGGAGGAGGAGGTGGCAGAGGAGGAGGAGAGGCAGGAGGAGGTGGTGAAGGAGGTGGAGGAGGAGAGGTAGGAAGAGAGGAAGGGGGAGGTAGAGGAGGTGGAGGAGGTGGTGGAGAAGGTGGAGGAGGAGAGGTAGGAGGTGGAGGTGGTGAAGGAAGAGAGGGAGGAGGAGGAGAGGCAGGAGGTGGAAGAGGAGGGGTAGGAGATGGAGGAGGTGGAGGAGGAGATGGTGGAGGAGGAGGTGGTGGAGGAGGGGTAGGAGGTGGAGGAGAGGCAGGAAGAGAGGAAAGGGGAGGTAGAGGAGGAGGTGTTGGAGGAGGCGGTGGTGGAGGAGGCGGTGGTGGAGGAGGAGAGGCAGGAAGAGAGGAAGGGGGAGGTAGAGGAGGAGGTGGTGGAGGAGGCGGTGGTGGAGGAGGTGGTGGAGGAGCTGGAGAAGGAGGAGAGCCGGTTCTTCCCACGGCTGGCCGGAACCAAAATCTACTCCAGCAGCCATCATCATCATCATCATCGCCATCATCTCCATCGAGGCCATCGTCTTCATCATCGCCATCGTCGCCATCATCACAGTGGCCGCCGGACCGCCACTCAGTCACACGCAGGATCATGATGAAGATAAAGATGATGATAGCACGGGGAGCAGAGGGCACCAGCCAGGAGAGAGACCGGGTGGCCGGAGACCACGTGGCTCGCTTACCAGACAACAACAACAACAGATTCAACAACAACAGAGCTGACGACAACAACAGCAGTGACAGAAGAAACAACAAGAATGGCAGTAGCAACAATGATGGTGACAACAACAACAACAATAATAACAACAACAACACCAACAAGAGTGACAGCCACAACAGCAACAGAAGAAACAACAGCAGAAGCATCAGCAGCGATGAGAATGGAGGCAACGACGAAGTAGGCATGAGGAGGAGGAGCATGGGGGTGAGGATACTGACAGAAGATGCGGAGGTGGTGAAGGAAGATTGGAAGGAGGAGGAGGAGGAAATCGAGGAAGGGAGAAGAGAAACAGAGGGTGGATCGCGAGCTGATGGACGTCAGGGGGTGGATACGAAGATTCGAGGACAGCGGCAGGGAACGATGGAGGAGGAGGTAGATGAGTTGGTGGCAGTGGCAGCAGAGAAATCTCCACAGAAAGCTGTGAACCGCGCCGAGGTTCTTAAAGAAGAAGCTACGAAGAAGGACACGGTGGGTGGGGTCGAGAGGGTGGAAGGTGTTGGCGGTGGTGAGGAGGAGGTGGAGGAGGTCGTGGGCGGACCGAGGAATCGGAAGAAGGGCGATGGCCGGAGGAGTGGGGTTGAGGAGAGGAGAGAGGAGAGAGGCGGGGTTGGTGGGGGAGTGAAGAAAAAGAAAAGAGGTGAGGATGAAGAGGGGAGGCAGCGGAGCAGGAGGCCGCAGAAGAACGAGCGGGAGGAAAGCCCCAGTGAGGAAGTGCTGGAGGAGGAGGAGAAAGAGGTCAGGAAAGAGAAGCATGAGATTAGGAAGAGCGAGGAGATGGACGCAAAGAGGAAGAAAGAGGTGGAGCAGGACGGTGGCGAGGAGGAGGTGGAGGAGGAGGGAGGCGCAGGCCGGAGGAGGGCTTCTCGGCCCTCCCCTCGCGACGTTGCCCTGGCCAGGATCTTCGGCCGTGCTCTGCCCAGGTTCCTGGAGACGCTCGCTGTGCTGAGACGGGGGACGCCGCGGGATCGGGACGGTTAGGACCGGGACCGGATCCCAGATCGTGACAAGGACCAGCGATGCCGCAGAGAACACAAGAACCAGACAGCTGAGACTCGGGACTAGAGGGATCTAGCTCGGGACCAGGGCATTAGACTGAAGACCTTCAAGGACTATGGAGGGTTCAACATCCAATGAGTCTGAGGTCTGCAGGGATCAGGCCCAGTGCCCGCGAGCACGAGAGGGATCGACCCTTGTGGACCACGAGCACCAGAGAACAGAAGAATCAGACAGATCACAGAACCAGAATCTGTATTTATCCTTGAAGAGAGTAAGTATTTCATTATACTGGAGGAGAGTAGGATTGTTTAATTATCCTGGAGTTGAGTAAGAATCTTTAATTGTCCTGGAGGAGAGTAAGAATGTTTATTTATCCTGGTGGAGAGTAGCACTATTTTATTATCCTGGAGAATGAATCCCATGGCACTATAATGTTCATTTTTATAGATGTCCAGTAAGAGAGTTAGTTGAGATTAGAAAGTTACATCAAAAATAAACAATGCAAGTCAGGATTAACGAGTAAGACAGAAAACAGTTAAGAAAGTCACAAATGAATCAATATAAAGAATGGAAGTACAAATTGCACTCGTACACTTCCAAATGCAAGCTTGGGCAAAGCAGCAAAGCACACTCAGGAACAGAGTAATCTTAGCAACAGCTAGGAATGAGGGGATCAGACTGAAGACCTTTAGGACTATAGCGGATTGCCTCCACCAAGACTCCAGTAAGTATTCAGCACCAGGGGGATCCTCAGCGGGAGATCATGTGGAGGACCTTGAGTAGGGCTACTGAGCAGATAATGTTGATGGTACTCAGGTCATCTTGTAGGGACCAGAACCAGGCTTTCGTTAGTAGTAGGACAGTCATCAGGTGCTAGGTGTGGGAATTAGAATCGTCGGGACAGATGGTATGTATGTATGTTGAACTTTTGTGCACCGTACATAGCCAACCACGCTAATCGGAGGTGCAGGGGAAGGACAACAAACTAAACATAACAACAAGCAGCCGTTCTAAAGAAATTAATTCTCTATTTAGTACCGTAGTGTAGAGTAGTGTAGTGGGTAGTCTAGTAGTCTAGTGCATACTAGTGTAGTGTAGTAGTGTATAGTCGTGTAGTGTATAGTAGTGTAGTATGTAGTAGTGTACAGTGTAGTATGTACACTCAACTTCTTTCGCACTAAGTAGCCAACTGTGTTAATCGGCGGTGCGGGGGATGGACAACAAACTTCACAATAACAACAAACTACACAACAACAACAACAAACTACACAGCAACAAACTACACAATAACAACACGCAGTAGTTCTAAAGAAATTCGTTCTCAATGTAGATATGGGACCACCAATAGGAGGACCAGAGGGTGGGGGGGGAGGTCTTAGCAGTGAGGTCAGCTGGGCAAGCAAGGGGGTTCGCGACCAGTGGGCACCACGGTGGCTAGATGTTAACTACCTCGCCTGGTATTCAGGTGGTCGTGGGTTCGATCCCGACCCTGATTATGGCTGCTGCTGCTGCTGCTGTCTATGTGGAGTCTGCGTCTTTATCTCTCCCCGCGGTGGTCACTGCGTGGATTTGTTTTCGGGTCTTCCGGTTTTTGCCTCCACATTTAGAGTCGACGTCACGTGTTTTACATTTCCACGTGATAATCTCGTTCGTTGAGCCATCATTTGTGATGGCCAGGTCGCTTCTGAGAAAGAGCGACATAGCTCAGTTGGGCGCCTTCTTAGCTGGTAAAATTCAAAATAGTTGAGTCGTTCATAGCTTTGATCGAAGGACCAATGTGGGGTGGCCAAACGTTGGTCGTTCTTCCCCCGCACCTCTGATGAGATTAGTTGGCTACAAACGGTACGAAAGAAGTTCAGCGTATGTACACACGTACATACGTCGTCCATACGTCAGCCACACGTCCCTACGGGTTGCCACCTGTCCTGGTTTTCCCAGTAGATTTCTCCTCCCCCCCTCCCCCCTCCCGCACTAAACTTCTGCTTCGGGTTATCCATCACAAGCCGAGATGCTCTACTGGAATTGGCATCGATCTCCACCTTCCCGGTGGTGACTTTTGAAAGATATCCGGATCGAGATTTTAACAATGGGAGATATTTAGAATAGATAAATTAATATAATGGATACATATAATTCGTACGTAAGTTGTCTGATTGAAGTTTGTCTTTCCCCTGGCAGCGGTAATGACGCAATAGGCGACATATGACCATAACCGATGCGGTGATATGTAAACGGCATTTAGCTATATATATTTTGAACCCTAACCGACACAAAATAAAACGATGGCTCGATATTGGCGAGCGTGCTCAACGGTTGCAAAAAGAAAAACGAACAGAATCTCCTGCAGTAACTTTGGTCAAGATATTGGCAGCCCTACTTCTGCCATTGTGAGATACCTGTCGCTATTGCGTCTCCAGTTGTACGAATGTTGAACTTCTTTCACTCGGTAAGTAGCCAACCGTGCTAATCAGAGGTGCGGGGGGAATCACAATGGAAGATCAGAGGTGGCAACTCCTAGCTACAGGTTCTAGACCCCGATGGGACCCCCGACAGAGAACTCGAGGAGCTCGACCGGGGTTGGGTGACGAGAAGTCTCAGGACCGGCACGCAAACGGTGGGTGGGAGGCCAACATTTGCTGGGAACAGAACTCAGGACCGTGGGATCGATACTCAGGACCCCTGTTTTTGGGGACCCACAAGGGACCACATCTCAGGAATCAATAACCCAGCGGGAACCCAGAGGGAAGCCGGCAACGTGGCTCACATTGGAAGTGACGTCACAGAAGCAATCGGGTGCAGGAAGTGATGGCGTGGCTGGCTGGAATGCAAGTGTGAGCGATGCGTTGAGTTAGCGACTACGGGAAGTGATGTCATCATCGCGTAGGGGAGGTACAGGAAGTGATGTCATCGCATAGGAGAGGTGCAGCAAGTTGTTACATCAACGACAAAGCGACGCATTGTAGGGTACGAGAAGGGTAACGTAGGTGAACGTTAAATGAGTCGATGCCGGGAGGAGCAGGAGTTGGTGGTCGGTACGTGGACCGCCATCCCATGGGGCGAATCGCAACCGACGGCTGACGCTGGCTACCAATCAAGCACTCGAGTGGACTACAAGATCCTGCTGCTGACCAACAAGGCACTCGGTGGATTAGCCCCGCAATATCTGCTGCAACCGATCCGTGTTCACTCTGCTCAAACGGTGCACCCAGAGACTTTCAGATCACCTTCTTTTGAGCAAATCCCGAGGCCAAGGCGCTGTCCCTGGGGTGATGCCGCTGCGCTGATGTCCCAGACCGTGGAACAGCACTTCGTGCCGTTGGTAATCAAACAAACGGTGCCGTGAGAGCACATTTAAGTCCCATCTGGAAAATGTAGAATCGACATCATGCATTCAGAGTAGTTGGCTGCTATACATTTGCATGTGATAAGCCACTTTGTTGAGCTATCATTTGTGATAGCCAGGTGGCTTCTTAAAAAGAGCCACGTAGCTCAGTGGGCCTCACCTGGTAATATAAAAACATAGTTTAGTTTTGGTTTTCTCGCTGAGGACAAAGTAAAGATTCCCCGGCTGGGAAGATTCGGTACATCCCGAACATAGCCAGCCCGGCCCGCCCACCTCCATCCAGTATTAACCGGGGCTGGCCACTGGGTTGGAACCACGGCGAGCGGCGAATGCGCGACCGTTGGGCGGCGTCACCGCTCCGTCCGTGTCCGTGCTCACCGCCTGCAGTTCGCCGCCTCTCGCTGTGGGCCGGGCTACCTAAGGAAGGCCCAGGACGAGTTCAGATAATCGTCTCTGGTGTTGTCCGTGAGCGGGAATTGAACTCGGGTCGCCAGGTTCGTAGCGCGATGCGCTAGCCGCTCCGCTCCCCTCCCCAATATCGGGCTTACCAGCAAACGCACGAGAATGATTTTTCCGCCCCCGGCTCACCACACCCAGTATACCTCCTCCAACTAGGAACTCCCTTGCCTGTCGCCACTATTATTGTCTGAGAGTCCTGGCAGCTGTTATTCTGGGAGAACGCATTGAAGAAGTCCGAGATATTTTCAGATTATTGAGACTCGGAGAGACCGGGTCTCAGGGTCTGGAGACTCAGGGAGAGCCGTTCGCTACTGGAGTTGTTTTCTTGCCATGAAATGCGAGTCTTGAAGAGGAGTCTCCATGTGTCCGGAGGCGTCTCAGACCTTCAAACAAAGACGCCTTCTCCAAAGTCATCGTTTTGCTAAGAGTGTTAAAACCCTTACGGCGTGTGTAGCTGCCGTCTGTGGCTTACTTCGTTATCGTGTTATTAACATGAATACTATAACCAGTCGAGTGAAATTTTTTAATGATTAATAAACGATTGTATAAGTTTACGAATGTCACGTGAGCTTACGTCACACGGTCCCTGTGCAGACTGATGCACAGTGGCGGCTGTCACTGGGGGTGCCCACACACAAGACAAAGACCCCCCTCCCCCCCCCGTGTAGCCTTCACAGACTGATGGGGCAAGTGCTGTTAGCGTACACCTATGAAGGCCGACATGGGACACGAGGGGGTGGGTGGCCAGCACCACGCCCGGCCGCCTTTGTCTCCCCAGTGGCGATGTTCACTACGCACACAGCACCGGGTGCTCATTTGAGGCCGAGTCGACCTAGGGGAGGCCCGGGACCGGTCCAGATAATCGTCACCGGCGTTGGTGGCCGTGAGCGGGAATACAATTCTGGTCTCTGCCGGGTTCTTAGCGCAGCATGGCGCTAACCGCTGCGCCACCGCTCCTCACTGGGAGTCAGACAGACGCGTCCACAGTAAGGCCGGAAGCAGGAGGAAGACTTCTTCAGAGTGCTGACGAATCCGCCTGATGGTGCTGCTTGTTGCTGCCACCACCACGTCACGTGTCGCTGTCGTGGGTTTACTCTGCAACACGCAACCGGTGGGCTCAACGAGTGAACTCCTCGGCACGTTTTGTGGTCGTGACAAAACTTTATACCGATTGGCTGGGCACCTGTGAAAGCGAGCTTTATTTAGCTCATCGGATTCCTCCAGGATAAATATTCTGAATCTGTGGTGGGTTGACGACATTCATATTTACGCGATCCAACCCAAAAAATCCCCTTTATTACGAATAATATTGGTCGCGAAAGCTGATTGCTACGCGTTAAACAGAGAGACCGTCCACACACAGACACACGGAGACACAGACACACAGACACACACAGACACACACAGAGACACAGACACACACAGACACACACAGACACACACAGAGACACAGAGACACACAGACACACAGACACACAGACACACAGACACACAGACACACAGACACAGAGACACAGAGACACAGAGACACAGAGACACAGACACACACAGAGACACAGACACACACACAGACACACAGAGACACACAGACACAGACACACAGAGACACACAGAGACACACACACACAGACACACAGACACACAGAGACACACACACACAGACACACAGACACACAGAGACACACAAAGACAGACACACACAGACACACAAAGACAGACACACACAGACACACAAAGACAGACACACACAGACACACAAAGACAGACAGACACAGACACACAGAGACAGAGACACACAGAGACACAGAGACACAGACACACAGACACACAGAGACACACACACAGAGACACAGACACACACAGAGACACACACAGAGACACAGACACAAACAGAGGCACAGAGACACGCACAGAGACACACACAGACACACACACAGACACACACAAGAGACACAGACACACAGCGACAGACACACACAGAGACGCATACACAGACACACAGAGACGCAGACACACACAGACAGACACACACACACAGAGACACACACAGAGACACACACACACAGACTCTGCGTATCTCTCTCGCTCCCTCTCCCTGGGCTTGGGTCGAGTTTGAGACGCGTGCCGAGGTCCTGGGCAGGCCCAGACACGGAGCGATGAGAGGAGAGAGCAAGGAGAGAGGAAGACTTTCAGGGGGGACAACCCACACTGAACTCATTTGTGTGGTACGAGGTAGTAAAGGCCACACTGAGCCTCGTAGATATTTTTCAGCGACTGACAGCAGCTCAACCGCGTGGCTGATTACCCATCACCACCACCGTGTGGACATTCACATCACCACCACCACCACCGTGTGGACATTCACATCACCACCACCACCGTGTGGACATTCACATCACCACCACCACCGTGTGGACATTCACATCACCACCAACTCCTCTGAACGTGCGGTGACGTTGATTCTAAACGTGGAAGGGAACACCGGAGGACACGGAGACAAATCTACAAGGAGAGACGCAGACTCCACACAGACAGGGGTCGAACCCACGACCTCCTGCAGACCAGGCGAGGTAGTCAACATCTCTAGTCAGGACCCACGACCTCCTGTAAACCAGGCGAGGTAGTCAACATCTCTAGTCAGGACCCACGACCTCCTGTAGACCAGGCGAGGTAGTCAACATCTCTCGTCAGGACCCACGACCTCCTGTAGGCCAGGCGAGGTAGTCAACATCTCTAGTCAGGACCCACGACCTCCTGTAGACCAGGCGAGGTAGTCAACATCTCTCGTCAGGACCCACGACCTCCTGTAGGCCAGGCGAGGTAGAGATTAGTGGAGAGAAAAACGAGAAGGGAGGAGACACCTGGGGGAGCACCAGACTGAAAGACGCGGACATCACCGGGGGAGTTTTACGCCGCTTTTTGGCCATCCCTACGGAAGGACTACAGAGAGGTGCTGGAGGAAGCCTCAGTCACCGGGGTGATGCCTCAGTCTTGGAGGAGGGCGGTGCTCACTCTGCTTCCCAAGAATGGAGACCTGAGGCACCTACAAAACTGGCGTCCGGTGTCCCTCCTGAACACCGACTACAAAATATTGACGAAGGCTCTCTCCCTGCGACTGAAAGGGGTGATTGCACAAGTCGTAAACGGGGACCAGTCCTACACCATCCCCGAACGAACCATCCACGACGGCATCTTCCTGGTCAGGGACCTCATCGCGGTGTCCCAGAGGTTGGGCATCCCAATCGCGTTTCTGGCCCTTGACCCGGAAAAGGCTCTTGACAGAGTGGACCACAAATACCTGCTGGGAACCCTCAAGACTCTACACCAAGGCGGAGTGCGTGATCAAGATCAACGGCGCCCTCACTGCCCCGGTCAAATTCGAGCGAGGAGTGAGACAGGGATGCCCATTGTCGGGCCAACTTTATGCCCTGGCATTAGAGCCTTTCCTGAGTCGCATAAAGCAGAGACTCAGTGGCCTGGTGCTCAGGGAACCAAGCGTCAAGTTGGTCCTGACGGCGTACGCCGACGATGTCCTCCTCATCCTGCGCTCCCTGGATGATGTCGCCCTGCTGCACGAGTGCCAGGAGGTCTTTTCGAAAGCCTCATCAGAAATGAACTGGCAAAAGTGCAGCGGGCTGCTGGTTGGAGCATGGGACATGACCCAGTGTCCCGAGAAGGCAAAAGCCATCAATTGGAGCACAACATCGCTGCACCACCTGGGGGTGTTCCTCGGACCAGAGGAGGAACCACTGCAGAGGAACTGGGTCGAGCTGGAGGAGAAGGTGAAGGAGCGGCTGGCCACCTGGAGTCGCCTGTGCAAGTTCCTCACCTTCAGGACAAAGACGTTGGTGGTGAACCAGCTGGTGACGTCCATGCTGTGGCACCGACTCTTCTCCCTGCACCCCCCCATGAGCCTCGTCAACGCACTTCAGAAGCGAGTCCTCGACTTCTTCTGGTCGGGTGGAGGACACCGGAGTCGCGGCTGGGGTCCTGGCCCTGCCACTGGACGAGGGCGGTCACGTGCTGGTGCGTGTGCGGAGTCAGCTGGCCACCTTCCGGCACCGACCTGGAGCGTCACGGCCTCCTTCCTCCTGAAACAGCTGGGGGGTCTGCAGTGCTCCAAACAACTATTCTACATGGACCTGCAGGGCCTCCCACTGGGACAGCTGCCACCTTTCTATAGGAGCGTCCTGCAGACGTGGAGCTCCCTCGCCATCAAGAGGCTGAACCAGCCGCGATCGGCCGAGGATCTGGTCTTCGAACCGATCCTCAGGAACCCACAGACAAAGCTGCCATCCACCACCGCCACCCCAGGCATGGAGAGGCGCCTCGCCAACGCGCGGCTCACCAAGATGGGAGATCTGGTGGAGCCTGAAACACGGGGCCGGTGGCTCGGACCGGCAGACATGGCCACAAAGGCAGGGGGGCTGCAGTCGTTCTGGGTGGCTGCCCGGATCCTGGCCAAAGCCAAGGGGGCCTTCTCAGCGGCAGCGGGGAGAACGCCCCCCATCGGCGTTGGGGATGACGAGGCCCCTCTCGATCCCCCTCCACCAGAGCTCTCAGTCGTGCCACTGCATCGCCAATGCCGACAAACGAAGGTGGATCACAACCTGTGCTGGCTGGAAGACCTGCCGGAGGTGGCCTTCGCAAACGTAAAGAGGAAGGTGCTCTACTCTTACCTTGTCCGGTTTCACCAACAGGGCACCCTGAGGAGCCACAAGGACCATGCCTGGAGGAGAGCCCTGCCCTGCGTCTCTCCGGAGAGGCCTCGCTGGAGGCAACTCCACTCCAGCCCAACGTACAACCGCATCGGCGACCACGGCTGGAGCATCGCCCACGGCACCGTCACCACCGACGCCTCCCCGGCACGCTTCACCGACACGTCCCCGGAGTGCCGGTTCTGCGGTAAAGTGGAGACGGTGGCGCACCAATACGTGGAGTGCAAGAGCCTGGACTCGCTGTTCAAGGTCCCGAGAAACATCCTCCTAAGGTTCAGCCTCCACTTCTCCCCGACGGTCCTCATCTTTGGATACCCGAAGGGCGACGGACCCCAACATCTTCAGGGGCCGGTCAACGTGCTCTTCGGCTACGCCAAGCTCGCCATATACAGGGCGAGGAAGGTGGCCCTGGAGGGGCAACGTCCGGCCAGCAGCCTGTGCATCTTCCGCGCTCCGGTCGGAGCCAGGGTGTGGCCGGAGTTCCGCCACGCGCGGCTGACCCACGCCGTGCCGTGGCAGATGACGGTAGAGAGCTCTGCATGCAGATCTGAGCTACCCGTCGGAGGCCGATGGACTGTGGGAAGGGCTGCGTGCAGATGCAGCACTTGTCGTAGTTATATAAAAAAGAGAGAGCGAGAGAGAGCCAAATGTAGTAGGAAGAGAGGGGGTAGAGAGAGAGGAGAGGCAGAGAGGGGGGTAGAGAGAGAGGAGGGGGAGAGAGGGGGGTAGAGAGAGAGGGAAGGGGTAAGGAGAGCAAAAAAAAGAAAAAAATATATTTTGTTGGGTCTTTCATTTAAAAGGGGGGGGGGGGGGGTTACATAAAGCAAAGCATAAAAAACTAAATAAACGAAATGATGAACGGAGCAAAGTGCCGACTACACCGAGCATCTTCTTGTTTCCTCTGATCGTTAAAAAAAGAGAGAGAGAGGGGGTAGAGAGAGGGTAGAGAGAGGGAGAGAGAGAGAGGGTAGAGGGAGTGTAGAGGGAGAGGGTAGAGAGAGAGGGGGTAGAGAGAGGAGGTAGAGAGAGAGAGGGTAGAGGGAGTGTAGAGGGAGAGGGTAGAGAGAGAGAGGGTAGAGAGAGGGAGAGAGAGAGGGGGTAGAGGGAGTGTAGAGGGAGAGGGTAGAGAGAGAGGGGGTAGAGAGAGGGAGAGAGAGAGAGGGGGTAGAGGGAGTGTAGAGGGAGAGGGTAGAGAGAGAGGGGGTAGAGAGAGGAGGTAGAGAGAGAGAGGGAGAGAGAGGGGGTAGAGGGATGTAGAGGGAGGGAGAGAGGGGGAGGGGTTCATTCCACTGTTGGAATGCGGCAGCCCCCTGGCCGTGTTTGTTTGGTTTGGCCTCCCTCTAGGTCCACTCCGTGGGGAATTCCAATGCAGCAGCAGCAGCCCCCTCACCACCACTCACCACCCCCCAACGCAGTTCGCGTGGTTATGCAACAGCAGCAACACAGACAAAGTTTCCCCAGGTAGCCTCTAGCAGGGCTGTAGGGGCAAGTGCTGAGTGACACAGACAAAGCTCCCCCAGGTAGCCTCTGGCAGGGCTTTAGGGGCAAGTGCTGAGAAACAGACAAAGCTCCCCCAGGTTGCCTCTGGCAGGACTGTAGGGGCAAGTGCTGAGAGACAGACAAAACTCCCCCAGGTAGCCTCTAGCAGGGCTGTAGGGGCAAGTGCTGAGAGACACAGACAACGCTCCCCTAGGTAGCCGCTGGCAGGGCTGTAGGGGCAAGTGCTGAGAGACACAGACAAAGCTCCCCCAGGTAGCCTCGGGCAGGGCTGTAGGGGCAAGTGCTGTGACACAGACAAAGCTCCCCTAAGTTGCCTCTGGCAGGGCTGTAGGGGCAAGTGCTGTGAGACACAGACACAGCGCCCCCAGGTAGCCTCTGGCAGGGCAGTAGGGGCAAGTACTGAGAGACACAGACAAAGCTCCCCCAGGTTGCCTCTGGCAGGACTGTAGGGGCAAGTGCTGAGAGACAGACAAAACTCCCCCAGGTAGCCTCTAGCAGGGCTGTAGGGGCAAGTGCTGAGAGACACAGACAACGCTCCCCTAGGTAGCCGCTGGCAGGGCTGTAGGGGCAAGTGCTGAGAGACACAGACAAAGCTCCCCCAGGTAGCCTCGGGCAGGGCTGTAGGGGCAAGTGCTGTGACACAGACAAAGCTCCCCTAAGTTGCCTCTGGCAGGGCTGTAGGGGCAAGTGCTGTGAGACACAGACACAGCGCCCCCAGGTAGCCTCTGGCAGGGCAGTAGGGGCAAGTACTGAGAGACACAGACAAAGCTCCCCCAGGTTGCCTCTAGCAGGGCTGTAGGGGCAAGTGCTGAGAGACAGACAAAACTCCCCCAGGTAGCCTCTAGCAGGGCTGTAGGGGCAAGTGCTGAGAGACACAGACAACGCTCCCCTAGGTAGCCGCTGGCAGGGCTGTAGGGGCAAGTGCTGAGAGACACAGACAAAGCTCCCCCAGGTAGCCTCGGGCAGGGCTGTAGGGGCAAGTGCTGTGACACAGACAAAGCTCCCCTAAGTTGCCTCTGGCAGGGCTGTAGGGGCAAGTGCTGTGAGACACAGACACAGCGCCCCCAGGTAGCCTCTGGCAGGGCAGTAGGGGCAAGTACTGAGAGACACAGACAAAGCTCCCCCAGGTTGCCTCTAGCAGGGCTGTAGGGGCAAGTGCTGACACACAGACAAAGCTCCCCCAGGTAGCCTCTGGCAGGAATGTAGGGGCAAGTGCTGAGAGACACAGACAAAGCTCCCCCAGGTATCCTCTGGCAGGGCTGTAGGGGCAAGTGCTGAAACACAGACAAAGCTCCCCCAGGTTGCTCTGGCAGGACTGTAGGGGAAAGTGCTGAGAGACAGACAAAACTCCCCCAGGTAGCCTCTAGCAGGGCTGTAGGGGCAAGTGCTGTGAGACAGACAAAGCTCCCCTAGGTAGCCTCTGGCAGGGCTGTAGGGGCAAGTGCTAAGACACAGACACCTCCCCCAGGTTGCCTCTGGCAGGGCTGTAGGGGCAAGTGCTGTGAGACACAGACAAAGCTCCCCCAGGTAGCCTCTTGCAGGGCTGTAGGGGCAAGTGCTGAGTGACACAGACAAAGCTCCCCCAGGTAGCCTCTGGCAGGGCTTTAGGGGCAAGTGCTGAGAAACAGACAAAGCTCCCCCAGGTTGCCTCTGGCAGGACTGTAGGGGAAAGTGCTGAGAGACAGACAAAACTCCCCCAGGTAGCCTCTAGCAGGGCTGTAGGGGCAAGTGCTGAGAGACACAGACAAAGCTCCCCCAGGTAGCCTCGGGCAGGGCTGTAGGGGCAAGTGCTGTGACACAGACAAAGCTCCCCTAGGTTTGCCTCTGGCAGGGCTGTAGGGGCAAGTGCAGTGAGACACAGACAAAGCTCCCCCAGGTTGCCTCTAGCAGGGCTGTAGGGGCAAGTGCTGACACACAGACAAAGCTCCCCCAGGTAGCCTCTGGCAGGGATGTAGGGGCAAGTGCTGAGAGACACAGACAAAGCTCCCCCAGGTATCCTCTGGCAGGGCTGTAGGGGCAAGTGCTGAGACACAGACAAAGCTCCCCCAGGTTGCCTCTGGCAGGACTGTAGGGGAAAGTGCTGAGAGACAGACAAAACTCCCCCAGGTAGCCTCTAGCAGGGCTGTAGGGGCAAGTGCTGAGAGACACAAAGCTCCCCTAGGTAGCCGCTGGCAGGGCTGTAGGGGCAAGTGCTGTGACACAGACAAAGCTCCCGCAGGTTGCCTCTGGCAGGGCTGTAGGGGCAAGTGCTGAGAGACACAGACAAAGCTCCCCCAGGTTGCCTCTGGCAGGGCTGTAGGGGCAAGTGCTGAGAGACACAGAAAAAGCTCCCCCAGGTAGCCTCTGTCAGGGCTGTAGGGGCAAGTGCTGAGAGACACAGACAAAGCTCCCCCAGGTTGCCTCTGGCAGGGCTGTAGGGGCAAGTGCTGAGAGACACAGAAAAAGCTCCCCCAGGTAGCCTCTGTCAGGGCTGTAGGGGCAAGTGCTGAGTGACACAGACAAAGCTCCCCCAGGTAGCCTCTGGCAGGGCTTTAGGGGCAAGTGCTGAGAAACAGACAAAGCTCCCCCAGGTTGCCTCTGGCAGGACTGTAGGGGAAAGCGCTGAGAGACAGACAAAACTCCCCCAGGTAGCCTCTAGCAGGGCTGTAGGGGCAAGTGCTGAGAGACACAGACAAAGCTCCCCCAGGTAGCCTCTGGCAGGGCTGTAGGGGCAAGTGCTACGACAGACACAGCTCCCCCAGGTTGCCTCTGGCAGGGCTGTAGGGGCAAGTGCTGTGAGACACAGACAAAGCTCCCCCAGGTAGCCTCTTGCAGGGCTGTAGGGGCAAGTGCTGAGTAGCGTGTAGCGGCAGCGTCTATGAAGGCCGCGACTGTGGTACACACAGAGGGGGTGGGTAGCCTTCACCACGCCCGCACGCCCGGCCGCCTTTGTATCCCCCATAGTGCCACACACAAATACAAAGAGTCCCCGTATAGCCTTATCAGACTGTCGGGGCAAGTTCTGTAAGCGAGTAGCAGCGCCTATGAAGGCCGGAACGGCGCACGAGGGGGTGGGTGGCCAGCACCACGCCAGGCCACATTTGGCGATGGTGTTCTTGGGGTCATAGGCAGCATTCCTCCTCCTCCTAACACGGCGAGTTGAGTTGATGCCAAAGAGCTCCATTTTGGTCTCATCTGACCACAACACTTTCACCCAGTTTTCCTCTGAATCATTCAGATGTTCATTGGCAAACTTCAGATGGGCATGTATATGTGCTTTCTTGAGTAGGGGGACCTTGCGGGCGCTGCAGGATTTCAGTCCTTCACGGCGTAGTGTGTTACCAATTGTTTTCTTGGTGACTATGGTACCAGCTGCCTTGATCATTGACAAGATCCTCCCGTGTAGTTCTGGGCTGATTCCTCACCGTTCTCATGATCATTGCAACTCCACGAGGTGAGATCTTGCATGGAGCCCCAGGCCGAGGGAGATTGACAGTTCTTTTGTGTTTCTTCCATTTGCGAATAATCGCACCAACTGTTGTCACCTTCTCACGAAGCTGCTGGGCAATGGTCTTGTAGCACATTCCAGCCTTGTGTAGGTCTACAATCTTGTCCCCGACATCCTTGGTGAGCTCTTTGGTCTTTGGCCATGGTGAAGAGTTTGGAATCTGATTGATTGCTTCTGTGGACAGGTGTCTTTTATACAGGTAACAAGCTGAGATTAGGAGCACTCCCTCTGTGTGTAGTGCCGTGGATTCACTCGGACGACAATCGCCTATCTTCCACCGTCACTTTTATTTCCATCGTACCGCACACACACACACTATATAGTTTCACACATACACTATATATAGTTTCACACACTATATATATAATTTATCCTCTCCACGCTCCGCCAACTCGAACACTCGAATTGCCCTCAGCACCGTCCGCTCATACTCCTTGTCTCCCCACACAGTCTCTTCTTCACTCCCCGCACACACAGTGGATCTCTCTCTATCTCCTCACACACAGTGACTCGTCTATCTCTTCACACAAAGTGGCTCTGTCTATCTCCTCACACACAGTGACTCGTCTATCTCTTCACACACAGTGATTCGTCTATCTCTTCACACACAGTGACTCTGTCTATCTCTTCACACACAGTGACTCGTCTATCTATTCACACACAGTGACTTGTCTATCTCCTCACACACAGTGACTCGTCTATCTCTTCACACGCAGTGACTGTCTATCTCTTCACACAGTGACTTGTCTATCTCTTCACACAGTGACTTGTCTATCTCTTCACACACAGTGACTCGTCTATCTCCTCACACACAGTGACTCTGTCTATCTCCTCACACACAGTGACTTGTCTATCTCTTCACACACAGTGACTCGTCTATCTCTTCACACACAGTGACTCGTCTATCTCCTCACACACAGTGACTCGTCTATCTCTTCACACACAGTGACTTGTCTATCTCTTCACACAGTGACTTGTCTATCTCTTCACACAGTGACTTGTCTATCTCCTCACACAGTGACCTGTCTATCTCCTCGCACACAGTCTACTCGTCTATCTCTTCACACAGTGACTTGTCTATCTCCTCACACACAGTGACTCGTCTATCTCCTCACACACAGTGACTCGTCTATCTCTTCACACGCAGTGACTCGTCTATCTCTTCACACGCAGTGACTCGTCTATCTCTTCACACACAGTGACTCGTCTATCTCTTCACACACAGTGACTCGTCTATCTCCTCACACACAGTGACTCGTCTATCTCCTCACACACAGTGACTCGTCTATCTCCTCACACACAGTGACTCGTCTATCTCCTCACACACAGTGACTCGTCTATCTCCTCGCACACAGTGACTCGTCTATCTCCTCGCACACAGTGACTCGTCTATCTCTTCACACACAGTGACTCGTCTATCTCTTCACACAGTGACTCGTCTATGTCCTCACACACAGTGACTCGTCTATCTCTTCACACACAGTGACTCGTCTATCTCCTCACACACAGTGACTCGTCTATCTCTTCACACAGTGACTCGTCTATCTCTTCACACACAGTGACTCTGTCTATCTCTTCACACACAGTGACTTGTCTATCTCTTCACACACAGTGACTCGTCTATCGCTTCACACACAGTGACTCTGTCTATCTCCTCACACAGTGACTCGTCTATCTCCTCACACAGTGACTCGTCTATCTCTTCACACACAGTGACTTGTCTATCTCCTCACACACAGTGACTCGTCTATCTCTTCACACACAGTGACTCGTCTATCTCTTCACACACAGTGACTTGTCTATCTCTTCACACACAGTGACTCTGTCTATCTCTTCACACGCAGTGACTCGTCTATCTCTTCACACGCAGTGACTCGTCTATCTCTTCACACACAGTGACTCGTCCATCTCTTCACACACAGTGACTCGTCCATCTCTTCACACGCAGCGACTCGTCTATCTCTTCACACACAGCGACTCGTCTATCTCTTCACACGCAGTGACTTGTCTATCTCCTCACACAGTGACTCGTCTATGTCCTCACACACAGTGACTCGTCTATGTCCTCACACAGTGACTCGTCTATCTCCTCACACACAGTGACTCGTCTATCTCTTCACACGCAGTGACTCTGTCCATCTCTTCACACACAGTGACTCTGTCCATCTCTTCACACACAGTGACTCTGTCCATCTCCTCACACACAGTGACTCGTCTATCTCCTCACACACAGTGACTCGTCTATCTCCTCACACACAGTGACTCGTCTATCTCCTCACACACAGTGACTCGTCTATCTCCTCACACACAGTGACTCTGTCTATCTCTTCACACACAGTGACTCGTCTATCTCTTCACACACAGTGACTCGTCTATCTCTTCACACGCAGTGACTCGTCTATCTCCTCACACACAATGACTCGTCTATCTCTTCACACGCAGTGACTCGTCTATCTCTTCACACACAGTGACTCTGTCTATCTCTTCACGCACAGTGACTCTGTCTATCTCCTCACACACAGTGACTCGTCTATCTCTTCACACACAGTGACTCTGTCTATCTCTTCACACGCAGTGACTCGTCTATCTCTTCACACACAGTGACTCTGTCTATCTCTTCACACGCAGTGACTCTGTCTATCTCTTCACGCACAGTGACTCTGTCTATCTCTTCACGCACAGTGACTCTGTCTATCTCTTCACACACAGTGACTCGTCTATCTCTTCACGCACAGTGACTCTGTCTATCTCTTCACGCACAGTGACTCTGTCTATCTCTTCACGCACAGTGACTCTGTCTATCTCTTCACGCACAGTGACTCTGTCTATCTCTTCACACACAGTGACTCGTCTATCTCTTCACACGCAGTGACTCGTCTATCTCTTCACACACAGTGACTCTGTCTATCTCTTCACACACAGTGACTCGTCTATCTCTTCACACACAGTGACTCGTCTATCTCTTCACACACAGTGACTTGTCTATCTCCTCACACACAGTGACTCGTCTATCTCTTCACACACAGTGACTCGTCTATCTCCTCACACACAGTGACTTGTCTATCTCTTCACACACAGTCACTTGTCTATCTCTTCACACACAGTGACTTGTCTATCTCTTCACACACAGTGACTTGTCTATCTCTTCACACGCAGTGACTCGTCTATCTCTTCACACACAGTGACTCGTCTATCTCTTCACACACAGTGACTTGTCTATCTCCTCACACACAGTGACTCGTCTATCTCTTCACACACAGTGACTCGTCTATCTCTTCACACACAGTGACTCTGTCTATCTCCTCACACAGTGACTTGTCTATCTCCTCACACACAGTGACTCTGTCTATCTCTTCACACACAGTGACTCTGTCTATCTCCTCACACAGTGACTTGTCTATCTCCTCACACACAGTGACTCTGTCTATCTCTTCACACACAGTGACTCGTCCATCTCCTCACACACAGTGACTCGTCTATCTCCTCACACGCAGTGACTCGTCTATCTCCTCACACACAGTGACTCGTCTATCTCTTCACACGCAGTGACTCGTCTATCTCTTCACACGCAGTGACTCGTCTATCTCTTCACACGCAGTGACTCGTCTATCTCCTCACACGCAGTGACTCGTCTATCTCTTCACACGCAGTGACTCGTCCATCTCCTCACACGCAGCGACTCGTCCATCTCCTCACACGCAGCGACTCGTCCATCTCCTCACACGCAGCGACTCGTCCATCTCCTCACACGCAGTGACTTGTCTATCTCCTCACACGCAGCGACTCGTCCATCTCCTCACACGCAGCGACTCGTCTATCTCCTCACACGCAGTGACTCGTCTATCTCTTCACACAGTGACTTGTCTATCTCTTCACACACAGTGACTCGTCTATCTCCTCACACACAGTGACTCGTCTATCTCTTCACACACAGTGACTCTGTCTATCTCTTCACACACAGTGACTCGTCTATCTCTTCACACACAGTGACTCGTCCATCTCTTCACACACAGTGACTCGTCTATCTCCTCACACACAGTGACTCGTCTATCTCTTCACACACAGTGACTCGTCTATCTCCTCACACACAGTGACTCGTCTATCTCTTCACACAGTGACTTGTCTATCTCTTCACACAGTGACTTGTCTATCTCTTCACACAGTGACTTGTCTATCTCCTCACACAGTGACCTGTCTATCTCCTCGCACACAGTGACTCTGTCCATCTCTTCACACACAGTGACTCGTCTATCTCTTCACACACAGTGACTTGTCTATCTCCGCACCCACAATGACTTGTCTATCTCTTCACACACAGTGACTTGTCTATCTCTAACTCTCCCTGTACCTATCTCTACCGTAACTACCACTCTGCTAACGCTAACTCTCCCTATCGCTATTTACTGTCCTTTGGGTTCGGCTCTCAATCTATTCTTCACTTACATTTGCCGGATCTCCTCTTCGCCTCTCTCGCTGCTCTCTCCACCTCTCGCCAACAACTCCCCAACAACAACTCAACTCCCCGTCCAAATCACCTAGCGTTTTATCCAATTTCCAATCAGCCTTAATTAATTGCCACGTGCCTCGCTGGCATTTTCCCGCCAGCTCGCACCTGTCCAACGGCCCAGACTTCGTGACGCCGCCACTTAACGCTAACAGCCTCTCGACCAATCACAGCCCTCGTGCCTTGACTCCCTTAATTACTTTGGTTTGTTTACGCCACCCGTGACTTCACCGCCTGCTCGACCTTATGTGACCCACACTGTTTGTATGTCTGTATGTACTGTATTTGGCCAATTTACCCATGCATATCTTCTACTCCACTGCACAGGTAACAAGCTTAGATTAGGAGCACTCCCTTTAAGAGTTTGATCCTAATCTCAGCTCGTTACCTGTATAAAAGGCACCTGGGAGCCAGAAATCTTTCTGATTGAGAGGGGATCAAATACTTATTTCCCTCATTAAAATGCCAATCAATTAATAACATTTTTGACATGCGTTTTTCTGGAATTTTTTGTTGTTATTCTGTCTCTCACTGTTCAAATAAACCTACCATTAAAATTATAGACTGATCATTTCTATGTCAGTGGGCAAATGTACAAAATCAGCAGGGGATCAAATACTTTCTTTCCCTCACTGTACGTAACGTGGTTGAGCAATAGGGAGCCATCCGTTGACCGCACGCGGGCATCGATCAGCCTCCCATTATACCTGTACCATATGAAGGTTCCCCCAGTACAGCTATTGAAGGCTTCACGAACTACGTGGTCAAAATAGATGTTAATTAATGTGGGAGCCAGAGGACATCCCTGTCGCACCCCAAGGTGTACAGGGAATGGCTCTGACTCCCGGCCACGTAGTTTTACCCGGGCCTGCTCACCATCATGAAGGTCCTTAATGATCGTGAGCAGAGGGTCAGGTACTGCAAAGGCACGAAGAACAACCCAGAGCCCAGGCCTACTGATGGTATCATAGGCCTAGACCAGGTCAATAAAGGATAGATATAGGTCTAGCTGGAATTCCCTACACCTCTGCTGTAACAGACGGACAGAAAATATGGCATCTGTGCAGGACCGCCCTTTCCTGAAACCGCATTGGGGCTCCGCAAGCCTCTCCTCAGCATGCCTGGCAAGGCGATGTTGAATAATCCTTGCCAGGACCTTTCCCGGCACACTGAGGAGTGAGATGCCCCAGTAGTTGTACAGTCTGTGCGGTCCCCCTTCTTAAAGAGGGGGACCACCAGGGCATCCTTCCAATCTTGCGGAACCCGTCCAGTGGTCCAGACTGTTGTTATGATATCATGTAGGGCAGTCTGTGCACAAACGCCACCCTCCCTCAGCATTTCGCTTGGGAGATCATCTCTGCCCGGTGCCTTTCCTGGTCTCAGTCTCCGGATCGCCTTCAGTACTTCCTCAACAGATGGTACTTCAGCCAGCCACTCACAGGGGGTGACTTCTTCCAATATTTGAGGCACCGCAGCCTCAGCCGGGTCATCCTCACTTTGTGCCACGATGTTTTCCTGGCTGAGGGATTTTTCCTCCCCCAGGACCTCACAGAAATGCTCAGCAAATCTGCAAACCTGTTCCTGGGGGTCGTAGATTGGATCACCGTTTTTTCCCCGAACGATGGTAATGGGTGTGGCGCTGCATGTTACTTTTTTGACGGAGTTAAATAGAGATTTGTGATTGAGGGCCACTGAGGCAGACTCCATCTCCTCAGCAACCCGCGACCACCACCCATCCTTGTAGTGCCTCATGGCTCTCCGAACCTCCGAGCGAAGGCTGCGGTAAGCCTCCTCATGTGGGATTCTGTAGCCCATGACAGTAGGCCTATCCTGAACACCTCCTCTGTCAGCCAGGGTCTCTGGGGTGGTCTGGACCGCGTACCCAAAGCAGCCAATGCAGCTGCATGAGTGACAGTCCTAAAACTCGCCCATTTACCCTCGACATCAGGAGGAGTGGGGGACGATGCCAACCCCAGCCGCAGGCGATGATTAAATTCTCGCTTGCAACTTTCATCAGATAACTGAGACCAGGCCACTTTAGTTTGGAATGGGGTCCTGGGTGTACACCCACCGCCGGAGTGTAAGAATGGCAGGCGCATCTTACAGATGACTAGTCGATGGTCAGAGGGCAGATCAGCTCCACGGTAGGTCCTGGTGTCAAGGACATGGGCTCGCATCCGCTGGTCCGTCACTATGTAGTCCAGCAGATGTTCTTGCTTGGACCCGGCATGCATCCATGATGTTGTGTGGATGCGCCGATGCTGGAACAACGTGTTGGTAATTACAAGCCCATGGGCTGCACAACAATCTAGCAGCCTCCTACCGTTGTTATTGAGCTGATCTGGCCCATACCTTCCAATCACTCCAGACCAGGTGCCAGCATCATTGTCAACTCGGGCATTGAAGTCACCCAACAAGATTACTCTATCCCGAGGGGCCACTTTAGCCAGCACCTGTGACTGGAGGTCATAGAAGGCATCTGACTCATCGGCTTTGCCTGCATCCCTCCACGGATGTTCATCTTCGGTGGGGGCATAAGTAACCACGACCACCACTCCTCGCCTCCGATTGATGGGAAGGTGAGCCCAGAGTAGCCTGGAGCTGACAGCTTCCCACACCTCACCGCCACGCTCCCACGCCCCCTTCATTATTTTGTTCAAAAGAAGAGCCACACCCTGTTGTTTGGCAGTCTGCTGCCCTGAGGAGAGGACTGTCCACCCCTCATTGTGGCAGGAGCCAGAACCGGTCCACCGGACCTCCTGAATGCCACAGAGATCCAGGCAGTACCGGTCCAGCTCCTGACAGAGGAGTGGCAGCCTCTCCTCCGCAGTGAGCGTTCGAACATTCCACGTGGCCACACGAAGTGGCTTTTCGTTATTTCTGGAGGAGCCCCGAGGGTAGAGATTCAATCTCCTGGCTCCGCCAATTGGGGTTTATCCAGGAGATGTCATAGACGCCTGTCCCCCCGGGGCCTCCGGCACAAGCTTATTAGTTAGATATTTTATACGTGGTTTAGTGGTAAGTTTTTGAAGGTGGAGGGGTTACCAGCCCCTTGCACCCGTCCGGAGCCCCCGTTTAGCCCCTGTGGTGGTCACAGAAGCCATGAGGGGAGGAGCCAATCGGAATTGGCCCTCCCCCCACAGCACTGTCCACGAAAAAGTTGTACACACACACACCTATATCCACACACTCACACGTGTACACACACACTCGCACGTATACACACACGTATACACACACGTGTACACTCACACCTATATACACACACTCACGTGTACACACACGTATATACACTCACACACGTGTACATACACGCTCACACACGTGTACACACACACACACCTATATACACACACACTCACACGTGTACACACACACACCTATATACACACACACTCACACGTGTACACACACACACCTATATACACACACTCACACGTGTACACACACACCTATATACACACACTCACACGTGTACACACACTCACACGTGTAGACACACCCACACACGTATACACACACGTGTACACTCACACCTATATACACACTCACACGTGTACACACACGTATACACGTATACACACACAAACCTGTACACACACACCTATATACACACACCTATATACACACACTCACACACGTGTACAAACACACACTCACACGTGTACACACACTCACACACGTGTACAGACACACGTGTACACACACTCACACACGTGTACACACACACGTGTACACACACACACGTGTACACACACTCACACACGTGTACACACACGTGTACACACACTCACACGTGTACACACTCACACACGTGTACACACACACGTGTACACACTCACACACGTGTACTCACACACACCTATATACACACACTCACATGTGTACACACACCTATATACACACTCACACACGTGTACACACACTCACACACGTGTACAAACACACACACGTGTACACACACTCACACGTGTACACACTCACACGTGTACACACACTCACACACTTGTACACACACTCACACACGTGTACACACACACACACACGTGTACACACACACACACGTGTACACATACAGACACACGTGTACACATACTCACACACGTGTACACACACACGTGTACACACACGTGTACACACACACGTGTACACACACACGTGTACACACACGTATACACACTCACACGTGTACACACTCACACGTGTACACACTCACACGTGTACACACACTCACACACGTGTACACACACTCACACACGTGTACACACACTCACACACGTGTACACACACTCACACTGATTCCGCGTGTTCTTGAGACGCAGCTTCATCGTGTCTCAAGACTTCTCTACAGGAAGGGTCCCACCACCACCACCACGTCCTCCACCACCTCGTCCACCACCACCACCATCACCACCTCCTCTTTCTCCACCTCGTCCACCACCACGTCCACCACCTCCTCTTTCTCCACCTCGTCCACCACCACCTCGTCCTCCACCACCACCACCTCGTCCACCACCACCTCCACCTCGTCCACCACCTCCACCACCTCGTCCACCACCACCTCCACCACCTCGTCCACCACCACGTGCACCACCTCCTCTTTCTCCACCTCGTCCACCACCACCACCTCCACCTCGTCCACCACCACCTCGTCCACCACCACCACCTCGTCCACCACCTCGTCCACCACCACCTCGTCCTCCACCACCACCACCTCGTCCACCACCACCTCCACCTCGTCCACCACCACCTCCACCACCTCGTCCACCACCACCACCTCGTCCACCACCACGTTCACACCTCCTCTTTCTCCACCTCGTCCACCACCTCCACCTCGTCCACCACCACCACCTCGTCCACGACCACCACCACCTCGTCCACCACCACCACCTCGTATACCACCACCTCGACCACCACCACCTCCACCTCGTCCACCACCACCTCCACCTCGTCCACCACCACCTCCACCTCGTCCACCACCACCTCCACCACCTCCACCACCACCTCCACCACCTCCACCTCGTCCACCTCCACCTCGTCCACCACCACCACCTCTTCCTCCACGTCGTCCTCCACCACCACCACCTCCACCACCTCCACCTCGTGCACCACCACCTCCACCACCACCTGCACCTCGTCCACCACCACCTCCACCTCTTCGACCACCACCACCTCCACCTCGTCCACCACCACCACCTCCACCTCGTCCACCACCACCACCTCCACCTCGTCCACCACCACCACCTCCACCTCGTCCACCACCACCTCCACCTCGTCCTCCACCACCACCACCTCGTCCTCCACCACCATCACCACCTCGTCCTCCACCACCACCACCTCCACTTCGTCCAACACCACCACCACCTCCTCCACCACCACCTCGTCCACCACCACCACCTCGTCCTCCACCACCACTACCACCTTGTCCACCACCACCTCCTCCTCCACCTCTTCCTCCACCTCCTCCCCCTGCTGCTGCTGCCGCTACGTTTCTAAGCAGTCGGTGTGGCGGTGATAGCCGTGCCGCTGCTGCTCTAACCTAAGGGCACCCCCAGTGGCAGCTGTCCCTGTATGCAGACCAGGCGAGGTAGTCAACATCTCTCGTCAGGACCCACGACCTCCTGTAGACCAGGCGAGGTAGTCAACATCTCTCGTCAGGACCCACGACCTCCTGTAGACCAGGCGAGGTAGTCAACATCTCTAGTCAGGACCCACGACCTCCTGTAGACCAGGCGAGGTAGTCAACATCTCTAGTCAGGACTCACGACCTCCTGTAGACCAGGCGAGGTAGTCAACATCTCTCGTCAGGACCCACGACCTCCTGTATACCAGGCGAGGTAGTCAACATCTCTAGTCAGGACCCACGACCTCCTGTATACCAGGCGAGGTAGTCAACATCTCTCGTCAGGACCCACGACCTCCTGTATACCAGGCGAGGTAGTCAACATCTCTAGTCAGGACCCACGACCTCCTGTAGACCAGGCGAGGTAGTCAACATCTCTCTCTGTGAGTTTCTTTTGCACCGTGCAGAGCCAAATAAAACAACTAAACTCACGACGTTTTGGCCACAACACAAGTGGCCTTCATCAGGTGAAGGGACCGTACTGTCCAGAGGACAGCGTTGGAGTGAAGACAGTCAAGCCCAGGACGCGACCCTTAAGCTTGACCGTCTTCACTCCAACGCTGTCCTCTGGACAGTACGGTCCCTTCACGTGATGAAGGCCACTTGTGTTGTGGCCGAAACGTCGTGAGTTTTCTTGTTTTATTTTTTACCTACGTGACTTTACCGAATAGAACCAAAGAGTAGGCAGCACCAACAACAACACGCAGTTCGAAATGCGTTCAACAATCTAGAGGATGATGATGATGATTTCAAAGTGCGAAACCTCCCAATGCCTTCCTAATATCGGAGGAACGTTCCAGACGGCCGCGGACAGCGGCTCCGAAGCCGCTGCGAGGAGATGATTTTGTCCTCCTGGAAGAACCACAGTGACGAGTTCGCTGTGGGCTCGTCTGCGGCAGGAACTTGGTGCGGTGATCCCCCCCTGCTGGGTCGTCAGCGATGTCCAGGACGCTGGTGAAGAAGCGGGCAGCCCCAGTGGGCCTTGCCTGCTCAGGTCGCGCGAGTGAAATCTGGATGTGAACCTTTCGTGACTGTAGGAATCCACCACACTCTGGGGTTCTTCCGGGAGAGCCATCACGAAGGCAGAAATCAAATCGACTAAATCACGACGTTTCGATCGCAACACAAGCGATCTTCATCAGGCGGGGCAGCAAGGAAATCCGTGATTTATCATTTATTTTATTTCTACCTTCGGTGACTTCACCAAGAGAACCAAAAAGTATAAACGCAGCGAGCGGCTCGTTCGGTGATTGTGACGCTTGTGACGTCACAATCAACCGAGCCACGTGTTCCCCAAGGCGGCCCGACCCGGAGCGCGGCTAAAACCCGGCGGTCTGCCCTGGTTAATTAGCGCAGTGTGGTGTTCCCAGCGCTAACGATGTCACTTTCATGTGCCGTGGCAAATTAACTCTGCTCGGGTGAGTGGGTGGGTGAGTGAATGCGTGAGTAAATGAGTGGATGGGTGAGTGGATGGGTGAGTGAATGGGTGAGTAAATGAGTGGATGGGTGAGTGGATGGGTGAGTGAATTGGTGAGGAAGTGAGTGGATTGGTGAGTGGATGGGTGAGTGAATGGGTGAGTGAATGGGTGAGTGGGTAAATGGGTGAGTAAATGAGTGAATGAGTGGATGGGTGAATGAGTGGGTGAGTGACTGGGTGAGTGAGTGGGTGAGTGAGTGGGTGAGTGAGTGGGTGAATGAGTGGGTGAGTGAGTGGATGGGTGAGTGGATGGATGAGTGAGTGGGTGCGTGAGTGGGTGAGTGCGTTAGGGGATAAGTGAGTGAAGGGATGAGTGAGTGGGTGAGTGAGGGTATGGATGAGTGGGTGAGTGAATGGATGGATGAGAGGGTGAGTGAGTGGGTGAGTGAGTGGGTGAGTGAGCGGGTGAGTTCACAGTGCCCGTGTCTCTCTCTCTCTCAGTGGGTTTCACAATGCCGTGCGCGTTACCATTCACCCGTGATAAAGAGCCGAGTAGCTCATCGGGTTTCTCTAAACATAAACAAAGTCGAGAAGACCACAAGTCGCACAATTCGTTTTTAAAGCCCTCTCCAACCAAGGTATTGCATGAAAGCGTCAGGGAGCACCGACAGAGATGAGAGCCCCGCTCCAGGCCAGGAGCCTCCTCCTCTGGGCGGGGTTCTCCATGGCAGGCCGGACCGCGGGTAACTCGCGGTCCCCCTGGAGGCCGTGAGTGAAGGAGGCTCCCCCAGGCGTGTCGGTCGGCTGCTGCTCGGGTGAGATCGCGTCAATATAAACCAAGGCCGTAATTGTATATATATAGGGGGGGACAGATACCCCCAATATTCAAATATGCTCAAAATGTCCCCCACAATAAATTGCTATAAAATAGAAGTATGTTTGTATGATTGTGGTTATGGTTGTACTTTATTAATCCCTAATCTCTGCCATTACAATGATACAATAAAAGGTAAACAAAGTAAAAACAGAGGAATGTAAAACAATATACACTATTAGGCATTATTGTTAAAATACATATAAAGTCAATCCCGTGTGTTACTGAATTTCTTAATATTTTAGGCAGGAAATTCTTTTTTAAATTTAATTTTTTTTCTGGGGGGGGAGAACCCCCCCAGACCCCCCCGGGGGAGACCCCCCCCCAGACCCCCCCCAGACCCCCTGGAAGATTTGGGTACCCCCCAATGTTGACTCCATGGCTACGGCCTTGATTTAAACATTTATATTAAAATATTAACATTTATATATAAGCATGTATATATAAACGTTTATATATATAAATATTAACATTTATATATACACGTTTATATATATTAACATTTATATATAAACGTTTATATATAAATATTAACATTTATATATACGTTTATATATATACATTTAAATATTTATATATAAATATTAACATTTATATATAAACATTTATATATAAATATTAACATTTATATACGTTTATATATTAACATTTATATATAAACAATTCTATATATTTATAATATCTAAATATTCATCAATATTTACATGATTACGTATAAAGATTAAAATGTAGGCGATCTAACCCAAAACAACAAGATTGTGGATGCTATTGATGGTGAAAGCCTCCTCCTCCTGCTAGGTGTTAAACTAAAAACACCCCATCATCATGTCATCATCGTCGTCACCATCATATAATCATCATCATGTCATCATCGTCGTCACCATCATATCATCATGTCATCATCGTTATATCATCGTCGTCATCGTCGTCATCGGCGTCATCATCGACGTGATCACCGACGTGATCACCGACGTCATCATCGACGTCATCATCGTCGTGCTGCCCCCCCCCCCACTCCCCACTGGCTGCCATCAGCTCACCCAGGTGACTGATGACAGCTCACCCAGGTGGCTGCCATCAGCTCACCCAGGTGGCTGATGACAGCTCACCCAGGTGGCTGATGACAGCTCACCCAGGTGACTGATGACAGCTCACCCAGGTGACTGATGACAGCTCACCCAGGTGACTGATAGCAGCTCACCCAGGTGACTGATGACAGCTCACCCAGGTGACTGATGACAGCTCACCCAGGTGGCTGCCATCAGCTCACCCAGGTGGCTGCCATCAGCTCACCCAGGTGGCTGATGACAGCTCACCCAGGTGACTGATGACAGCTCACCCAGGTGACTGATGACAGCTCACCCAGGTGGCTGATGACAGCTCACCCAGGTGACTGATAGCAGCTCACCCAGGTGACTGATGACAGCTCACCCAGGTGGCTGATGACAGCTCACCCAGGTGACTGATAGCAGCTCACCCAGGTGACTGATGACAGCTCACCCAGGTGGCTGATGACAGCTCACCCAGGTGGCTGATGACAGCTCACCCAGGTGACTGGCATCAGCTCACCCAGGTGGCTGATGACAGCTCACCCAGGTGACTGATGACAGCTCACCCAGGTGACTGATGACAGCTCACCCAGGTGACTGATGACAGCTCACCCAGGTGGCTGATGACAGCTCACCCAGGTGACTGATAGCAGCTCACCCAGGTGACTGATAGCAGCTCACCCAGGTGGCTGATGACAGCTCACCCAGGTGGCTGATGGCAGCTCACCCAGGTGACTGATGACAGCTCACCCAGGTGGCTGATGACAGCTCACCCAGGTGGCTGATGACAGCTCACCCAGGTGACTGATAGCAGCTCACCTAGGTGGCTGATGACAGCTCACCCAGGTGGCTGATGACAGCTCACCCAGGTGGCTGATGACAGCTCACCCAGGTGACTGATAGCAGCTCACCTAGGTGGCTGATGACAGCTTACCCAGGTGGCTGATGACAGCTCACCCAGGTGACTGATGACAGCTCACCCAGGTGACTGCCATCAGCTCACCCAGGTGACTGATGACAGCTCACCCAGGTGACTGATGACAGCTCACCCAGGTGGCTGATGACAGCTCACCCAGGTGACTGATGACAGCTCACCCAGGTGACTGATGACAGCTCACCTAGGTGGCTGATGACAGCTCACCCAGGTGACTGATGACAGCTCACCCAGGTGACTGATGACAGCTCACCCAGGTGGCTGATGACAGCTCACCCAGGTGGCTGATGATAGCTCACCCAGGTGGCTGTGTGGTGTAGGCTGTGTGTGTGTGTGGTGTAGGCTGTATGTGTGTGGTATAGGCGGTAAGTGGTACAGTAATGACAGAGGAGTCAGTCTGTAGTATGAATGGACCGGTGGCCACGGGAGGTAATGACAGGGGAGTCAGCCTGCAGTGTGAGTGGACTGGTGGCCACGGGAGGTAATGACAGGGGAGTCAGCCTACGGTGTGAGTGGACACGTGGCCACGGCAGGTAATGACAGGGGAGTCAGCCTACGGTGTGAGTGGACACATGGCCACGGGAGGTAATGACAGGGGAGTCAGCCTACGGTGTGAATGGACACGTGGCCACGAGAGGTAATGACAGGGGAGTCAGCCTACGGTGTGAGTGGACTGGTGGCTGCGGGAATGATCGAGAATCGGAGCGTGGCCAGATGACGGAAGAAGACGATGGAGTCAGCTGGTGGAGCGAGCGTCTAGAACCAGCGAGAAGGTTCGGGAATGGGGGCGTGGCCTCGGAACGGATGTAAAGGGAGATGCGTGGGAGACTCGGGGCTGTTGCAGTGGGGGTCTCCGCCTGTCCGAGTGCGAGCAGGTGGCTCCTTGATAAAATAAACCCTCTCAAGACAAGTGGGTCCAAGTCGTCATTACACTAGGAACGAATTGGCACGTTGTTTACGTGACAACCCTTACTAATTGGCTGTGTTGGGTGATGGCGGGTTTAACACACATTTATATTTACACGATCTAACCCAAAAACCTCTATTATGGAGATGGAATCTACCTCAGTAGCCCGCAATCACAAATCGCTCAATCATTCCATCAAAAAAAGTAACTTGCAGTGCCTCACCTATGAGCATCCTTAAGGAAAATAAAGGTGATACAATCTCCGACCCCCAGGAAACAGGTCAGCAGGTGTCAGAACATTTCTATGAGGTCTTAGGAGAAGGGAATTCCCTCAGCCCAGACAACATCGTGGGGCAAGGTGGGGACGACCCTGCTAGGGCGGTGGTACCTCAAATATTGGCAGAAGTAGCCACCCTTTCTGAGAGACTGGCTGAGGTGCCATCTGTAGAGGGAGTTTGAGGGGCGGTCTGGAGTCTGAGACCAGGAAAGGCGACAGGCAGAGATGATCTCCCAAGCGAAATGCTGAGGGAGGGAGGCATCTGTGCAGACTGCCCTACGTGACATCATTACCACTGTCTGGAGCACAGGACGGGTTTTGCAGAATTTTAACGATGCCATGGTGGTCCCCCTCTTTAAGAATGTGGACCAAACTCATTGTAACCACTACAGGGGCATCTCACTCCTCAGTGTGCCAGGAAAGGTCCTGGCAAGGATTATTCAACATCGCCTTGCCAGGCACGCTGAGGAGAGGCTTGCGGAGCCTCAATGCGGTTTCAGGAAAGGGCGGTCCTGCACAGATGCCATATTTTCTGTCCGTCTCCTACAGCAGAGGTGTAGGGAATTCCAACATGACCTACATCTCTGCGTTATTGACCTGGTCAAGGCCTATGATACCATCAGTAGGCCTGATTCTCTGCTCACGATCATTAAGGACCTTCATGATGGTGGGCAGGCCCGGGTAAAACTACGTGGCCAGGATTTAGAGCCATTCCCTGTTCACCTCGGGGTGCAACAGGGATGTCCTCTGGCTCCCACATTATTTAACATCATGTTTGACCATGTAGCTCAAGAAGCTTCCGATGATTGTATCACGTGAATTCTCATCTAGTACTGATGCAATGTGAGGGTAATTGATGCCTGGGTGCAGCCGAGGGATGGCTCCCCTAAGCACCTGCCTGGGTATTTTGTGCTATCAAACACTCCACCCCCTCAACTCCCCATTGGTAATGGAGCAGTTGTGGAGAAAGTGGAGAGTTTTCCAGACCTGGGCAGTGTGCTCATGACTGGCTCCGGTTTGACAGCAGAGGTCTCACTTTGAGTCAGGCAGCATTATCTCTTCATCAGGAGACCTGAAGGTTCAGGACCTGATCCTTCAGAAGACCTGAAGGTTCAGGTTCAGGTCTTCTTGAGGTTCAGGTCTTCTTGGCCACAGTCATACTCTATGCTTATGAAATGTGGATGCCTTTAATGGAACATCTTCGTTAGTGAGAAACATTTGGGCTGGCCTGACTACGATCCATCCTGGGTTTAACTAGGCTGAATTGTGTGAGGAGCTCACAAATCCTCAAAAGATCTGGACACAGTCCAATTGGTGAGCTCCTCCAGAAGGCAATGCTGCGTTGGCTGGGTCACGTAGCCTGCATGCCCAGCCACCGCATGGGCTGGAGGAGAGATGGACTCATGGAGTCAAGGAGGAAGTAAAGCTGAGTGGAATTTCCTACAACTGGTACCAGCGGTGTCAAGATCGACCTCTGTATGGAGGAGGCTCGTGAAGGTAGCTACTGGGCAGTTGGAGGCAGTCGCCCTCCAGCAATAACGAAGGGCAGAGGAGCGATGCTCACAACAATGAACAGAGTGGCAGGTGGCTAAAATACAGCAAGTTGACGTAGTAGGGGCTATGGGTGGTGCATCTGTCAGTCACCTCAGTCTACCCATGGCACCTGGGTCGGTCCCGTGACCTCCCGTCAGCGAGCCTTCGACACTTCACGTGACCTTCAAGTGCACCTGGGCCTGGCTCAGGCACCGTGGTGACGTCACCATCACTTAGTGGCGAATGGCGGCTGTTGTTATTCTTTGTTGAGCGAGTGAGCGAGCGGATGAACGTGTGGGCGGGTGGATGAGCGAGCGAGCGGGTGAGTGAGTAAGCGAGCGAGCCGGTGAGTGAGTAAGCGAGCGAGCCGGTGAGCGCAGAGGCAAGCGGGCGGGTGAGCTGTGAGTCATCTATGGGTTTCACTCTTCACCCTTTTTGCGATGGAACACGCGGCCTCCCACTTTCTTGAGGCGGAACACTGCGCCCGCCACCTCGTCCGAGCACGTCTTGAAGAACTGCCCAGGAGGGGGAGGAGGAGGAAAAGACACAGGTAGCCCACGTAGTCCGTTGGGGGCAGTGGTGCTAGCGGAACAGCTGTGCCTGTGTGGTTTAGTGGGTGGGTGAGCGGGTGGTTGAATGGGCGAGTGACTCAGTCAGTGGGTGAGTGGGTGAGTGGGTGAATGGGTCACTGGGTGGAAGAATGGATAGGTGGATTAGTGAGTGGGTGGGTTAATGGAAGAGTGAGCACTTGAGTGGGTGAGCAAGTGGGTGAATGGGCGAGTGGGTGAATGGGTGAACGGGAGAGTGAGTGAATGGGCAAATGGGTGATAGATTATTCGAATTGATTCTGAGCCGCCCCTAGGTTGACTCAGTCTCAAATGAGTACCTAGTGCAGTGTCTAAACATCGCCACTGGGGAGCCAAAAGCGGCTGGGAAAGGTGCTGGCCACCCACCCCCTCTTGTGCCTTGCCGGCCTTCACAGGTGCTGCTACTCACCAACAGCACTTGCCCCAACAGTCTATTACAGGCTACACGGGGATCTTTGTCTGCGTGGGTCCTTACCTTGCTGGCTTTGTCTGGTTTGAGATTTACCGCTCCATATCCACTGCCATCGTTCGAGTTCTGGTAAAACAACAGCAGCACGTGACTGGGCAAAACAACAACACAACACAATTTCAACATGGCATGGACACGTAACATAGTGGGAGTGAGTGAATTAGAAGGTGAGTGGGTGAGTACGTAGGTGAGTAGGTAATGTAGGTGAGTCGGTAGGTGAGTAGGTAGGTGAGTAGGTAGGTCAGTAGTTGGGTGAGTAGGTGAGTGAGTAGTTGGGTGAGTAGGTGGGTGAGTAGTTGGGTGAGTGGGTAGGTGAGTAGGTGGGTGAGTAGTTGGGTGAGTAGGTGGGTGAGTAGGTGGGTGAGTAGGGAGGTGAGTAGGTAGGTGAGTAGGTGGTTGAGTAGTTGGGTGAGTAGGTGGGTGAGAAGTTGGGTGAGTAGGTGGGTAAGTAGGTGGGTGAGTAGGTAGGTGAGTAGGTAGGTGAGTAGGTCAGTGAGTAGGTGGTTGAGTAGTTGGGTGAGTAGGTGGGTGAGTAGGTGGGTGAGTAGGTAGGTGAGTAGGTATGTGAGTAGGTGGTTGAGTAGTTGGGTGAGTAGGTGGGTGAGTAGGTGGGTGAGTACTTGGGTGAGTAAGAAGGCGAGTACGTGAGTGGGGGAGTGCGTGAGTAGGTGGGTGGGTGAGGTGGTTGGCGAGTTGGTGAGTAGGTAGGTGAGTAGGTGGGTGAGTAGATAGGTGGGTAGGTGAGTAGGTAGGTGAGTCACCATGTCGTTTCCGCGGCTGATCTCTCCGTATATGGGGCTCATTGTCTCCATCCAGTCCTGGTACATATCTTCAGCCTCACTGCCTCCCCCACTGAAACCATCAGCAGCAGCATCAGCATCATCAGTATCATCATCAGAGGTAGCATCATCAGTATCAGCAGCGGCAAGATCACAATCATCATTAGCATGAGGATCATCAGTATCGACAGAAACATTTTCAGGAGCAGCAGCAGCAGTATCATGATGAGTGGGTAGGCGAGGGTGTGGGGTCAGGCAAACACAGACACACGTAGCAGGCTTTCGCGACCAATATCATCCAGAAGAGTTTTATTGGGTTAGATCGCGTAAATATATAAACAAGATCAAAGGGCTCGCATGGCGAAACGTCGTACTCAGATTGTAAATGTTGTGGCTCGGCTCTCCAACACACAACCGGTGCACTGTACTAGTGACGAATTGTCACGTTCTGCTGACGCGAAAACCCTTACTAGTTGTCTGTGTCAGGTGCTGGCGGGTTTTAACGACACAACATTTATATATTTACGCGATCTAACCCAAAAAAACCTCTATTATTAAAACAGACACACACAAAGACAGGCAGATAGCCGCATAGAGACAGACACAGAACGGGAGACACGTACAAGGGGTGGCACAGACACATGGTCATCGACAGCCATTCTCCCCATGCCGGAGGCGAAAGGGGCACGGCATAAAGAGGACGTTGTGTGGCCTCTAAAAGTAGCGGGGCCTAAACAGGAAGTGGAGCACCAGCAACAGGAAGTGGCAGGGCCTAAACAGGAAGTGGAGCACCAGCAACAGGAAGTGGAGGGGCCTTAACAGGAAGTGGAGCACCAGCAACAGGAAGTGGCAGGGCCTAAACAGGAAGTGGAGCACCAGCAACAGGAAGTGGAGGGGCCTAAACATGAAGTGGAGCACCAGCAACAGGAAGAGAAGGGGCCTAAACAGGAAGTGGAGCACCAGCAACAGGAAGTGGCTGGGCCTAAACAGGAAGTGGAGCACCAGCAACAGGAAGTGGCGGGGCCTAAACAGGAAGTGGAGCACCAGAAACAGGAAGTGGTGGGGCATAAACAGGAAGTGGAGCACCAGCAACAGGAAGTGAAGGGGCCTAAACAGGAAGTGGAGCACCAGCAACAGGAAGTGGAGGGGCCTAAAGAGAAAGGGGTCAGTCACAGAGCAGACACACACCCCTCGTGGTGGTAGCGGTGGTGTGTACACGTGTGTGAACGCGTGTGTACGTACATGCGTGTGTGTATTTACGTACGCGTGTTTACGTGTGTCCTTGTTTAGATGTGTACGGACGCATGTACATGTACGAGTTGTGTACACGAATGTGTGCAAACACTCACGTGCATGTACATGTACACACGTGTACACAACCTTGTGTACATGCTCACATGCGTACACGCGTACGTGTGTACATGCGTACGCATGTGTGCATGGGCGTGAGTACACGTGTGTCCATGTACACATGTGTATGTGTGTGTACGCGTGCGTGTGTACACGTGCGTGCGTGCGTCCGCGTGTGTGCACACGTGCGTGTGTGTGTGTACACGTGCGTGCGTGCGTCCGCGTGTGTGCACACGTGTGTGTGTGTGCACACGTGTGTGTGTGTACACGTGCGTGCGTGTGTGCGTGTGAGCCCCTCGCCTCGCCAGCCGCCGCAGCAGGCGCTCGTTGGCCCCGGCGAGGGCCGCCGCGTCTCCGAGGCGGCCCTGCAGGGCCAGGCGCGCGCCCAGGCGGGCCGCGTGGGCCGCCAGCACCGGGCCCCGCGCCGTGGCCTCCGCCAGGGGCCGCGAGTCGGTCACCGGGACGGACCGCGTGACCACCCGCGTCGTCGTCGTCGCCGCCGACGCGTTGTCGTAGCAACCGCCGCTGCCGCCGTGACAACGGATGGGCGTGAAGCTCAGCTGCAGCTGGAAGGGAAGCTCCTTCACCTGGGACAGCGCTGCAGGAGGGGGAGGTCTCCCACGTAGGAGATTGGAGATGGAGATGATGGAGATGGAGGAGATTCAGGAGGAGATGGAGATGATGGAGATGGAGGAGGAGATTGGAGATGGAGGAGGAGATGATGGAGATGGAGGAGATTGAGGAGGAGATGATGGAGATGGAGGAGGAGATGATGGAGATGGAGGAGATTCAGGAGGAGATTGGAGATGGAGGAAGAGATGATGGAGATGGAGGAGGAGATGATGGAGATGGAGGAGATTGAGGAGATGGAGATGATGGAGATGGAGGAGATTGGAGATGGAAGAGGAGATGATGGAGATGGAGATTGAGGAGGAGATGATGGAGATGGAGGAGGAGATGATGGAGATGGAGGAGATTCAGGAGGAGATTGGAGATGGAGGAAGAGATGATGGAGATGGAGGAGGAGATGATGGAGATGGAGGAGATTGAGGAGGAGATGGAGACGATGGAAATGGAGGAGATGGAGATGATGGAGATGGCGGAGATTGAGGAGGAGATTTAGGAGATGGAGGAGATTGAGGAGGCGATGATGGAGATTGAGGAGATGATGGAGATGGAGGAGATTGAGGAGGAGATGATGGAGATAGAGGAGATTGAGGAGATGATGGAGATGGAGGAGATTGAGGAGGAGATTGAGGAGATTGAGGAGGCGATGGAGATGATGGAGATGGAGGAGACGGAGCGAGCAGGCACGCAGACACAGACACAGAGAGACGTCGAGGGAGAGAGAGACAGAGGAGAGAGACACAGATACAGACACACACATAGACACACGCATAGGCACTCCAGTGCCAGGCTAGGTGCACACACACACACAGACACATACACAGACACACACACAGACACACAAACACAACAACCGCCATTCGTCACTAAGTGGCGGTGACGTCACCACGACGCTTGTGCCAGGCTATGTGCACATTGAGGCCACGTGAAGTGTCGAACGCCCGCTGGCAGGAGGTCACGGGGCAGACCCAGGTGCCACGGGTCGACTGACTGAGATGACTGGCTGGTGCACCACCTGTGCCCCCTACTGTGCCAACCTACTGTGCTTTAGCCACCCGGCGCTCCGCTCGTTGTTGTGAGCATCGCTCCTCCGCCCTCCGTTGTTGTTGGAGGGCGACTGCCTCCAACTGCCCAGTAGCGTCCTTCACAAGCCTCCTCCACAGAGGCCGATCTTGACACCGCTGGTACCAGTCATCGGCAAGTCCACTCAGCTCCACGTCCTCCTGTACCACATCACTCCATCTCTTCTCTAGCCCGTGCCGCGCCCGCTTAGCCCCCTCAATCCGGCCGAACAAAAGCTGTTTCGGCATGCGGTGACTGGGCATGCGGGCTACATGACCCAGCCAACGCAGCCTTGCCTGCCGGAGGAGCTCACCGATGGGACCGTGCCCACACACAGACACACAGACACACACATAGACACACACACAGACACACACACAGACACACAGACAGACACACAGACAGACACACACACAGACAGACACACAGACACACACACAGACACACACATAGACACACACACACACAGACACACACACACAGACACACAGACAAACACACACACACACACATAGACACACACACAGACACACACACAGACACACACACAGACACACAGACAGACACACACACAGACACACACACACAGACACACACAGACACTCAGATAGACACACACACAGACACACACACAGACACACACACAGACACACACATAGACACACAGACACACACACACACACAGACACACACACACACACACAGACACACACACAGACACACACACAGACACAGACACACAGACACACACAGACACACACAGACACACACACACACAGACACACACACAGACACACACACAGACACCCACCGGCCTCGTGCCCCGGCCTGGCCTCGAACTCGAAGGTGATCTCCGTGTCGGCGGTGGCTCCTCCCACGAGGCGCGTCACGGTGCTGCTGCCCCTCCTCCTCGCCCCCCGCTCCTCCCCCACCCCCAGCTCGTCGTGGCCACGCCCCTCGTGCTCCTCGTCCTCGTTGATGGCCCTGAGGTGCGAGCTGAGCAGCAGCGTGGCCGTGACGACGGCGGCCACCACCGCCCCCGCCCCCCCCTCCTCCTCCTCCAGCACCACCGCGGAGAACGCCCAGCGGAGCTGCTGGGGGGGGCAGCGCAGCACCTGGGGGGTGGGGGGGTAGGGGGGTAGGGGGGGTGTGAGGGGGGTAGGGGGGTAGGGGGGTAGGAGGGTAGGGGGGTGTGAGGAGGGTGAGGGGGGTAGGGGGTAGGGGGGTAGGGGGGGTGTGAGGGGGGTAGGGGAGTAGGGGGGTAGGGGGGTAGGAGGGTAGGGGGGTGTGAGGAGGGTGAGGGGGGTAGGGGGTGTGAGGGGGGTAGGGGGTGTGAGGGGGGTAGGGGGGTGTGGGGGGTAGGGGGGTAAGGGGGGTAGGGGGTATGAGGGGGAGTGTGAGGGGGGTAGGGGGGTGTGAGGGGGGTGTGAGGGGGTCTGTATCTCACTTGCCCCTACAGCCCTGCTAGAGGCTATCTGGGGGAGCTTTGTCTGTATCTCTCAGCACTTGCCCCTACAGCCCTGCTAGAGGCTACCTGAGGGAGCTTTGTCTGTATCTCTCAGCACTTGCCCCTACAGCCCTGCTAGAGGCTACCTGGGGGAGCTTTGTCTGTGTCTCTCAGCACTTGCCCCTACAGCCCTGCCAGAGGCTACCTGGGAGAGCTTTGTCTGTGTCTCAGCACTTGCCCCTACAGCCCTGCTAGAGGCTATCTGGGGGAGCTTTGTCTGTGTCTCTCAGCACTTGCCCCTACAGCCCTGCTAGAGGCTACCTGGGGGAGCTTTGTCTGTGTCTCTCAGCACTTGCCCCTACAGCCCGGCGAGAGGCAATCTGGGCGAGCTTTGTCTGTGTCTCTCAGCACTTGCCCCTACAGCACTGCCAGAGGCTACCTGGGGGAGCTTTGTCTGTGTCTCAGCACTTGCCCCTACTGCCCTGCTAGAGGCTATCTGGGGGAGCTTTGTCTGTGTCTCTCAGCACTTGCCCCTACAGCCCTGCCAGAGGCTACCTGGGGGAGCTTTGTCTGTATCTCTCAGCACTTGCCCCTACAGCCCTGCCAGAGGCTACCTGGGAGAGCTTTGTCTGTGTCTCAGCACTTGCCCCTACAGCCCTGCTAGAGGCTATCTGGGGGAGCTTTGTCTGTGTCTCTCAGCACTTGCCCCTACAGCCCTGCTAGAGGCTACCTGGGCGAGCTTTGTCTGTGTCTCTCAGCACTTGCCCCTACAGCACTACCAGAGGCTATCTGGGGGAGCTTTGTCTGTGTCTCAGCACTTGCCCCTACTGCCCTGCTAGAGGCTATCTGGGGGAGCTTTGTCTGTGTCTCTCAGCACTTGCCCCTACAGCCCTGCCAGAGGCTACCTGGGGGAGCTTTGTCTGTGTCTCTCAGCACTTGCCCCTACAGCCCTGCCAGAGGCTATCTGGGGGAGCTTTGTCTGTATCTCTCAGCACTTGCAACTACAGCCCTGCTAGAGGCTACCTGGGGGAGCTTTGTCTGTGTCTCTCAGCACTTGCCCCTACAGCCCTGCCAGAGGCTACCTGGGGGAGCTTTGTCTGTGTCTCAGCACTTGCCCCTACAGCCCTGCTAGAGGCTATATGGGGGAGCTTCGTCTGTGTCTCTCAGCACTTGCAACTACAGCCCTGCTAGAGGCTACCTGGGGGAGCTTTGTCTGTGTCTCTCAGCACTTGCCCCTACAGCCCTGCCAGAGGTTATCTGGGGGAGCTTTGTCTGTGTCTCTCAGCACTTGCCCCTACAGCCCTGCTAGAGGCTATCTGGGGGAACTTTGTCTGTGTGAGTCGCTCACGCGGCCGCCTGTGCGGTCCGCGACGCTGCCAAGTTCAGCCACGCGGCAGTCGGTACCGTCCAGCGTCACGATGGACACCACCACCCTGCACACACACAGAGTACACACACACACACAGAGTACACACACACAGAGTACACACACACACAGATACACACAGACACACACACACAGACACACAACAACAACCGCCATTCGCCACTAAGTGGTGGTGACGTCACCACGACGCTTGTGCCAGGCTATGTGCACCCTGAGGCCACGTGAAGTGTCGAACGCCCGCTGGCAGGAGGTCACGGGGCAGACCCAGGTGCCACGGGTCGACTGACTGAGATGACTGGCTGATGCACCACCTGTGCCCCCTACTGTGCCAACCTGCTGTGCTTTAGCCACCCGGCGCTCCGCTCGTTGTTGTGAGCGTCGCTCCTCCGCCCTCCATTGTTGTTGGAGGGCGACTGCGTCCAACTGCCCAGTAGCGTCCTTCACGAGCCTCGTCCACAGAGGCCGATCTTGACACAGCTGGTACCAGTCATTGGCAAGTCCACTCAGCTCCACGTCCTCCTGTACCACGTCACTCCATCTCTTCTCTAGTCCGTGCCGCGCCCGTTTAGACCCCTCGATCCGGCCGAACAAAAGCTGTTTCGGCATGCGGTGGCTGGACATGCGGGCTACATGACCCAGCCAACGCAGCCTTGCCTGCCGGAGGAGCTCACCGATGGGACCGTGCCCAGATCTTTCAAGGATTTGTGAGCTCCTCACACAATCCAGCCTGGTAAATCCCAGGATGGATCGTTGGCAGGCTAGCCTAAATGTTTCTAACCGGCGAAGATGTTCCATTAGGGGGGTCCACGTTTCGCAAGCGTAGAGAAGGGAGGGAATGACCCTGGCCGAGAAGACCTGAAGCTTAGTGCGGAGCGACAGACCAGGTAGCTTCCACACAGCGTTACGCAACCGATGAAAAGATATTGCCGCTCGACTGATTCGGAGTGAGACCTCTGCTGTTAAACTGGAGCCGGTCATAAGCACACTGCCCAGGTATTGGAAACTATCCACTCTCTCCACAACTGACCCATCACCGATTGGGAGTTGTGAGAGTTGTGGGGGTGGAGTGTCCGACCAATGAATGAGCAGCTATTACCAAATCATCGGCATACATAACGTGGTTGAGCAATAGGGAGCCATCCCTTGACCGCACCCGGGCATCGATCAGCCTTCCATTATATCTGTACCATAAGGAGATTCCCCCGGTACAGCTATTGAAGGCTTCACGAACTACGTGGTCAAAATAGATGTTAAATAATGTGGGAGCCAGAGGACATCCCTGTCGCACTCCAAGATTAACAGGGAATGGCTCTGACTCCCGGCCACGTAGTTTGACGTGGGCCCGCTCACCATCATGAAGGTCCTTAATGATCGTGAGCAGAGGGTCAGGTACTCCAAAAGCACGAAGAACAACCCAGAGCCCAGGCCTACTGATGGTATCATAGGCCTTGACCAGGTCAATAAAGCAGAGATGTAGGTCTTGTTGGAATTCCCTACACCTCTGCTGTAGCAGACGGACAGAAAATATGGCATCTGTGCAGGACCGCCCTTTCGTGAAACCGCATTGGGGCTCCGCAAGCCTCTCCTCAGCGTGCCTGGCAAGGCGATGGTGAATAATCCTTGCCAGGACCTTTCCCGGCACACTGAGGAGTGAGATGCCCCTGTAGTTGTTACAGTCTGTGCGGTCCCCCTTCTTAAAGAGGGGGACCACAAGGGCATCCTTCAAATCCTGCAGAACCCGTCCAGTGGTCCAGACCGTTGTTATGATGTCATATAGGGCAGTCTTTGCACAAACGCCGCCCTCTCTCAGCATTTCGCTTGGGAGATCATCTCTACCCGCTGCCTTTCCTGGTCTCAGACTCCGGATCGCCTTCAGTACTTCCTCAACAGATGGCACCTCAGCCAGCCACTCACAGGGGGTGACTTCTTCCAATATTTGAGGCACCGCAGCCTCAGCAGGGTCATCCTCACTTGTGCCACGATGTTTTCCAGGTTGAGGGATTTCCCCTCCACCAGGACCTCAGAATTGCTCAGCATGTGTGTACCGGTGTGTGTACACTGTGTGTGTGTGTACACTGTGCGTGTGTGTGTGTACACTGTGTGTGTGTGTACTGTGTGTGTGAGTGTCAGTGTGTGTACACTGTGTGTGTGTGTACTTTGTGTGTGTGTGTCAGTGTGTGTACACTGTGTGTACACTGTGTATGTGTGTGTACACTGTGTGTACACTGTGTGTGTGTACTGTGTGTGTGTGCAGTGTGTGTGTACACTGTGTGTGTGTACACTGTGTGTACACTGTGTGTGTGTACACTGTGTGTGTGTGTACACTGTGTGTGTGTACACTGTGTGTGTGTGTGTACACTGTGTGTGTACACTGTGAGTGTGTACCCGGTGCGTGCACCATGCTCCCCCAGGCTGTGGTAGAAGCACTTGGAGGAGGTGTAGATCTCCTCATCATCGTCAATGCTCTCCAGGTCTCCCAGCTCAGAGTTCGCTCTCCCGTCCGTGCACACAATCACCTAGAGCATCACAATCATCGTCACCATCGTCACCATCGTCATCACCATCGTTGTCATCATCATCACCATCGTCACCATCATCACCATCGTCGTCATCATCGTCACCGTCACCACCGTCACCACCGTCATCATCGTCACCACCGTCATCATCACCATCATCATCACCATCATCACCATCGTTATCACCATCGTCATCATCATCGTCATCACCATCGTCATCACCATCATCACCACCATCACCACCATCATCACCATCGTCACCATCGTCACCATCATCACCATCGTCACCATCGTCACCACCCTCATCATCACCATCGTCATCATCATCACCATCGTCACCACCGTCATCATCACCATCGTCATCACCAACATCACCACGATCATCACCATCATCATCACCATCATCACCACCGTCATCATCACCATCATCATCACCATCATCACCACCATCATCACCATCGTCATCACCATCGTCACCACCGTCATCATCACCATCATCATCACCATCATCACCACCATCGTCACCATCATCACCATCGTCACCATAGTCACCACCGTCACCACCGTCATCATCACCATCGTCACCACCGTCATCATCACCATCGTCATCATCATCACCATCGTCACCATCGTCACCATCGTCATCATCATCCCCACCGTTACCACCGTCATCATCACCATCGTCATCACCATCATCGTCATCATCATCATCACCATCGTCATCACCGTCACCACCATCACCGCCATCATCATCACCATCGTCGTCATCATCATCACCATCGTCACCATCGTCGTCACCACCATCGTCATCATCACCACCACCACCGTCATCATTACCATCGTCATCATCACCATCATCATCACCACCGTCATCACCATCGTCGTCATCATTACCATCATCATCGTCACCATCGTCACCATCGTCACACTGTCATCATCACCATCGTCATCATCATCACCATCGTCATCATCACCATCGTCATCACCATCGTCATCATCACCACCATCGTCATCATCACTAAAACCACCGTCATCATTACCATCGTCATCATCACCATCATCATCACCACCGTCATCATCATCATCGTCATCATCATCACCACCGTTACCACCGTCATCATCACCATCGTCATCACCATCATCGTCATCATCATCATCACCATCGTCATCATCATCACCATCGTCACCACCGTCATCATCACCATCGTCATCACCAACATCACCACGATCATCACCATCATCATCACCATCATCACCACCATCATCACCATCGTCATCACCATCGTCACCACCGTCATCATCACCATCATCATCACCATCATCACCACCATCATCACCATCATCACCATCGTCACCATCGTCACCATCATCACCATAGTCACCACCGTCACCATCGTCATCATCACCATCGTCACCACCGTCATCATCACCATCGTCATCATCATCACCATCGTCACCATCGTCACCATCGTCATCATCATCACCACCGTTACCACCGTCATCATCACCATCGTCATCATCATCATCATCACCATCGTCATCACCGTCACCACCATCACCGCCATCATCATCACCACCGTCGTCATCATCATCACCATCGTCACCATCGTCGTCACCACCATCGTCATCATCACCACCACCACCGTCATCATTACCATCGTCATCATCACCATCATCATCACCACCGTCATCACCATCGTCGTCATCATTACCATCATCATCGTCACCATCGTCACCATCGTCACACTGTCATCATCACCATCGTCATCATCACCATCGTCATCATCACCATCGTCATCACCATCGTCATCATCACCACCATCGTCATCATCACTAAAACCACCGTCATCATTACCATCGTCATCATCACCATCATCATCACCACCGTCATCATCATCATCACCATCGTCATCATCATCACCACCGTTACCACCGTCATCATCACCATCGTCATCACCATCATCGTCATCATCATCATCACCATCGTCATCACCGTCACCACCATCATCGCCATCATCATCACCATCGTCATCATCATCATCACCATCGTCGTCATCACCATCGTCATCGTCACCACCGTGATCACCATCGTCATCACCACCACCACCGTCATCATCACCACCACCACCCTCATCATTACCATCGTCATCGTCACCATCATCATCACCACCGTCATCACCATCGTCGTCATCATTCCCATCATCATCGTCACCATCGTCACCATTGTCACACCGTCATCATCACCACCGTCATCATCACCATCATCGTCATCATCATCATCACCATCGTCATCACCACCGTCATCATCATCACCATCGTCATCATCACCACCATCGTCATCATCACTAAAACCACCGTCATCATTACCATCGTCATCATCACCATCGTCGTCATCATCATCATCATCATCACCACCATTGTCACCATGGTCACCACCGTCACCATCGTCATCATCATCACCACCGTTACCACCGTTACCGTCATCATCACCATCATCGTCATCATCATCATCACCATCGTCATCATCATCACCATCGTCACCATCGTCATCATCATCACCACCGTTACCACCATCGTCATCACCGTCATCACTATCATCGTCATCATCATCATCGTCGTCATCATCATCACCATCGTCACCATCGTTGTCATCACAATCGTCATCATCACCATCGTCACCACCGTCATCACCATCGTCATCATCACCACCATCGTCATAATCACTACCACCACCGTCATCATTACCATCGTCATCGTCGTCATCATCATCACCATCGTCATCGTCACCACCGTCACCACCGTCATCACCACCATCGTCATCACCATCATCACCATCACCATCGTCACCACCATCTCAATCGTCACCATCGTCATCATCACCACCATCGTCATCATCACTAAAACCACCGTCATCATTACCATCGTCATCATCACCATCATCATCACCACCGTCATCATCATCATCACCATCGTCATCATCATCACCACCGTTACCACCGTCATCATCACCATCGTCATCACCATCATCGTCATCATCATCATCACCATCGTCATCACCGTCACCACCATCATCGCCATCATCATCACCATCGTCATCATCATCATCATCACCATCGTCGTCATCACCATCGTCATCATCACCATCGTCATCGTCACCACCGTGATCACCATCGTCATCACCACCACCACCGTCATCATCACCACCACCACCGTCATCATCACCATCGTCATCGTCACCATCATCATCACCACCGTCATCACCATCGTCGTCATCATTCCCATCATCATCATCACCATCGTCACCATCGTCACACCGTCATCATCACCACCGTCATCATCACCATCATCGTCATCATCATCATCACCATCGTCATCACCACCGTCATCATCATCACCATCGTCATCATCACCACCATCGTCATCATCACTAAAACCACCGTCATCATTACCATCATCATCATCACCATCATCATCACCATCGTCGTCATCATCATCATCATCACCACCATTGTCACCATGGTCACCACCGTCACCATCGTCATCATCATCACCACCATTACCACCGTCATCATCACCATCATCGTCATCATCATCATCATCACCATCGTCATCATCATCACCATCGTCACCATCGTCATCATCATCACCACCGTTACCACCATCGTCATCACCGTCATCACTATCATCGTCATCATCATCATCGTCGTCATCATCATCACCATCGTCACCATCGTTGTCATCACAATCGTCATCATCACCATCGTCATCGTCACCACCGTCATCACCATCGTCATCATCACCACCATCGTCATCATCACTACCACCACCGTCATCATTACCATCGTCATCGTCGTCATCATCATCACCATCGTCATCGTCACCACCGTCACCACCGTCATCACCACCATCGTCATCACCATCATCACCATCACCATCGTCACCACCATCACAATCGTCACCACCGTCATCATCACCATCGTCATCACCATCATCGCCATCGCCATCACCATCGTCATCGCCATCGTCATCACCATCATCATCATCGCCATCACCATCGTCGCCATCACCATTGTCACCATCGTCATCGTCACCACCGTCACCATCGTCATCACCGTCATCACCATCGTCATCATCACTACCACCACCGTCATCATTACCATCGTTGTCATCATCATCACCATCGTCATTATCACCACCACCATCGTCATCATCACTACCACCACCATCATCATTACCATCGTCGTCATCACCATCGTCATCGTCACCACCGTCATCACCACCATCGTCATCACCATCATCGCCATCATCATCACCATCGTCATCATCACCACCATCGTCACCATCGTCACCACCGCCATCATCACCATCGTCATCACCATCATCATCGCCATCATCATCACCATCGTCACCATCATCACCATCGTCATCACCATCGTCATCACCATCGCCATCGTCATTATTACCATCGTCATCATCACCATCATCACCACCGTCACCATCGCCGTCATCATCACCACCGTCACCATCGGCATCATCATCACCATCATCATCATCACCATCGTCACCACCACCATCACCGTAGCGGCATCGTCACCGTTGTGTGTCACTCACGGCGCCAACAGGGGCACAAGGGAGTCCTTAGCAGGCAGCGAGCGAGGCCTACGTCAGGTGACCCCCACTGGAGCTCGGGACCGGGGGTAGAGACCCCTGACCCCCTAGAGGGGGGCTGGGAGAGAGAACGTGACGCCCAAGGCCCCCCGGACGGCCCCCCCACGAGCGAGGAGTGGCTCGGAGTGGCTCGGGGCGGCGTGAGCCAGAAGCGAGGAGTGGCTCGGAGTGGCTCGGAGTGGCTCGGAGTGGCTCAAAGCGGCGTGAGCCAGAAGGGAGGAGTGGCTCGGAGTGGCTCGGAGTGGCTCGGAGTGGCGTGAGCCAGAAGGGAGGAGTGGCTCGGAGTGGCTCGGAGTGGCTCGGAGTGGCTCAAAGCGGCGTGAGCCAGAAGCTCGGAGTGGCTCGGAGTGGCTCGGAGTGGCCCGGAGCAGCGTGAGCCAGAAGCGAGGAGTGGCTCGGAGTGGCTCGGGGTGGCGTGAGCCAGAAGCGAGGAGTGGCTCAGAGTGGCTCGGAGTGGCTCGGAGTGGCTCAAAGCGGTGTGAGCCAGAAGCGAGGAGTGGCTCAGAGTGGCTCGGAGTGGCTCGGAGTGGCTCAAAGCGGTGTGAGCCAGAAGCGAGGAGTGGCTCGGAGTGGCTCGGAGTGGCTCGGAGCGGCGTGAGCCACGAGGCGGTCACCGTGAACCTGGAGAGCGAGGGGCCACCCCCGGGTGGAAGGGGCCAGACCCCCGCTTTGTGTCGTGTGAATGTTCAATGAATGTGACTGCCTCCACAGAGGAGTCTCCTCATAGTTTTGTACCCGCTACACCATCAGCATCACACACACAGTGAACACACACACACTGAACACACACACACACAGTGAACACACACACACACAGTGAACACACACACAGTGAACACACACACAGTGAACACACACACACAGTGAACACACACACACAGAGTGAACACACACAGTGAACACACACACACAGTGAACACACACAGTGAACACACACAGTGAACACACACACAGTGAACACACACAGTGAACACACACACAGTGAACACACACACACACAGTGAACACACACACACAGTGTACACACACACACAGAACACACACAGTGTACACACACACACAGACCACACACAGTGTACACACACACACAGTGAACACACACACAGTGAACACACACACACAGAGTGAACACACACACAGTGAACACACACACAGTGAACACACACACACACAGTGAACACACACACACGGTGTATCGTCATCAGCAGCAGTGTCAACAGGTTCAGGGGTGTGGTTGTGTAGCACCATGGATGGGGAGGGGCTCCTGGGGGCTCAAGATCCCCAGACAGCTGAGCCCCTTGGGGTCTACGATCCCTCGCAGTCCCACCCCTCGATAGGCAAGGGGCATCAACTCTGGGTAGTGGTGGGACTCTGGGTAGTGGTGGGACTCTGGGTAGTGGTGGGACTCTGGGTAGTGGTGGGACTCTGGGTAGTGGTGGGACTTTGGGTAGTGGTGGGACTCTGAGACAGTGGTGGGACTCTGAGACGGTGGTGGGACTCTGAGACGGTGGTGGGACTCTGTGACGGTGGTGGGACTCTGGGTAGTGGTGGGACTCTGAGACAGTGGTGGGGCTCTCGGCCAGTGGTGGGACTCTGTGACAGTAGTGGGACTCTGGGCAGTGGTGGGACTCTGTGACAGTGGTGGGACTCTTTACAGTGGTGGGACTCTGAGACAGTGGTGGGACTCTGGACGGTGGTGGGACTCTGGGTAGTGGTGGGACTCTGGACAGTGGTGGGACTCTGGACAGTGGTGGGACTCTGGACAGTGGTGGGACTCTGGACAGTGGTGGGACTCTGGGACAGTGAAGGGACTCTGTGACAGTGGTGGGACTCTGGGACAGTGGTGGGACTCTGGACAGTGGTGGGACTCTGGACAGTGGTGGGACTCTGGACAATGGTGGGACTCTGAGACAGTGGTGGGACTCTGAGACAGTAGTGGGACTCTGAGACAGTGGTGGGACTCTGGACAGTGGTGGGACTCTGGACAGTGGTGGGACTCTGGACAGTGGTGGGACTCTTTACAGTGGTGGGACTCTGAGACAGTGGTGGGACTCTTTACAGTGGTGGGACTCTGCTAGGAGCAGGCGTGCCCCGAGGCTGTAGCAGGGTATGAGGAGGATTGGTTGTTGTTGTGGTTGTGGTGGTTGTTGTGGTGGTTGTTGTTGTTGTTGTTGTGGTGGTTGTTGTGGTGGTTGTTGTTGTGGTGGTTGTTGTTGTTGTTGTGGTGGTTGTTGTTGTGGTTGTTGTTGTTGTGGTGGTTGTTGTCACCTTTGACCCTGGCACTCGCGCCGCCATCGCCATGGCAACCACACAGGCGGGGCCCAGCGCAGTAGAGCCACCCTCAGAGAGCCTGAGTCAGTCACACAGTCAGTCAGTCAGTCACACAGTCAGTCACACAGTCAGTCAGTCACACAGTCAGTCAGTCAGTCACACAGTCAGTCAGTCACACAGTCAGTCAGTCACACAGTCAGTCACACAGTCAGTCAGTCACACAGTCAGTCAGTCACACAGTCAGTCAGTCGATCACACAGTCAGTCAGTCACACAGTCAGTCAGTCAGTCACACAGTCAGTCACACAGTCAGTCACACAGTCACACAGTCAGTCACACAGTCAGTCAGTCACACAGTCAGTCACACAGTCAGTCAGTCACACAGTCAGTCAGTCACACAGTCAGTCACACAGTCAGTCAGTCACACAGTCAGTCACACAGTCAGTCACACAGTCAGTCAGTCACACAGTCAGTCACACAGTCAGTCAGTCACACAGTCAATCACACAGTCAGTCACACAGTCAGTCACACAGTCAGTCAGTCACACAGTCAGTCACACAGTCAGTCACACAGTCAGTCAGTCACACAGTCAGTCAGTCACACAGTCAGTCACACAGTCAGTTAGTCACACAGTCAGTCAGTCACACAGTCAGTCACACAGTCAGTCAGTCACACAGTCAGTCACACAGTCAGTCACACAGTCAGTCAGTCACACAGTCAATCACACAGTCAGTCACACAGTCAGTCAGTCACACAGTCAGTAACACAGTCAGTCAGTCACACAGTCAGTCAGTCAGACAGTTCCAGTTATGAGGTGAGTGTGGTGGGTGTGGTGGGTGAGTGAGTGGTGAGTGAGTGAGTGAGTGGTGAGTGAGTGAGTGAGTGGTGAGTGAGTGAGTGGTGTGTGGGTGAGTGGTGAGTGAGTGAGTGAGTGAATGGTGAGTGAATGGTGAGTGAGTGGTGAGTAAGTGAGTGGTGAGTGAGTGAGCGAGCGAGTGAGTGGTGAGTGAGTGGTGAGTGAGTGAGTGAGTGGTGTGTGAGTGAGTGGTGTGTGAGTGGTGAGTGAGTGGTGAGTGAGTGAGTGGGTGAGTGAGTGAGTGAGTGGTGAGTGAGTGGGAGAGTGAGTGAGTGAGTGGGTGAGTGAGTGAGTGTGTAGTGAGTGAGTGGTGAGTGAGTGGTGAGTGAGTGGTGAGTGAGTGAGTGGTGAGTGAGTGGTGAGTGAGTGCTCCTAGTGAGTGAGTGGTGAGTGAGTGGTGAGTAACTCACCAGGAGATGCGGTGAGCGAGTGAGTGAGTGGTGAGTGAGTGGTGAGTGAGTGCTCCTAGTGAGTGAGTGCTCCTAATGAGTGAGTGGTGAGTGAGTGGTGAGTGAGTGGTGAGTAACTCACCAGGAGATGCGGTGAGTGAGTGAGTGCTCCTAGTGAGTGAGTGGTGAGTGAGTGGTGAGTGAGTGAGTGGTGTGTGGGTGAGTGAGAGGTGAGTGAGTGGTGAGTGAGTGGTGAGTGAGCGAGCGAGTGAGTGGTGAGTGGTGAGTGAGTGAGTGGTGAGTGAGTGAGTGAGTGGTGTGTGAGTGAGTGAGTGGTGTGTGAGTGGTGAGTGAGTGGTGAGTGAGTGGTGGGTGAGTGAGTGGTGAGTGAGTGGTGAGTGGGAGAGTGAGTGAGTGAGTGGGTGAGTGAGTGAGTAGTGAGTGAGTGAGTGGTGAGTGAGTGAGTGAGTGGTGAGTGAGTGGTGAGTGAGTGCTCCTAGTGAGTGAGTGGTAAGTGAGTGGTGAGTGAGTGGTGAGTAACTCACCAGGAGATGCGGTGAGCGAGTGCTCCTAGTTAGTGAGTGGTGAGTGAGTGGTGAGTGAGTGGTGAGTAACTCACCAGGAGATGCGGTGAGCGAGTGCTCCTAGTGAGTGAGTGGTGAGTGAGTGGTGAGTGAGTGGTGAGTAACTCACCAGGAGATGCGGTGAGCGAGTGCTCCTAGTGAGTGAGTGGTGAGTGAGTGGGTGAGTGAGTGAGTGAGTGGTGAGTGAGTGGTGAGTGAGTGGTGAGTGAGTGGTGAGTGAGTGGTGAGTAACTCACCAGGAGATGCGGTGAGCGAGTGAGTGAGTGGTGAGTGGTGAGTGAGTGGTGAGTGAGTGTTGAGTGAGTGGTGAGTGAGTGAGTGAGTGGTGAGTGAGTGGTGAGTAACTCACCAGGAGATGCGGTGAGCGAGTGAGTGAGTGGTGAGTGAGTGGTGAGTGAGTGAGTGGTGAGTGAGTGGTGAGTGAGTGGTGAGTGAGTGAGTGGTGAGTGAGTGGTGAGTGAGTGGTGAGTGAGTGGTGAGTAACTCACCAGGAGATGCGGTGAGCGAGTGCTCCTAGTGAGTGAGTGGTGAGTGAGTGGGTGAGTGAGTGAGTGAGTGGTAAGTGAGTGGTGAGTGAGTGGTGAGTGAGTGGTGAGTGAGTGGTGAGTGAGTGGTGAGTAACTCACCAGGAGATGCGGTGAGCGAGTGAGTGAGTGGTGAGTGAGTGGTGAGTGAGTGAGTGGTGAGTGGTGAGTGAGTGGTGAGTGAGTGAGTGGTGAGTGAGTGGTGAGTGAGTGAGTGGTGAGTAACTCACCAGGAGATGCGGTGAGCGAGTGAGTGAGTGGTGAGTGAGTGGTGAGTGAGTGAGTGAGTGGTGAGTGAGTGGTGAGTGAGTGGTGAGTGAGTGAGTGGTGAGTGAGTGGTGAGTGAGTGAGTGGTGAGTGAGTGGTGAGTGAGTGAGTGGTGAGTGAGTGAGTGGTGAGTGAGTGGTGAGTGAGTGGTGAGTGAGTGGTGAGTAACTCACCAGGAGATGCGGTGAGCGAGTGCTCCTAGTGAGTGAGTGGTGAGTGAGTGGGTGAGTGAGTGGTAAGTGAGTGGTGAGTGAGTGGTGAGTGAGTGGTGAGTGAGTGGTGAGTAACTCACCAGGAGATGCGGTGAGCGAGTGAGTGAGTGGTGAGTGAGTGGTGAGTGAGTGAGTGGTGAGTGAGTGGTGAGTGAGTGGTGAGTGAGTGAGTGGTGAGTGAGTGGTGAGTGAGTGAGTGGTGAGTAACTCACCAGGAGATGCGGTGAGCGAGTGAGTGAGTGGTGAGTGAGTGGTGAGTGAGTGAGTGGTGAGTGAGTGGTGAGTGAGTGGTGAGTGAGTGAGTGGTGAGTGAGTGGTGAGTGAGTGGTGAGTAACTCACCAGGAGATGCGGTGAGCGAGTGCTCCTAGTGAGTGAGTGGTGAGTGAGTGGTGAGTGAGTTGTGAGTGAGTGAGTGGTGAGTGAGTGCTCCTAGTGAGTGAGTGGTGAGTGAGTGGTGAGTGAGTTGTGAGTGAGTGAGTGGTGAGTGAGTGCTCCTAGTGAGTGAGTGGTGAGTGAGTGGTGAGTGAGTGGTGAGTGAGTGGTGAGTAACTCACCAGGAGATGCGGTGAGCGAGTGCTCCTAGCGAGCCCCCCAGAGCCCCGGGCTCAGGGCTCACTCCACCGGCTGCCCGCAGAGCGGCGAGGTCCCCCAGGAGGGCGGGGCCTAGGGCCGGGGGGGCGGGGCCAGACGCGTCACCGTGCACCACCACCTGGGCAGAGGGGACCCAGGTAGACTCGACGCAGGGCGGAGGGGGGGATGCACCGCCACAGCCACCGCTCACCGCTGAGCGGCGGTGACGTCACCGCTGAGCGGCGGTGACGTCACCGCTGAGCGGCGGTGACGTCACCACCATCGCAACGGCCACTGCTCACCGCTGAGCGGCGGTGACGTCACCACTGAGTGGGCGGTGACGTCACCACTGAGTGGCGGTGACGTTACCGCCATCGCAACGGCCACCGCTCACCGCTGAGTGGCGGTGACGTCACCACTGAGTGGGCGGTGACGTCACCACTGAGTGGCGGTGACGTCACCGCCATCGCAACAGCCACCGCTCACCGCTGAGTGGCGGTGACATCACCGCTGAGCGGCGATGACGTCACCACTGAGTGGCGGTGACGTCACCGCCATCGCAACAGCCACCGCTCACCGCTGAGCGGCGGTGACGTCACCGCCATCGCAACAGCCACCGCTCACCGCTGAGCGGCGGTGACGTCACCGCTGAGTGGCGGTGATGTCACCACTGAGTGGCGGTGACGTCACCACTTAGTGGCGGTGACGTCACCACTGAGTGGCGGTGACGTCACCACTGAGTGGCGGTGACGTCAGGCTCCACCCCCCGTACCCCCCCCCCACCTCGTGGTTGAAGGTGATGAGAGCGACGCGCGTCTCTGGAGAGCGCTCGCACAGCCGCTCCAACGTGGCCACCAGAGCCTCCTGCACCCACTGGGGGGGGAGACACGAGGCACGGGGACACCGCTCAATCACTCCTCACTCATTCACCCACCCACTCACTCACTCACCCACTCATTCACCCACTCATTCACCCACTCACTCACATCACCCACTCATTCACCCGTCCGCTCATTCACCCGCCCGCTCATTCACCCGCCCGCTCATTCACCCGCTCATTCACGCACACTCACTCACCCACCCACTCATTCACCCACCTGCTCATTCACGCGCCGGCTCATTCACGCACCCACTCATTCACGCACCCACTCGTTCACCCACCCACTCATTCACGCACCCACTCATTCACGCACCTACTCATTCACCCACCCACTCATTCACCCACCCACTCATTAATTTACCCATTCACCAACTTATTGACTTACACATTCATTCACTCACTCATTCACTTACCCACTCACTCACATCACCCACTCATTCACCCACCCATTCATTCACTCACCCACTCATTCACTTACCCAATCAACCACTCATACACTCACCCACTCACCCGCCTACCCACCCGCCCACTCAGCCACTTAGTCATTCACTCCCCTGCTCACTCACTCACTCACCTGCAGTCTGGACACGTGCACCACTTGCTGTGTTCCACCAGAGCCATCCCCAGTTCCTTCCACCTGAGTCACTCACAGACGCAGAACCATCATCGCTCGTGGCCAGGTTGACAGTCGCAGTGATGGTAATGAGTCTCTTGATGGTGGTGGTGATTCTTATGATAGGGGTGGTGGTGTTGATGATGCTGGTGGTGATGAGAAGGAATAATGAAGGTGATGATGGTGGTGGTGGTGGTGGTGATGATGAGGAATGAAGGTGATGATGGTGGTGGTGGTGATGAGAAGGAATAATGAAGGTGATGATGATGGTGGTGGTGGTGATGATGAGGAATGAAGGTGATGATGAAGGTGATGATGGTGGTGGTGGTGGTGATGAGGAGGAATGAAGGTGATGATGAAGGTGATGATGAAGGTGGTGGTGGTGGTGATGAGGAGGAATGAAGGTGATGATGAAGGTGATGATGAAGGTGGTGGTGGTGGTGGTGGTGGTGATGAGGAGGAATGAAGGTGATGATGAAGGTGATGATGAAGGTGGTGGTGGTGGTGATGAGGAGGAATGAAGGTGATGATGAAGGTGATGATGAAGGTGATGATGGTGGTGGTGGTGGTGATGAGGAGGAATGAAGGTGATGATGAAGGTGATGATGAAGGTGGTGGTGGTGGTGGTGGTGATGAGGAGGAATGAAGGTGATGATGAAGGTGATGATGAAGGTGATGATGGTGGTGGTGGTGGTGATGAGGAGGAATGAAGGTGATGATGAAGGTGATGATGAAGGTGGTGGTGGTGGTGGTGGTGATGAGGAGGAATGAAGGTGATGATGAAGGTGATGATGAAGGTGATGATGGTGGTGGTGGTGGTGATGATGAGGAATGAAGGTGATGATGAAGGTGATGATGAAGGTGGTGGTGGTGGTGGTGGTGATGAGGAGGAATGAAGGTGATGATGAAGGTGATGATGAAGGTGATGATGGTGGTGGTGGTGGTGATGATGAGGAATGAAGGTGATGATGAAGGTGATGATGAAGGTGGTGGTGGTGGTGATTCTCATGATGATGGTGATTATTTTGATGATAGTGACGATGATGATGACGATGATGACGGTGACGACGACGATGACGATGATGATGATGACTCCTCACCTCCGTCGTCACACCCATGCTCCCCGACACGTCGACGCAGAAGACGACGATCTCGTGGCCATCAGCGGGATGAGGAGGAGGTGGGTGGGGGGGGCCCCCCCTGAAGGTGACGTCGCCCTGCGGGGGTACCGGGTTGTAGCGCAGGTCGAGCAGGTTGAGGCACTCGCAAAACTCGCAGCTCCACACCTGCCATGGGAGTGAGAACGTAGTGGGGGGGGGGTGAGAACACGGGGAGGGGGGAGCTGCTGCGCGTGTATCACCGTGTCGCCCCGGTGCATTGTGGGTGTATCACCGTGTCGCCCCGGTGCATTGTGGGTGTATCACCGTGTCGCCCCGGTGCATTGTGGGTGTATCACCGTGTCGCCCCGGTGCATTGTGGGTGTATCACCGTGTCGCCCCGGTGCATTGTGGGCGTCTCACCGTGTCACCCCGGCGCATTGTGGGTGTCTCACCATGTCACCCCGGTGCATTGTGGGCGTCTCACCATGTCACCCCGGTGCATTGTGGGTGTATCACCGTGTCGCCCCGGTGCATTGTGGGCGTCTCACCGTGTCGCCGTTGGGGTTGTCCGCTATGCGGCTGATTGAGGACAGGAAGGCGGAACAACGGACACAGGCGATTGGCGGGCCCCCCACATCCACACAGTCTGGGAGGTCATGGGAGACACGGGGTCATGGGGTCACAAAGACGCGGAGACACGTGGGTCATGGTGACACGTGGGTCATGGTGACACGTGGGTCATGGTGACACGGGGTCATGGTGACACGTGGGTCATGGTGACACGGGGTCATGGTGACACGGGGTCATGATGACACGTGGGTCATGGTGACACGTGGGTCATGGTGACACGGGGTCATGATGACACGTGGGTCATGGTGACACGTGGGTCATGGTGACACGTGGGTCATGGTGACACGGGGTCATGGTGACACGGGGTCATGGTGACACGGGGTCATGGTGACACGTGGGTCATGGTGACACGTGGGTCATGGTGACACGGGGTCATGGTGACACGGGGTCATGGTGACACGGGGTCACGGTGACACGGGGTCACAGAGACGCGGAGACACAGAGACACGGGGTTACGGGGGACACGGAGACACAGAGACGCGGAGACACGTGGGTCATGGTGACACGGGGTCATGGTGACACGGGGTCACGGGAGACAAGGGGTCACAGAGGTCACAGAGTCCACGGAGGGCACGGGAGACAAGGGGTCACAGAGGTCACAGAGGTCGCAGACACCACGGAAGGCACGGGGTAACGGGGGGACAGGGAGACGTGGGACAGGGAGACGTGGGACAGGGAGACGTGGGACAGGGAGACGTGGGACAGGGAGACAGGGAGACGTGGGACAGGGGGACAGGGGACAGGGGACAGGGAGACGTGGGACAGGGAGACGTGGGACAGGGAGACGTGGGACAGGGAGACGTGGGACAGGGAGACAGGGAGACGTGGGACAGGGGGACAGGGGACAGGGGACAGGGAGACGTGGGACAGGGAGACAGGGAGATGTGGGACAGGGAGACGTGGGACAGGGAGATGTGGGACAGGGAGATGTGGGACAGGGAGACGTGGGACAGGGGACAGGGGACAGGGGACAGGGGGACGTGGGATCATGGAGAAACGGGGTCACGCAGACAATCCACTGATATAGTTTTGCCGCTTACTGAACCATTGGTTTAAGCAGAGCCCGGATCTGCTGTGCACGGATGGGGGATGTGTGTGTGTGTGTCTGTGTGTGTGTGTCTGTGTGTGTGTGTCTGTGTGTGTGTGTCTGTGTGTGTGTGTGTGTCTGTGTGTGTGTCTGTGTGTGTGTGTGTCTGTGTGTGTGTGTGTCTGTGTGTGTGTGTCTGTGTGTGTGTGTCTGTGTGTGTGTGTCTGTGTGTGTGTGTGTCTGTGTGTGTGTCTGTGTGTGTGTGTGTGTCTGTGTGTGTCTGTGTGTGTCTGTGTGTGTGTCTGTGTGTGTGTGTCTGTGTGTGTGACTGTGTGTCTGTGTGTGTGTCTGTGTGTGTGTGTGTGTCTGTGTGTGTCTGTGTGTGTCTGTGTGTGTCTGTGTGTGTGTGTGTGTCTGTGTGTGTGTGTCTGTGTGTGTGTGTCTGTGTGTGTGTGTCTGTGTGTGTGTGTGTGTGTCTGTGTGTGTGTGTGTGTGTCAGTGTGTGTGTCTGTGTGTGTGTGTGTATGTGCGTGTGTGTGTGTCTGTGTGTGTGTGTGTGTGTCTGTGTGTGTCTGTGTGTGTCTGTGTGTGTGTCTGTGTGTGTGTGTGTCTGTGTGTGTGTGTCTGTGTGTGTCTGTGTGTGTGTGTGTGTCTGTGTGTGTCTGTGTGTGTCTGTGTGTGTGTGTGTGTGTCTGTGTGTGTGTGTGTATGTGCGTGTGTGTGTGTCTGTGTGTGTGTGTCTGTGTGTGTGTGTGTGTGTCTGTGTGTGTGTGTGTCTGTCTGTGTGTCTGTGTGTGTGTGTCTGTGTGTGTGTCTGTGTGTGTCTGTGTGTGTGTGTGTGTCTGTGTGTGTCTGTGTGTGTGTGTGTGTCTGTGTGTGTGAGTCTGTGTGTGTGACTGTGTGTGTCTGTGTGTGTCTCTGTGTGTGCTCTGACCGTGAGAGGTCGCTGCGAGTGACCCCACAGCGACTGAAACGACGTTGAGGTTCGCTTTCGCCACGGGGGGGCTCGGCCCCCCGCAGAGGTCCCCCACGCTACCCCCGCCCCCCTGCCGAGTGAGGGGGCGTGGCGTCGTCGTCGCTGGCGGGGGTGGGGGCCGTGGGGTGGTGGGCAGTGGGGGGCGAGCGCCGCGGGGGAGAGGGCGGGGGGGAGGGGCCGGAGCCCCTCCCCCCCCGCCACTGGGGGGCTCCACCACCTCCACGTAGTCCGCTGGGGGGGGGGGGGGAGACAGTTAAGAGAGAGTTAAGGGAGAGTTAAGAGAGAGTTAAGAGAGAGTTAAGGGAGAGAGTTAAGAGAGAGTTAAGGGAGAGTTAAGGGAGAGTTAAGAGAGAGTTAAGGGAGAGTTAAGAGAGAGTTGAGAGAGAGAGTTAAGGGAGAGTTAAGAGAGAGAGAGAGTTAAGAGAGAGTTAAGAGAGAGTTAATGGAGAGTTAAGGGACAGTTAAGGGAGAGGTGAGAGAGAGTTAAGAGAGAGTTAAGAAAGAGTTAAGAGAGAGTTAAGAGAGAGAGTTAAGAGAGAGTTAAGAGAGAGTTAAGAGAGAGTTAAGGGAGAGTTAAGAGAGAGAGTTAAGAGAGAGTTAAGGGAGAGTTAAGGGAGAGTTAAGGGAGAGTTAAGAGAGAGTTAAGGGAGAGTTAAGGGAGACTTAAGGGAGAGTTAAGGGAGAGTTAAGGGAGAGTTAAGGGAGAGTTAAGAGAGAGTTAAGAGAGAGTTAAGGGAGAGTTAAGAGAGAGTTAAGGGAGAGTTAAGAGAGAGTTAAGAGAGAGTTAAGGGAGAGTTAAGGGAGAGTTAAGGGACAGTTAAGAGAGAGTTAAGAGAGAGTTAAGAGAGAGTTAAGAGAGAGTTTTAAGAGAGTTAAGAGAGAATTAAGAGAGAGTTAAGAGAGAGTTAAGGGAGAGTTAAGGGAGAGTTAAGAGAGAGTTAAGGGAGAGTTAAGAGAGAGTTAAGGGAGAGTTAAGAGAGAGTTGAGAGAGAGAGAGAGTTAAGGGAGAGTTAAGAGAGAGAGAGTTAAGAGAGAGTTAAGAGAGTTAATGGAGAGTTAAGGGACAGTTAAGGGAGAGGTGAGAGAGAGTTAAGAGAGAGTTAAGAAAGAGTTAAGAGAGAGTTAAGAGAGAGAGTTAAGAGAGAGTTAAGAGAGAGTTAAGAGAGAGTTAAGGGAGAGTTAAGAGAGAGAGTTAAGAGAGAGTTAAGGGAGAGTTAAGGGAGAGTTAAGAGAGAGTTAAGGGAGAGTTAAGAGAGAGTTAAGGGAGAGTTAAGAGAGAGTTGAGAGAGAGAGAGTTAAGGGAGAGTTAAGAGAGAGAGAGTTAAGAGAGAGTTAAGAGAGAGTTAATGGAGAGTTAAGGGACAGTTAAGGGAGAGGTGAGAGAGAGTTAAGAGAGAGTTAAGAAAGAGTTAAGAGAGAGTTAAGAGAGAGAGTTAAGAGAGAGTTAAGAGAGAGTTAAGAGAGAGTTAAGGGAGAGTTAAGGGAGAGTTAAGAGAGAGTTAAGGGAGAGTTAAGGGAGAGTTAAGGGAGAGTTAAGGGAGAGTTAAGGGAGAGTTAAGGGAGAGTTAAGGGAGAGTTAAGGGAGAGTTAAGGGAGAGTTAAGAGAGAGTTAAGAGAGAGTTAAGGGAGAGTTAAGAGAGAGTTAAGGGAGAGTTAAGAGAGAGTTAAGAGAGAGTTAAGGGAGAGTTAAGGGAGAGTTAAGGGACAGTTAAGAGAGAGTTAAGAGAGAGTTAAGAGAGAGTTAAGAGAGAGTTTTAAGAGAGTTAAGAGATAATTAAGAGAGAGTTAAGAGAGAGTTAAGGGAGAGTTAAGAGAGAGAGTTAAGAGAGAGTTAAGAGAGAGTTAAAAGAGTTAAGAGAGAGTTAGAGAGAGAGTTAAGAGAGAGTTAAGAGAGAGTTAAAAGAGTTAAGAGAGAGTTAAGAGAGAGTTAAGGGAGAGTTAAGGGAGAGTTAAGAGAGAGTTAAGAGAGAGTTAAGGGAGAGTTAAGAGAGAGTTAAGGGAGAGTTAAGAGAGAGTTAAGAGAGAGTTAAGGGAGAGTTAAGGGAGAGTTAAGGGACAGTTAAGAGAGAGTTAAGAGAGAGTTAAGAGAGAGTTAAGAGAGAGTTTTAAGAGAGTTAAGAGAGAATTAAGAGAGAGTTAAGAGAGAGTTAAGGGAGAGTTAAGAGAGAGTTAAGAGAGAGTTAAGAGAGAGTTAAAAGAGTTAAGAGAGAGTTAAGAGAGAGAGTTAAGAGAGAGTTAAGAGAGAGTTAAAAGAGTTAAGAGAGAGTTAAGAGAGAGTTAAGGGAGAGTTAAGAGAGAGTTAAGAGAGAGTTAAGGGAGAGTTAAGGGAGAGTTAAGGGACAGTTAAGAGAGAGTTAAGAGAGAGTTAAGAGAGAGTTAAGAGAGAGAGTTAAGAGAGTTAAGAGAGAGTTAAGAGAGAGTTAAGAGAGGGAGAGAGTTAAGAGAGAGTTAAGAGAGAGTTAAGAGAGGGAGAGAGTTAAGAGAGAGTTAAGAGAGAGTTAAGAGAGAGTTAAGAGAGGGAGAGAGTTAAGAGAGAGTTAAGAGAGAGTTAAGAGAGAGTTAAGAGAGAGTTAAGAGAGAGTTAAGGGAGAGTTAAGAGAGAGTTAAGGGAGAGTTAAGGGAGAGTTAAGGGAGAGTTAAGGGAGAGTTAAGAGAGAGTTAAGGGAGAGTTAAGAGAGAGTTAAGGGAGAGTTAAGAGAGAGTTGAGAGAGAGAGAGTTAAGGGAGAGTTAAGAGAGAGAGAGTTAAGAGAGAGTTAAGAGAGTTAATGGAGAGTTAAGGGACAGTTAAGGGAGAGGTGAGAGAGAGTTAAGAGAGAGTTAAGAAAGAGTTAAGAGAGAGTTAAGAGAGAGAGTTAAGAGAGAGTTAAGAGAGAGTTAAGAGAGAGTTAAGGGAGAGTTAAGAGAGAGAGTTAAGAGAGAGTTAAGGGAGAGTTAAGGGAGAGTTAAGAGAGAGTTAAGGGAGAGTTAAGAGAGAGTTAAGGGAGAGTTAAGAGAGAGTTGAGAGAGAGAGAGTTAAGGGAGAGTTAAGAGAGAGAGAGTTAAGAGAGAGTTAAGAGAGAGTTAATGGAGAGTTAAGGGACAGTTAAGGGAGAGGTGAGAGAGAGTTAAGAGAGAGTTAAGAAAGAGTTAAGAGAGAGTTAAGAGAGAGAGTTAAGAGAGAGTTAAGAGAGAGTTAAGAGAGAGTTAAGAGAGAGTTAAGGGAGAGTTAAGGGAGAGTTAAGAGAGAGTTAAGGGAGAGTTAAGGGAGAGTTAAGGGAGAGTTAAGGGAGAGTTAAGGGAGAGTTAAGGGAGAGTTAAGGGAGAGTTAAGGGAGAGTTAAGGGAGAGTTAAGGGAGAGTTAAGAGAGAGTTAAGGGAGAGTTAAGAGAGAGTTAAGGGAGAGTTAAGAGAGAGTTAAGAGAGAGTTAAGGGAGAGTTAAGGGAGAGTTAAGGGACAGTTAAGAGAGAGTTAAGAGAGAGTTAAGAGAGAGTTAAGAGAGAGTTTTAAGAGAGTTAAGAGAGAATTAAGAGAGAGTTAAGAGAGAGTTAAGGGAGAGTTAAGAGAGAGTTAAGAGAGAGTTAAGAGAGAGTTAAAAGAGTTAAGAGAGAGTTAAGAGAGAGAGTTAAGAGAGAGTTAAGAGAGAGTTAAAAGAGTTAAGAGAGAGTTAAGAGAGAGTTAAGGGAGAGTTAAGAGAGAGTTAAGAGAGAGTTAAGGGAGAGTAAAGGGAGAGTTAAGGGACAGTTAAGAGAGGGTTAAGAGAGAGTTAAGAGAGAGTTAAGAGAGAGAGAGAGAGTTAAGAGAGTTAAGAGAGAGTTAAGAGAGAGTTAAGAGAGGGAGAGAGTTAAGAGAGAGTTAAGAGAGAGTTAAGAGAGGGAGAGAGTTAAGAGAGAGTTAAGAGAGAGTTAAGAGAGAGTTAAGAGAGGGAGAGAGTTAAGAGAGAGTTAAGAGAGAGTTAAGAGAGAGTTAAGAGAGGGAGAGAGTTCAGAGAGAGTTAAGAGAGAGTTAAGAGAGAGTTAAGAGAGAGTTAAGGGAGAGTTAAGGGACAGTTAAGAGAGAGTTAAGAGAGAGTTAAGAGAGAGTTAAGAGAGAGTTAAGAGAGAGTTAAGAGAGAGTTAAGAGAGAGTTAAGGGACAGTTAAGAGAGAGTTAAGAGAGAGTTAAGAGAGAGAGTTAAGAGAGAGTTAAGAGAGAGTTAAGAGAGAGTTAAGAGAGAGAGTTAAGAGAGTTAAGAGAGTTAAGAGAGAGTTAAAAGAGAGTTAAGAGAGAGTTAAGGGACAGTTAAGAGAGAGTTAAGAGAGAGAGTTAAGAGAGAGTTAAGAGAGAGTTAAGAGAGAGTTAAGGGAGAGTTAAGGGAGAGTTAAGAGAGAGTTAAGGGAGAGTTAAGAGAGAGTTAAGGGAGAGTTAAGAGAGAGTTGAGAGAGAGAGAGTTAAGGGAGAGTTAAGAGAGAGAGTTAAGAGAGAGTTAAGAGAGAGTTAATGGAGAGTTAAGGGACAGTTAAGGGAGAGGTGAGAGAGAGTTAAGAGAGAGTTAAGAAAGAGTTAAGAGAGAGTTAAGAGAGAGAGTTAAGAGAGAGTTAAGAGAGAGTTAAGAGAGAGTTAAGGGAGAGTTAAGAGAGAGAGTTAAGAGAGAGTTAAGGGAGAGTTAAGGGAGAGTTAAGAGAGAGTTAAGGGAGAGTTAAGAGAGAGTTAAGGGAGAGTTAAGAGAGAGTTGAGAGAGAGAGAGTTAAGGGAGAGTTAAGAGAGAGAGAGTTAAGAGAGAGTTAAGAGAGAGTTAATGGAGAGTTAAGGGACAGTTAAGGGAGAGGTGAGAGAGAGTTAAGAGAGAGTTAAGAAAGAGTTAAGAGAGAGTTAAGAGAGAGAGAGTTAAGAGAGAGTTAAGAGAGAGTTAAGAGAGAGTTAAGGGAGAGTTAAGAGAGAGAGTTAAGAGAGAGTTAAGGGAGAGTTAAGGGAGAGTTAAGGGAGAGTTAAGAGAGAGTTAAGGGAGAGTTAAGGGAGAGTTAAGGGAGAGTTAAGGGAGAGTTAAGAGAGAGTTAAGAGAGAGTTAAGGGAGAGTTAAGAGAGAGTTAAGGGAGAGTTAAGAGAGAGTTAAGAGAGAGTTAAGGGAGAGTTAAGGGAGAGTTAAGGGACAGTTAAGAGAGAGTTAAGAGAGAGTTAAGAGAGAGTTAAGAGAGAGTTTTAAGAGAGTTAAGAGAGAATTAAGAGAGAGTTAAGAGAGAGGTAAGGGAGAGTTAAGAGAGAGTTAAGAGAGAGTTAAGAGAGAGTTAAAAGAGTTAAGAGAGAGTTAAGAGAGAGAGTTAAGAGAGAGTTAAGAGAGAGTTAAAAGAGTTAAGAGAGAGTTAAGAGAGAGTTAAGGGAGAGTTAAGAGAGAGTTAAGAGAGAGTTAAGGGAGAGTTAAGGGAGAGTTAAGGGACAGTTAAGAGAGAGTTAAGAGAGAGTTAAGAGAGAGTTAAGAGAGAGTTGAGAGAGAGTTAAGAGAGTTAAGAGAGAGTTAAGAGAGAGTTAAGAGAGGGAGAGAGTTGAGAGAGTTAAGAGAGAGTTAAGAGAGGGAGAGAGTTAAGAGAGAGTTAAGAGAGAGTTAAGAGAGAGTTAAGAGAGGGAGAGAGTTAAGAGAGAGTTAAGAGAGAGTTAAGAGAGAGTTAAGAGAGAGTTAAGAGAGGGAGAGAGTTCAGAGAGAGTTAAGAGAGAGTTAACAGAGAGTTAAGAGAGAGTTAAGAGAGAGTTAAGGGAGAGTTAAGGGACAGTTAAGAGAGAGTTAAGAGAGAGTTAAGAGAGAGTTAAGAGAGAGTTAAGAGAGAGTTAAGAGAGAGTTAAGAGAGAGTTAAGGGAGAGTTAAGGGACAGTTAAGAGAGAGTTAAGAGAGAGTTAAGAGAGAGTTAAGAGAGAGTTAAGAGAGAGTTAAGAGAGAGTTAAGAGAGAGAGTTAAGAGAGTTAAGAGAGAGTTAAGAGAGAGAGTTAAGAGAGTTAAGAGAGAGTTAAGAGAGAGTTAAGAGAGAGTTAAGGGACAGTTAAGAGAGAGTTAAGAGAGAGTTAAGAGAGAGTTAAGAGAGAGTTAAGAGAGAGTTAAGAGAGAGTTAAGAGAGAGTTAAGAGAGAGTTAAGAGAGAGAGATAAGACTTTGACTTATAAACCAATTTTATTGCTGCCAGCAGCCACAGCTCTGGAGCCACTTTCGCTACGGGGTCACCGCCACGTCGCCATTGCACAACCATGGCACGTGCACCACACCACCACGTGCACCACACCGCCACACCGCCACGTGCACCACACCGCCACACCGCCACACCGCCACGTGCACCACACCGCCACGTGCACCACACCGCCACACCGCCACACCGCCACGTGCGCCACACCGTCACACCGCCACGTGCACCACACCGCCACGTGCACCACACCGCCACACCGCCACGTGCGTCACACCGCCACGAGCGCAGCGAGCACCGCGTCGTCACGCACGTCGCAAACTTTCGGTCGACCGGTCAAAACGCGAACGCCGGTGCACCGTTTGTGTCGGTGCAGAGGGCCTGGCCGGCCCCCACCGTTGAAGGAACGCGGCGCGAGTCCCCGGCATAGCAGCGGGACGAGACGGGCTCCAGACGGAGCCTCGTGCCCCAGACGGAGCCTCGTGCTCCAGACGGAGCCTCGTGCCCCAGACGGAGCCTCGTGCTCCAGACGGAGCCTCGTGCCCCAGACGGAGCCTCGTGCCCCAGACGGAGCCTCGTGCCCCAGACGGAGCCTCGTGCTCCAGACGGAGCCTCGTGCCCCAGACGGAGCCTCGTGCTCCAGACGGAGCCTCGTGCCCCAGACGGAGCCTCGTGCTCCAGACGGAGCCTAGTGCCCCAGACGGAGCCTAGTGCCCCAGACGGAGCCTCGTGCCCCAGACGGAGCCTCGTGCTCCAGACGGAGCCTCGTGCCCCAGACGGAGCCTCGTGCCCCAGACGGAGCCTCGTGCCCCAGACGGAGCCTCGTGCCCCAGACGGAGCCTCGTGCCCCAGACGGAGCCTCGTGCTCCAGACGGAGCCTCGTGCCCCAGACGGAGCCTCGTGCCCCAGACGGAGCCTCGTGCCCCAGACGGAGCCTCGTGCTCCAGACGGAGCCTCGTGCCCCAGACGGAGCCTCGTGCCCCAGACGGAGCCTCGTGCCCCAGACGGAGCCTCGTGCCCCAGACGGAGCCTCGTGCCCCAGACGGAGCCTCGTGCTCCAGACGGAGCCGCACCTCGAGCAGCCCCTCAACGTCGCCGCCGCTGAGCAGCCATCGTCCCCGTCGCCTTGCGGCTTCTTCTTCAGCTTCTTCAGCTTCTTCTTCTTCCGCGTTTTGTAGACTGCCATCTTTGCTTGGGCGCAGAGAAAGTTCGCGAGATCGTGGCGATTATCCGGCAGGTAAGGCACCCCCCGTAGATGACCCAGCTCTTGTGAAAGGGCACGCCCAGTTTGCTGAGAATGGATCCCAAGAGCCGGAACTTTGGGTTCAGCGGTGGACACCCCGAGTACCGGTGGGCCAGATCCTCCTTCGCACCGCAGAACGCGCACAGATCTGATGACCCTGGGGTGATTTTGCTGAGCCACACGGCCGAGGGTAGCGTCCAGCGCGCCAACCTCCACGGGAGGTCCCCGCAGCGTTTCGCTACGGGGGGCTTCTGGAGGTGCTTCTACAATGGGGGGTGGCCTCGATTAGGGGAGAGAAAAAGTCCCTCCATTTCGTGTCCGGGAGGTTTGCCGGGGCTTGACAACGGGGCGCCTTGACGCGGCGCGCGTACAGCGCTTTCTTGGGGGCGCTCTCGAGGGCCACGTCTCCGCAGTCTGCGAGTTTGAGCAGCTTCCCTGAGTCACAGCGCCCGGGAGGCTGGGTGCAGGAGATGCGCAGCTCCGGGGAGGAGGAGGAGGAGGATGGTCATGCGGCGCCGCTGTCTTCAGGTGCCTCCAGCATCAGCCGCAGCCCCCGCGTTGCGACAGCTTCTCTCCGGCGAGCATCGAGCGGAGCCCCGCGGTGCCGCTGATCTCGGCCGCGGTCTTCCGCTCGGGGTGGCGGCCGTGGCTCTTCGACGAGGTCGCCGACCGTCCGCACCCCTGCCGAGGTGAAACGGAGGGCCAGCGTCCTCTCCTCCCCGATTCCTTTGAAGAGGCTATTACGGAGGAGGGGTTCATGCGTGAAATGTTTGAGGGCGCAGTGCGGGCTCGCCCTGCTCCATTCGAGGCTCCGCCACGCGTCCAAGAGGCTGCGATAATACCCTGGCAGCCTCGTGTAGTCGACCAGGGCCAGGTCCAACAGGAAGAGGAGCTCCCTCCCGTACCCCAGGCACCCCCCCACGCCTCTCAGCAGGCTGAGGGCCGGCGACGTCCAGGGCAGACGCCTCACCACCCTGAAGCCTGAAGCTCATCACCCGGGCGGAGACTTCCACCAGGCCCTGGCCGCCCTCACCCACCGGCAGGCAGAGGACCCCCGGCCTCAGCCAGTGCTTGCCGTGCCACACAAAGTGGGTGAGTGACCGGTTTGTCCTCGCGAGTAGCCAGTCAGGGGGCTGGAGGACTTTGGCCCTGTGCCACAGCACAGAGGCTGCCAGGTTACTTCCTACGAGCACTCGCCCCCTGAAGGACATTAGCAGAGCGAGGCGTGCCCAAGCCATCAATTTGGCCTCAAATATATCTCCCAGCTCGGTCCAACTGTTCGGGGCAACTTGGGGTTTCCCGAGGTGAACTCCAAGGTGCTTTGTGCCCTCGGCGTGCCAAACGGCTCCTCCCGGGAGGAGCACGGAGCGCACGGCACACTGTGACCCCAAGCAGAGGGCCTCACACCATGGCCAGTTGACCTTGGTGCTAGAGGCCTTCTCGTAGGCCGCCACTGCCCGGCAGAGTGCGGAGACGCCCTGCGCGTCGTCGATCACGGCGCCTGCGTCGCCTGCGTCTGCGGAGAGCCTGAAGACTGCGTTTTCAGCACCCGGAACCTTGAACCCAGACAGAGATTGTTTTAGTTGGCGTAAGAGCGGCTCAATGGACAGGGTGTAGAGGAGCCCCGAGAGAGGGCGTCCTTGCCTGACCCCCCTCGTCACGGGAAAAGGGCTGCCAAGCCGTTGGTTTATTTTCACGAGGCTGGATGTGCCCCGTGTACCGCAGTTGTACACGTGACATGAAATTCTGGCCGAACCCGAATGTGACGAGCAGTTTCCCCAGGTACGCGTGGCTCACTCTGCCGAACGCCTTCTCCTGGTCCACGAAGAGGAGGCCCGAGTCTGTGTCGCGCGTTCCCGCGAGGGAGATTACATCCCTGACCATGCCGATGCTGTCATAAATGCACCGGCCAGGGATGCGATACGACTGTTCGGGTTGGACGAGCTGACCCACCACCGTTTTGAGACGGTTCGCCAGCACTTTGGACGTAGCGTCGGTCCGGCCTGGCGAGGCTCATCCTCCCTTGAGGGCCAGAGCGGCACCAAGAGTACTGCCGCTGGGCCGGATGCTGCAGTCGCCACGTGTCGAGCAGATCCAGTCGCTGCACTGTGTCGGCTAACGGCCGTGCGGATTCCGGGTGAGGCTCGGCGCTGTTGCGGTCGAGAGCCGGGTCGAGGGCGCAGTTGAAATCGCCCCCCGACGACCGTGAGCGCGTCGTCCGCGTCGTCTGCCCCCAGGGCGTCCCGCACCGTGCCGGAGAAGAAGAGCTTTTTTTTACATATATATAATTTTATTGTATTTCTACATACGTGACTTTACCGAAAAAACCAATGAGTGAGTGAGTAAGAAGAGCTTCCTCTCGCGGCTCCTGCTCGGCGCGTACAAGTTGAAGCACCGCAGCCTCGTGTCGTTGAACGCAGAGTCCACCGAAATCCAATGTCCTTTCACGATCTCTTTAAAGACCACGCTCTCGGGAAGAAACTTTGGACCAAACGCGATCGCGACCCCAGCGAGGTTGTCTTCGCCTGGCTGCCCATGAGGTGCTGACATTGGGCCTGCAGAGTGTCGTCAAGGTGCGTTTCTTGCAGGAAAGTTACGTCTGCCTTCTGGCCGTTGAGAAAGCAACAGACGCGGTGCCACCTCTTGTCACTGCGGGCACTGTTGCAATTCAAACTCGCGATCTTGACGCCCGAAGCCATGGCATTAGGTGTTGGCAGTGGCTGCAGGGGATCACTTTGGAAGGGAAGAGCTCTTCCTCTTCGCTTTCAGTCGGTAGCATTCCTGCGGACTGAACGCGTACTTCTGTGGCTCGCGATATATTTTCTGTGCGGCCTTCAAGAAGCCCAGCACATCGGGGAAGAAATCCTCGATGCTGACCCCACGCTTCCTGTAGGTGGATTGGGGGAAGTGGAGGATCTCGTCGGGTGCGTATTCCCGCTCCCCCCCCCTCCCTTGACTTGCGAGAAGCCCATCTCGCTCGCGTTGTCGTCGACGTCACACTCCGACCGCTCGTCGTCAGAGTCTCCGCGCGTGCTCTCGTGAGGCTCGGCGGCCACCTCTCCTGTCGGGCCACACGGAGCCGGGGGTCTCCTCGGGCTCGGGGTGGCCCTCCTCTAGCCGGCTCGGCAGCCGTCGCCTCGTCGGGCGAGGAGGCGGGCCGACCGGCGCCCTCGAGCGCCGAGGCACCGTCAGGCGCGGCGGCGTCGGCGGTCGCCCCTCTGCCTCCAACGTCGTCCGGTGGGTGGCCATCGTCGGCGGCGTTCGCCGCGCCCCGTGGCTCGGGCACCTCGTCGCCACGCCCCGCTGCCGCGTCCGGGCGGTCGTCCGGCTCGGCGTCGTCCTCGGCGGTGGCCGCGCGCTCAGGAAGGGTGCCGAGGGGCCCTCCCTCGCCGCGGGGGGGCCGCCTTCAGCCTCGCGCTGTCGCGACTCGACGACGCTGAAGCCACCCCACTCGCCGTCAGTCGCTGACTTGGTGTGGTCAGCCACAGAGTCAGCGGGGCCCTGCTGCTGCTGCTGCTGCTTGTTGTGCAGCTGCTGCAGCGGCGGATCGTTCTACTGCTGCCGGTTCTGCTGCTGCTGCTGCTGCTGCGGTCCTCCCTGATGCTGCTGCTTGTTCTGCCGCTGCTGCTGCTGTTTGTTGTGCAGCTGCTGCAACGGCGGATCGTTCTGCTGCTGCCGGTTCTGCTGCTGCTGCTGCGGCGGCTTCTGCTGCTGCTGCTGCTGCCGCTGCGCTGTGTGTGTTGGTGCAGGCTGAGCAGCATTTATCCTTCCCCTTGGCCGGGCAGTTCTTCCGGGGCGTGGCCGGCACCGCCGCACCCGAAACACCGCGGCACGGCCGTGGAAGCGTACACGGTGTGGACGCGACCATCGATGGGGCACTCGAGGGTCACGTCGAGGTCCGTGTCGGCGTCCTTCAAAATCACGAAAGTTTGGCGCCGGAGCGACGTGACGCGCGACGAGAATACACGACCCGAAAACCAAATAAATAAAATAACAAACGGCAAAAAAAAAAACAAAGGAAAATTGTTCGCAAGAAGGCAGAAGGAAGAGGAAGGAAAAGCTAAACAGGACAGCGAGAGAGAGACGGAGCAGTGCCGTGAGGGGATGGGTGAGACAAAGAGAGAGGAGGGGGGGAGGCAGAGGTCCCAGGCCGCTCAACCACGCACACCTGGGGCGTGGTGGTGGTGGTGGTGAGTGCCGTAGGGACGGAGTCACCTGGTCAAGAACCAGAGAGAGACAAGGCTACACCACGTGAAAGACCAACACACACACACAGAAGGGGGTAGACGGAAAGTTGAACTCAAACACAGCCGCGATGGGAAAAGAGGAACGAAGAGAGAGGAGGGAGGAGGGGGAGGGAAGCGACTCAATGAACGTGGTGCTGGTCGAGCAGCCAGGGGCCCCAGGCACCACGTGGGGCCTGGGGCCCCAGGCTGCTGGACCAGCACCACGTGGTGCCTGGGGCCCCTGGCTGCTCGACCAGCACCACGTGGTGCCTGGGGCCCCTGGCACCACGTGGTGCCCGGGGCCCCTGGCTGGTCGACCAGCACCACGTGGTGTCTGGGCCCCAGGCTGCTCGACCAGCACCACGTGGTGCCTGGGGCCCCAGGCACCACGTGGTGCCTGGGGCCCCTGGCTGCTCGACCAGCACCACGTGGTGCCGTGGTGCCGGAGAGACGGAGGGGAAACACAAAACAATTCGAAAAGAGCAGCACCGCGTGAAGGAACAGAAGTACTCAGAGTGAAGGGGAGAGAAAGTTGTTGAACTCAAAAGACTCAATGAACGAGAAGAATAAGGGGGTACAACGTTTATAAAACTGTGTCCACTCTCTCAGGCTCGGGTCTGGGTGGTGAACAACCAGGCCCCTGTGCACGCCACGTGGGGAGCCAGGAGCCCCGCCAGGACGCAGCCTCTTCCCAGAATGCACAGAGAGAGAGAGAGAGTTAAGAGAGAGTTAAGAGAGAGTTAAGAGAGTGTTAAGGGAGAGTTAAGGGAGAGTTAAGAGAGAGTTAAGAGAGAGTTAAGGCAGAGTTAAGGGAGAGTTACGAGAGAGTTAAGGGCGAGAGAGGGTTAAGACAGAGAGAGTTAAGGGAGAGTTAAGAGAGAGTTAAGAGAGCAAAGACAGAGAGAGTTAAGAGAGAGTTAAGAGAGAGTTAAGAGAGAGTTAAGGCAGAGTTGAGGGAGAGTTAAGAAAGAGTTAAGGGAGAGAGAGGGTTAAGACAGAGAGAGTTAAGGGAGAGTTAAGAGAGAGTTAAGAGAGAGTTAAGGGAGAGTTGAGAGAGTTAAGAGAGTTAAGGCAGAGTTGCGGGAGAGTTAAGAGAGAGTTAAGGGAGAGAGAGGGTTAAGACAGGGAGAGTTAAGCGAGAGTTAAGAGAGAGTTAAGAGAGAGTTAAGGGAGAGTTGAGAGAGTTAAGAGAGAGTTAAGAGAGAGGTAAGGGAGAGTTAAGAGAGAGTTAAGAGAGAGTTAAGAGAGAGTTAAGGCAGAGAGAGTGAAGAGAGAGTTAAGAGAGAGTTAAGGGAGAGAGAGGGTTAAGACAGGGAGAGTTAAGGGAGAGGTAAGGGAGAGTTAAGAGAGAGTTAAGAGAGAGTTAAGAGAGAGTTAAGGGAGAGTTGAGAGAGTTAAGAGAGAGTTAAGGCAGAGTTGAGGGAGAGTTAAGAGAGAGAGAGTTAAGGGAGAGTTAAGAGAGAGTTAAGAGAGAGCTAAGGGAGAGTTGAGGGAGAGTTAAGAGAGAGAGAGAGACATCATTCTCACGGCAGACATCACACGCCAAGACGTGAAGACCATCCAGGAGTACCTGGCACAGAAATCATCCCCACTAGGGGAGACAAAGGCGGCCGGGCGTGGTGCCGGCCACCCACAGTGCAAGCTGTGACCGGCGCTGTGACTCGCGACTGACGGCACTTGCCCCTACAGCCCTGCCAGAGGCTACCTGGGGGAGCTTTGTCTGTGTCTGTCAGCACTTGCCGCTACATCCCTGCCAGACGCGATCTGGGGGAGCTTTGTCTGTGTCTCTCAGCACTTGCCCCTACAGCCCTGCTTGAGGCTACCTGGGGGAGCTTTGTCTGTGTCTCTCAGCACTTGCCCCTACAGCCCTGCCAGAGGCTACCTGGGGGACCTTTGTCTGTGTCTTTCAGCACTTGCCCCTACAGCCCTGCCAGAGGCTACCTGGGGGACCTTTGTCTGTGTCTCTCAGCACTTGCCCCTACAGCCCTGCCAGAGGCTACCGGGGGAGCTTTGTCTGTGTCTCTCAGCACTTGCCCCTACAGCCCTGTCAGAGGCTACCTGGGGGACCTTTGTCTGTGTCTCTCAGCACTTGCTCCTACAGCCCTGTCAGAGGCTACCTAGGGGAGCTTTGTCTGTGTCTCTCAGCACTTGCCCCTACAGCCCTGCCAGAGGCTATCTGGGTGAGCTTTGTCTGTGTCTCTCTGCACTTGCCCTACTGCCCTGCTAGAGGCTACCTGGGGGAGCTTTGTCTGTATCTCTCAGCACTTGCCCCTACAGCCCTGCCAGAGGCAATCTGGGGGAGCTTTGTCTGTGTCTCTCAGCACTTGCCCCTACAGCCCTGCCAGAGGCTATCTGGGGGAGCTTTGTCTGTGTCTCTCAGCACTTGCCCCTACAGCCCTGCCAGAGGCTACCGGGGGGACCTTTGTCTGTGTGTCACCTGCACGGGGCGCAGCGGGTCGGGGGCCTCTCATCGAGGGGGGCTTGGGGGGCACGGGAGGCCCCCTACGACTCGACGGGGGCCCTGCGGAGAGATGACATCACCACCATCACCATCACCAACACCATCACCACCATCACCATCACCACCATCATCATCATCACCACCAACACCACCATCACCATCAGCATCACCACCATCACCACCATCACCACCACCACCACCACCATCACCACCACCATCACCACCACCACCACCATCACCACCATCACCACCATCACCATCACCACCACCATCATCATCATCACCATCACCATCACCACTACCACCACTACCACCATCACCACCATCACCATCACCACCATCACCACCATCACCATCACCACCATCACCATCACCACTACCACCATCACCACCATCACCACCATCACCATCACCACCATCACCATCACCACCATCACCACCATCACCATCACCACCATCACCACCATCACCATCACCACCACCACCACCATCATCACCACCATCACCATCACCACCAACACCACCATCATCACCATCACCACCATCACCACCACCATCACCATCACCACCAACACCACCATCACCACCACCACCACCTTCACCACCATCACCACCATCATCATCACCATCACCACCACCATCACCACCACCACCATCACCACCACCACCATCACCACCATCACCATCACCACCACCATCTTCACCATCACCATCACCACTACCACCACTACCACCATCACCACCATCACCACCACCACCATCACCACCATCACTATCACCACCATCACCATCACGACCATCACTATCACCACCATCATCACCATCATCATGACCATCACCACCACCATCATCACCACCATCACCATCACCACCAACACCACCATCACCACCATCACCACCATCACCACCATCACCGCCACCACCATCATCACCATCACCATCACCACCTTCACCACCACCATCACTACCACCATCAGCATCACCACCATCACCACCACCATCACCACCATCACCACTACCATCACCACTACCATCACCACCATCATCACCACCATCATCACCACCACCATCACCATCACCACCATCACCACCATCACCACCATCACTATCACCACCATCATCATCACCATCACCACCACCATCACCACCACCATCAGCATCACCACCATCATCACCACCACCACCACCATCACCACCACCATCACCACCACCATCACCACCACCACCATTACCACCATCACCACCACCATCATCACCACCATCACCACCATCACCACCACCACCATCACCACCACCACCATCATCACCACCACCATCACCACCTACCTCTCCTATCCTCCACGTAGTGGTAGGTAACTCCACCACCACCACCATCACCACCACCATCACCACCACCACCACCATCACCACTACCACCACCATCACCACCACCATCACCACCACCATCACCACCACCACCATCATCACCACCACCATCACCACCACCACCATCATCACCACCACCATCACCACCTACCTCTCCTATCCTCCACGTAGTGGTAGGTAACTCCACCACCATCACCACCACCACCGTCCGTGCCCAAGGGGCTAAAGCTGTGGTGCTGCTGCTCCGCATAGGCATAGTCGTACGGAGGGGCGGGGCCAAGTCCGGCTTGGGCGGGGTCAGGTCCAGCGTGGGCGGGGCCAGATCTGGCGTGGGAGAGGGCGGGGCTAGAGCCGAAGTGGACGGGGCCTCTCAAGAACGGGTTTGTATTGGGTGGGGCGTGGCCTGTGTCCGAGAGGGAGGGGCTTGAGCTGGAGAGGGAGGGGCTTAGCCTCGGATATAGGCGCGGCCACGGCCCAGGGGGGGCGTCGGCAGGGACGTCACAGGCCGGGATGTCGTCATAGATGGGGTCCCCATCGCCTTCTGTGGACAGATTGGACAGGCGGAGTTGAGTAACCACGTGGTCTGTCGTCAACGTAGAGGTGGTGATGATGGTGGTGATGATGGTGGTGGTGATGGTGGTGATGGTGCTGGTGGTGGTGATGGTGGTGCTGGTGGTGGTGCTGGTGGTGGTGCTGGTGGTGGTGTTGGTGGTGGTGATGGTGGTGGTGATGGTGGTGATGATGGTGGTGATGATGGTGGTGATGATGGTGGTGATGATGGTGGTGGTGATGGTGGTGCTGGTGGTGGTGTTGGTGGTGGTGCTGGTGGTGGTGATGGTGGTGATGGTGGTGGTGATGGTGGTGGTGGTGATGTCTCTATTCCATGTGTTTATTCTCTCTGTCTCTGTGTGTACCTCTCAATGTGTGTGTGTATCTGTGTGTATCTGTGTATCATGGCCAACCACCGCATGCCGAAACAGCTTTTGTTCGGCCGGATCGAGGGTGCTAAACGGGCGCGGCACGGGCTAGAGAAGAGATGGAGTGATGTGGTACAGTAGGACGTGGAGCTGAGTGGACTTGCCAATGACCGGTACCAGCGGTGTCAAGATCGGCCTCTGTGGATGAGGCTCGTGAAGGACGCTACTGGGCAGTTGGAGGCAGTCACCCTCCAACAACAACGGAGGGCGGAGGAGCGACGCTCAGAACAACGAGCGGAGTGCCGGGTGGCTAAAGCACAGCAGGTTGCCACAGTAGGGTGCACAGGTGGTGCATCAGCCAGTCATCTCAGTCAGTCGACCCGTGGCACCTGGGTCTGCCCCGTGACCTCCTGCCAGCGGGCATTCGACACTTTACGTGGCCTCAAGGTGCACATGGCCTGGCACAAGCGTCGTGGTGACATCACCGCCACTTAGTGGCGAATGGCGGTTGTTGTTGTTGTATCTGTGTGTATCTCTGTGTGTATCTGTGTGTATCTCTGTGTATCTGTGTATATCTCTGTGTATTTCTGTGTATCTATGTGTATCTGTGTTTATCTGTGTGTATATCTGCGTATCTGTGTATCTCTATGTATCTGTATGTATCTGTGTGTATGTGTGTGTATCTGTGTATCTCTGTGTGTATCTCCGTGTGTATCTGTTTGTATCTGTGTGTATCTGTGTATATCTCTGTGTATCTCTGTGTATCTGTGTGTATATCTGTGTATCTGTGTGTATGTGTGTGTATCTGTGTGTATGTGTGTGTATCTGTGTATCTCTGTGTGTATCTGTGTATCTCTGTATGTATCTGTGTATCTCTGTGCGTATCTCTCTCTGTGTAAGTGGCCTGTAGATACCTGGGTGTGAAACAGCAGAGGTCGAAGAGTTCCCCGCGTCCTCCGTGCTCGGGGGGATGTAAATATATTGACAGGCAAACTCCATCCTTCACACACACGTAGACAGGGTGGCCCACAAGTCAGGACACACAGTGATATTGTTACTATACAGGGTGGACTACAAGTCAGGACACACAGTGATATTGTTACTATACAGGGTGTTCTACAAGTGAGGACACACAGTGCTATTGTTACTATACAGGGTGGACTACAAATCAGGACACACAGTGCTATTGTTACTATACAGGGTGGACTACAAGTCAGGACACACAGTGATATTGTTACTATACAGGGTGGACTAAAAGTCAGGACACACAGTGATATTGTTACTATACAGGGTGGACTACAAGTCAGGACACACAGTGATATTGTTACTATACAGGGTGGACTACAAGTGAGGACACACAGTGATATTATTACTATACAGGGTGGACTACAAGTCAGGACACACAGTGCTATTGTTACTATACAGGGTGGACTACAAGTGAGGACACACAGTGATATTGTTACTATACAGAGTGGTCTACAAGTGAGGACACACAGTGATATTGTTACTATACAGGGTGGACTACAAGTCAGGACACAGTGATATTGTTACTATACAGAGTGGTCTACAAGTCAAGACACACAGTGATATTGTTACTATACAGGGTGGTCTACAAGTCAGGACACACAGTGATATTGTTACTATACAGGGTGGACTACAAGTCAGGACACACAGTGATATTGTTACTATACAGGGTGGACTACAAGTCAGGACACACAGTGATATTGTTACTATAGAGGGTGGACTACAAGTCAGGACACACAGTGATATTGTTACTATACAGGGTGGACTACAAGTCAGGACACACAGTGATATTGTTACTATACAGGGTGGACTATAAGTCAGGACACACAGTGCTATTGTTACTATACAGGGTGGACTACAAGTCAGGACACACAGTGATATTGTTACTATACAGGGTGGACTACAAGTCAGGACACAGTGATATTGTTACTATACAGGGTGGACTACAAGTCAGGACACACAGTGATATTGTTACTATACAGGGTGGACTACAAGTCAGGACACACAGTGATATTGTTACTATACAGGGTGGACTATAAGTCAGGACACAGTGATATTGTTACTATACAGGGTGGACTACAAGTCAGGACACACAGTGATAATGTTACTATACAGGGTGGCCCACAAATCAGGACACACAGTGATATTATTATCATTATTATACAGGGTGGACTACAAGTCAGGACACACAGTGATAATGTTACTATACAGGGTGGACTACAAGTCAGGACACACAGTGATATTGTTACTATACAGGGTGGTCTACAAGTCAGAACACACAGTGATATTGTTACTATACAGGGTGGACTACAAGTCAGGACACACAGTGCTATTGTTACTATACAGGGTGGTCTACAAGTCAGGACACACAGTGATATTATTACTATACAGGGTGGACTACAAGTCAGGACACACAGTGATATTGTTACTATACAGGGTGGTCTACAAGTCAGGGCACACAGTGATATTGTTACTATACAGGGTGGACTACAAGTCAGGACACACAGTGATATTGTTACTATACAGGGTGGCGCACAAGTCAGGACACACAGTGCTATTGTTACTATACAGGGTGGCCCACAAGTCAGGACACAGTGATATTGTTACTATACAGGGTGGACTACAAGTCAGGACACACAGTGATATTGTTACTATACAGGGTGGACTACAAGTGAGGACACACAGTGATATTGTTACTATACAGGGTGGCCCACAAGTCAGGACACACAGTGATATTGTTACTATACAGGGTGGACTACAAGTCAGAACACACAGTGATATTGTTACTATACAGGGTGGACTACAAGTCAGGACACACAGTGATATTGTTACTATACAGGGTGGTCTACAAGTGAGGACACACAGTGATATTGTTACTATACAGGGTGGACTACAAGTCAGGGCACACAGTGATATTGTTACTATACAGGGTGGTCTACAAGTCAGGACACACAGTGATATTGTTACTATACAGGGTGGACTAAACGTCAGGACACACAGTGCTATTGTTACTATACAGGGTGGACTACAAGTCAGGACACACAGTGATATTGTTACTATACAGGGTGGCCCACAAGTCAGGACACACAGTGATATTGTTACTATACAGGGTGGACTACAAGTCAGGACACACAGTGATATTGTTACTATACAGGGTGGACTACAAGTCAGAACACACAGTGATATTGTTACTATACAGGGTGTACTACAAGTCAGGACACACAGTGATATTGTTACTATACAGGGTGGTCTACAAGTGAGGACACACAGTGATATTGTTACTATACAGGGTGGCCCACAAGTCAGGACACACAGTGATATTGTTTATATACAGGGTGGACTACAAGTCAGGACACACAGTGATATTGTTACTATACAGGGTGGCCCACAAGTCAGGACACACAGTGATATTGTTACTATACAGGGTCGACTACAAGTCAGGACACACAGTGATATTGTTACTATACAGGGTGGACTACAAGTCAGAACACACAGTGATATTGTTACTATACAGGGTGTACTACAAGTCAGGACACACAGTGATATTGTTACTATACAGGGTGGTCTACAAGTGAGGACACACAGTGATATTGTTACTATACAGGGTGGCCCACAAGTCAGGACACACAGTGATATTGTTACTATACAGGGTGGACTACAAGTCAGGACACATTGCTATTGTTACTATACAGGGTGGTCTACAAGTGAGGACACACAGTGATATTGTTACTATACAGGGTGGTCTACAAGTCACGACACACAGTGATATTGTTACTATACAGGGTGGTCCACAAGTCAGGACACACAGTGATATTGTTACTATACAGGGTGGTCCACAAGTCAGGACACACAGTGATATTGTTACTATACAGGGTGGCCCACAAGTCAGGACACACAGTGATATTGTTACTATACAGGGTGGTCTACAAGTCAGTACACACAGTGATATTGTTACTATACAGGGTGGACTACAAGTCAGGACACACAGTGATATTATTATCATTATTATACAGGGTGGACTACAAGTCAGGACACACAGTGATATTGTTACTATACAGGGTGGTCCACAAGTCAGGACACACAGTGATATTGTTACTATACAGGGTGGCCCACAAGTCAGGACACACAGTGATATTGTTACTATACAGGGTGGTCTACAAGTCAGGGCACACAGTGATATTGTTACTATACAGGGTGGACTACAAGTCAGGACACACAGTGATATTGTTACTATACAGGGTGGCGCACAAGTCAGGACACACAGTGCTATTGTTACTATACAGGGTGGCCCACAAGTCAGGACACACAGTGATATTGTTACTATACAGGGTGGACTACAAGTCAGGACACACAGTGATATTGTTACTATACAGGGTGGACTACAAGTGAGGACACACAGTGATATTGTTACTATACAGGGTGGCCCACAAGTCAGGACACACAGTGATATTGTTACTATACAGGGTGGACTACAAGTCAGAACACACAGTGATATTGTTACTATACAGGGTGGACTACAAGTCAGGACACACAGTGATATTGTTACTATACAGGGTGGTCTACAAGTGAGGACACACAGTGATATTGTTACTATACAGGGTGGACTACAAGTCAGGGCACACAGTGATATTGTTACTATACAGGGTGGTCTACAAGTCAGGACACACAGTGATATTGTTACTATACAGGGTGGACTAAACGTCAGGACACACAGTGCTATTGTTACTATACAGGGTGGACTACAAGTCAGGACACACAGTGATATTGTTACTATACAGGGTGGCCCACAAGTCAGGACACACAGTGATATTGTTACTATACAGGGTGGACTACAAGTCAGGACACACAGTGATATTGTTACTATACAGGGTGGACTACAAGTCAGAACACACAGTGATATTGTTACTATACAGGGTGGACTACAAGTCAGGACACACAGTGATATTGTTACTATACAGGGTGGTCTACAAGTGAGGACACACAGTGATATTGTTACTATACAGGGTGGCCCACAAGTCAGGACACACAGTGATATTGTTACTATACAGGGTGGACTACAAGTCAGGACACATTGCTATTGTTACTATACAGGGTGGTCTACAAGTGAGGACACACAGTGATATTGTTACTATACAGGGTGGTCTACAAGTCACGACACACAGTGATATTGTTACTATACAGGGTGGTCCACAAGTCAGGACACACAGTGATATTGTTACTATACAGGGTGGTCCACAAGTCAGGACACACAGTGATATTGTTACTATACAGGGTGGCCCACAAGTCAGGACACACAGTGATATTGTTACTATACAGGGTGGTCTACAAGTCAGTACACACAGTGATATTGTTACTATACAGGGTGGACTACAAGTCAGGACACACAGTGATATTGTTACTATACAGGGTGGACTACAAGTCAGGACACATTCCTATTGTTACTATACAGGGTGGTCTACAAGTCAGGACACACAGTGATATTGTTACTATACAGAGTGGACTACAAGTCAGGACACACAGTGATATTGTTACTATACAGGGTGGTCTGCAAGTCACGACACACAGTGATATTGTTACTATACAGGGTGGACTACAAGTCAGCACACACAGTGATATTGTTACTATACAGGGTGGACTACAAGTCAGGACACAGTGCTATTGTTACTATACAGGGTGGACTACAAGTCAGGACACACAGTGATATTGTTACTATACAGGGTGGCCCACAAGTCAGGACACACAGTGATATTGTTACTATACAGAGTGGACTACAAGTCAGGACACACAGTGATATTGTTACTATACAGGGTGGACTACAAGTCAGAACACACAGTGATATTGTTACTATACAGGGTGTACTACAAGTCAGGACACACAGTGATATTGTTACTATACAGGGTGGTCTACAAGTGAGGACACACAGTGATATTGTTACTATACAGGGTGGCCCACAAGTCAGGACACACAGTGATATTGTTACTATACAGGGTGGACTACAAGTCAGGACACATTGCTATTGTTACTATACAGGGTGGTCTACAAGTGAGGACACACAGTGATATTGTTACTATACAGGGTGGTCTACAAGTCACGACACACAGTGATATTGTTACTATACAGGGTGGTCCACAAGTCAGGACACACAGTGATATTGTTACTATACAGGGTGGTCCACAAGTCAGGACACACAGTGATATTGTTACTATACAGGGTGGCCCACAAGTCAGGACACACAGTGATATTGTTACTATACAGGGTGGTCTACAAGTCAGTACACACAGTGATATTGTTACTATACAGGGTGGACTACAAGTCAGGACACACAGTGATATTATTATCATTATTATACAGGGTGGACTACAAGTCAGGACACACAGTGATAATGTTACTATACAGGGTGGACTACAAGTCAGGACACACAGTGATATTGTTACTATACAGGGTGGTCTACAAGTCAGAACACACAGTGATATTGTTACTATACAGGGTGGACTACAAGTCAGGACACACAGTGCTATTGTTACTATACAGGGTGGTCTACAAGTCAGGACACACAGTGATATTATTACTATACAGGGTGGACTACAAGTCAGGACACACAGTGATATTGTTACTATACAGGGTGGTCTACAAGTCAGGGCACACAGTGATATTGTTACTATACAGGGTGGCCCACAAGTCAGGACACACAGTGATATTGTTACTATACAGGGTGGACTACAAGTCAGGACACACAGTGATATTGTTACTATACAGGGTGGACTGCAAGTGAGGACACACAGTGATATTGTTACTATACAGGGTGGCCCACAAGTCAGGACACACAGTGATATTGTTACTATACAGGGTGGACTACAAGTCAGAACACACAGTGATATTGTTACTATACAGGGTGGACTACAAGTCAGGACACACAGTGATATTGTTACTATACAGGGTGGTCTACAAGTGAGGACACACAGTGATATTGTTACTATACAGGGTGGACTACAAGTCAGGGCACACAGTGATATTGTTACTATACAGGGTGGTCTACAAGTCAGGACACACAGTGATATTGTTACTATACAGGGTGGACTAAACGTCAGGACACATTGCTATTGTTACTATACAGGGTGGTCTACAAGTGAGGACACACAGTGATATTGTTACTATACAGGGTGGTCTACAAGTCACGACACACAGTGATATTGTTACTATACAGGGTGGTCCACAAGTCAGGACACACAGTGATATTGTTACTATACAGGGTGGTCCACAAGTCAGGACACACAGTGATATTGTTACTATACAGGGTGGCCCACAAGTCAGGACACACAGTGATATTGTTACTATACAGGGTGGTCTACAAGTCAGTACACACAGTGATATTGTTACTATACAGGGTGGACTACAAGTCAGGACACACAGTGATATTGTTACTATACAGGGTGGACTACAAGTCAGGACACATTGCTATTGTTACTATACAGGGTGGTCTACAAGTCAGGACACACAGTGATATTGTTACTATACAGAGTGGACTACAAGTCAGGACACACAGTGATATTGTTACTATACAGGGTGGTCTGCAAGTCACGACACACAGTGATATTGTTACTATACAGGGTGGACTACAAGTCAGCACACACAGTGATATTGTTACTATACAGGGTGGACTACAAGTCAGGACACAGTGCTATTGTTACTATACAGGGTGGACTACAAGTCAGGACACACAGTGATATTGTTACTATACAGGGTGGTCTACAAGTGAGGACACACAGTGATATTGTTACTATACAGAGTGGTCTACAAGTCAGTACACACAGTGATATTGTTACTATACAGGGTGGACTACAAGTCAGGACACACAGTGATATTGTTACTATACAGGGTGGACTACAAGTCAGGACACATTGCTATTGTTACTATACAGGGTGGTCTACAAGTCAGGACACACAGTGATATTGTTACTATACAGAGTGGACTACAAGTCAGGACACACAGTGATATTGTTACTATACAGGGTGGTCTGCAAGTCACGACACACAGTGATATTGTTACTATACAGGGTGGACTACAAGTCAGCACACACAGTGATATTGTTACTATACAGGGTGGCCCACAAGTCAGCACACACAGTGATATTGTTACTATACAGGGTGGCCCACAAGTCAGGACACACAGTGATATTGTTACTATACAGGGTGGACTACAAGTCAGGACACACAGTGATATTGTTACTATACAGGGTGGACTACAAGTCAGGACACATTGCTATTGTTACTATACAGGGTGGTCTACAAGTCAGGACACACAGTGATATTGTTACTATACAGAGTGGACTACAAGTCAGGACACACAGTGATATTGTTACTATACAGGGTGGTCTGCAAGTCACGACACACAGTGATATTGTTACTATACAGGGTGGACTACAAGTCAGCACACACAGTGATATTGTTACTATACAGGGTGGCCCACAAGTCAGCACACACAGTGATATTGTTACTATACAGGGTGGCCCACAAGTCAGGACACACAGTCATATTGTTACTATACAGGGTGGACTACAAGTCAGGACACAGTGATATTGTTACTATACAGGGTGGACTACAAGTCAGGACACACAGTGATATTGTTACTATACAGGGTGGTCTACAAGTCAGGACACACAGTGATATTGTTACTATACAGGGTGGACTACAAGTCAGGACACACAGTGATATTGTTACTATACAGGGTGGACTACAAGTCAGGACACACAGTGATATTGTTACTATACAGGGTGGACTATAAGTCACGACACACAGTGATATTGTTACTATACAGGGTGGACTACAAGTCAGGACACAGTGCTATTGTTACTATACAGGGTGGACTACCACACTACTACACCACCACCACTAAACAACAACAACACACAGACACACACCACAACAACAACACGCAGACACACACCACAACAACAACACGCAGACACACACAACAACAACAACACGCAGACACACACCACAACAACACGCAGACACACACAACAACAACACGCAGACACACACCACAACAACAACACGCAGACACACACCACAACAACACGCAGACACACACCACAACAACAACACGCAGACACACACCACAACAACACACAGACACACACCACAACAACAACACGCAGACACACACCACAACAACAACACACACCACAACAACAACACGCAGACACACACACACCACAACAACCACAACAACACGCAGACATACACCACAACAACAGCAACCCCAAAAGCCACAGCCGCCATTCGGGGTGGCGGTGACATCAGCACGGGTGCCCGTGCCAGGCTGGTTGGCCGTGCCAGGCTAGGTGCACCTCGCCACCGACGCACACTCGCACGGTTTACCTGGTCAGCGGACGGACTCCCCCGGCCCTCTCGCAGCCGAACACGCGGAGAGAGGAGAGGAGATGAAGGAGAGATGAAGGAGAGATGAATGAGCGATGAAGGAGAGATGAAGGAGAGATGCAGAGAGATGAATGAGAGATGCAGAGAGATGATTGAGAGATGCAGAGAGATGGAGAGATGCAGAGAGATGAAGGAGAGATGCAGAGAGATGGAGAGATGAAGGAGAGATGAAGGAGAGATGCAGAGAGATGAATGAGAGATGCAGAGAGATGAATGAGAGATGAAGAGAGATTAATGAGAGATGCAGAGAGATGAATGAGAGATGAAGGAGAGATGAAGAGAGATGAAGGAGAGATGAAGAGAGATGAATGAGAGATGCAGAGAGATGAATGAGAGATGCAGAGAGATGAATGAGAGATGCAGAGAGATGGAGAGATGCAGAGAGATGAAGGAGAGATGCAGAGAGATGGAGAGATGAAGGAGAGATGAAGGAGAGATGCAGAGAGATGAATGAGAGATGCAGAGAGATGAATGAGAGATGAAGAGAGATTAATGAGAGATGCAGAGAGATGAATGAGAGATGAAGGAGAGATGAAGAGAGATGAAGGAGAGATGAAGAGAGATGAATGAGAGATGCAGAGAGATGAATGAGAGATGAAGAGAGATGAATGAGAGATGCAGAGAGATGAAGGAAAGATGAATGAGAGATGCAGAGAGATGAAGGAAAGTGAAGATAGGGAGAGGGAGGGAAGGAGAGGAAAAAAGTAGGAATGAAAACGAACTATGAATAAAGATTAAATAAAAATACTACTGAATAAAAAACTAAAACAAGCGAGAGAGAGGAGGGGTCCCAGGCCAGGTGTGATCCCGTGGCGTCGGCTTCTCGGCCGTTCTCGCTGTTGACGCCGCCGCTGCCAATGGCGACCCCCGCCGCCCGCATGCAAAAGGCGTAGCCGTGACGTCACGCAGGTGACCTTACCTGCGTGACGTCACGGCCGCTGAATATTCACTCGAACGGTGTTGATTAACATTCATACGTCACGCGAGATAACGTTGTTGTTGCAACACTATCTGTGTACGCGTGTGTGACCTTAAAAGGAATTAATATATAATAGGCGACGTTTCGGGCAATAGCCCTACTTCCTGGCACGTGCGTGTGGTGAGTCTGTGGGTCTCTGTGATGAGTCTGTAGGTATCTGTGTGGTGAGTCTGTGGGTCTCTGTGTGGTGAGTCTGTGGTTCTCTGTGTGGTGAGTCTGTGGGTCTCTGTGTGGTGAGTCTGTGGGTCTCTGTGTGGTGAGTCTGTGGGTCTCTGTGTGGTCTGTGGGTCTCTGTGTGGTGAGTCTGTGGTACTCTGTGTGGTGAGTCTGTGGGTATCTGTGTGGTGAGTCTGTGGGCCTCTGTGTGGTGAATCTGTAGGTCTCTGTGTGGTGAGTCTGTGGGTCTCTGTGTGGTGAGTATGTGGGTCTCTGTGTGGTGAATCTGTGGGTCTCTGTGTGGTTAGTCTGTGGGTGTTTCTGTGTGGTGGTGAGTCTGTGGGTCTCTGTGTGGTGAGTCTGTGGGACTCTGTGTGGTGAGTCTGTGGGTCTCTGTGTGATGAGTCTGTGGGTCTCTGTGTGATGAGTCTGTGGGTCTCTGTGTGGTGAGTCTGTGGGTCTCTGTGTGGTGAGGATGTGGGTCTCTGTGTGGTGAGTCTGTGGGTCTCTGTGTGGTGAGTATGTGGGTCTCTGTGTGGTGAGTCTGTGGGTCTCTGTGTGGTGAGGATGTAGGTCTCTGTGTGGTGAGTCTGTGGGTCTCTGTGTGGTGAGTATGTGGGTCTCTGTGTGGTGAGTCTGTGGGTCTCTGTGTGGTGAGTCTGTGGGTCTCTGTGTGGTGAGTCTGTGGGCCTCTGTGTGGTGAGTCTGTGGGTCTCTGTGTGGTGAGTTTGTGGGTTTCTGTGTTGTGAGTCTGTGGGTCTCTGTGTGGTGAGTCTATGGGTCTCTGTGTGGTGAGTCTGTGGGTCTCTGTGTGGTGAGTATGTGGGTCTCTGTGTGGTGAGTCTGTGGGTCTCTGTGTGATGAGTCTGTGGGTCTCTGTGTGGTGAGTCTGTGGATCTCTGTGTGGTGAGTCTGTGGGTCTCTGTGTGGTGAGTCTGTGGGTCTCTGTGTGGTGAGTCTGTGGGTCTCTGTGTGGTGAGTCTGTGGGTCTCTGTGTGGTGAGTCTGTGGGTCTCTGTGTGGTGAGTTTGTGGGTCTCTGTGTGATGAGTCTGTGGGTCTCTGTGTGGTGAGTCTGTGGGTCTCTGTGTGGTGAGTCTGTGGGTGTTTCTGTGTGGTGGTGAGTCTGTGGGTCTCTGTGTGGGGAGTCTGTGGGACTCTGTGTGGTGAGTCTGTGGGTCTCTGTGTGGTATGTGGGTCTCTGTGTGGTGCGTCTGTGGGTCTCTGTGTGATGAGTCTGTGGGTCTCTGTGTGGTGAGTCTGTGGGTCTCTGTGTGGTGATTCTGTGGGTCTCTGTGTGGTGATTCTGTGGGTCTCTGTGTGGTGAGGATGTGGGTCTCTGTGTGGTGAGTCTGTGGGTCTCTGTGTGGTGAGTATGTGGGTCTCTGTGTGGTGAGTCTGTGGGTCTCTGTGTGGTGAGTCTGTGGGTCTCTGTGTAGTGAGTCTATGGGACTTACCCACCCACTCACCCACCCACTCACTCACCCACCCACTCACTCACTAACCCACTCACTCACCCACCCACTCACGAACCCACTCACTCACCCACCCACTCACCCACTCACCCACCCACCCACTCACCTACTCTCTCACCCATCCACTCACTCACCCACCCACTCACCCACTCACTTACTCACCCACTCACTCACTCACCTACCCACTCACCCACTCACTTACTCACCCACTCACTCACCCACCCACTCAGCCACCCACTCACTCACCAACTCACTCACTCACCCACTCACTCACCCACTCACCCACTCACTCACTCACCCACCCACTCACTCACCCACCCACTCACTCACCCACTCACTCACTCACCCACTCACTCACCCACCCACTCACTTACCCACTCACTCACCCACTCACTCACCCACCCACTCACCCACCCACTCACTCACCCACCCACCACCCATCTCTCACGATGTCTGCTTGCAATGTGAGCCTCAATTCGCTGCTCCACTCTCCTTTGTTCACCACGGCCCCATGGGGACGTCTGTTGTATATGTCGGTTGTGAGAAAAAGGGCCGTATACACCTCCACCTCCTCCACCACCACCTCCACCACCACCTCCTCCACCACCTCCTCCACCACCTCCACCACCTCCTCCGTCTCTCTCTCAACCACCATGGCCACGGGCGTCAACAGCGAGCCAACTGGGCCGACCGCATTCCATCCTAAGCTAAATAAATGACGGCAAGATGTGAATCGTACTTAATATAGCTGGACGGGGAGGGGGGGTCGACGATGTGTGACGTACACACGCGGTTGCGCAAGCCGATTGCGTCATAGGCGAGGTTGAGAAACCACCTGGAACGTGACGTCCCCTCATTATGCGTCACGTGGTGGCCACGTGATGTTGACGACCTCGCCTGGGCTACAGGAGGTCGTGGGTGCATCTCGCTCCCTTCTACACCGTGTGGACTAATCTCCATCTGTTCCATCTCACTCCATTCTACACCGTGTGTGGACTAATCTCCATCTGTTCCATCTCACTTCCTTCTACACCGTGTGTGGACTAATCTCCATCTGTTCCATCTCTCACTCCCTTCTACACCGTGTGTGGACTAATCTCCATCTGTTCCATCTCACTTCCTTCTACACCGTGTGTGGACTAATCTCCATCTGTTACATCTCATTCCATTGTACACCGTGTGGACTAATCTCCATCTGTTCCATCTCACTCCATTCTACACCGTGTGTGGACTAATCTCCATCTGTTCCATCTCACTCCCTTCCACCCCGTGTGTGGACTAATCTCCATCTCTTCCATCTCACTCCTTTCTACCCCGTGTGTGGACGAATCTCCATCTGTTCCATCTCACTCCCTTCTACACCGTGTGTGGACTAATCTCCATCTGTTCCACCTTACTCCCTTCTACACCGTGTGTGGACTAATCTCCATCTGTTCCATCTCTCACTCCCTTCTACACCGTGTGTGGACTAATCTCCATCTGTTCCATCTCTCACTCCCTTCTACACCGTGTGGACTAATCTCCATCTGTTCCATCTCACTCCCTTCTACACCGTGTGTGGACTAATCTCCATCTGTTCCATCTCACTCCCTTCCACCCCGTGTGTGGACTAGTCTCCATCTGTTACAACTCACTGCCTTCTACACCGTGTGTGGACTAATCTCCATCTGTTCCATCTCACTCCATTCTACACCGTGTGTGGACTAATCTCCATCTGTTCCATCTCACTCCCTTCTACACCGTGTGTGGACTAATCTCCATCTGTTACATCTCACTCCCTTCTACACCGTGTGTGGACTAATCTCCATCTGTTACATCTCACTCCCTTCTCCACCGTGTGTGGACTAATCTCCATATGTTACATCTCACTCCCTTCTACACCGTGTGGACTAATCTCCATCTGTTCCATCTCACTGCCTTCTACACCGTGTGTGGACTAATCTCCATCTGTTACAACTCACTGCCTTCTACCCCGTGTGTGGACTAATCTCCATCTGTTACATCTCTCTCCCTTCTACACCGTGTGTGGACTAATCTCCATCTGTTCCATCTCACGCCCTTCTACCCATGTGTGGACTAATCTCCATCTGTTACAACTCACTGCCTTCTACACCGTGTGGACTAATCTCCATCTGTTACATCTCTCTCCCTTCTACACCGTGTGTGGACTAATCTCCATCTGTTACATCTCTCTCCCTTCTACACCGTGTGTGGACTAATCTCCATCTGTTCCATCTCACGCCCTTCTACCCATGTGTGGACTAATCTCCATCTGTTCCACCTCACTCCCTTCTACCCCGTGTGTGGACTAATCTCCATCTGTTCCATCTCACTCCCTTCTACCCCGTGTGGACTAATCTCCATCTGTTCCATCTCTCACTCCCTTCTACACCGTGTGTGGACTAATCTCCATCTGTTCCATCTCTCACTCCCTTCTACACCGTGTGTGGACTAATCTCCATCTGTTACATCTCACTCCCTTCTCCACCGTGTGTGGACTAATCTCCATCTGTTACATCTCACTCCCTTCTACACCGTGTGGACTAATCTCCATCTGTTACATCTCACTCCCTTCTACACCGTGTGTAGACTAATCTCCATCTGTTCCATCTCACGCCCTTCTACCCATGTGTGGACTAATCTCCATCTGTTCCACCTCACTCCCTTCTACCCCGTGTGTGGACTAATCCCCATCTGTTCCATCTCACTCCCTTCTACCCCGTGTGGACTAATCTCCATCTGTTCCACCTCACTCCCTTCTACCCCGTGTGTGGACTAATCCCCATCTGTTCCATCTCACTCCCTTCTACCCCGTGTGGACTAATCTCCATCTGTTCCACCTCACTCCCTTCTACCCCGTGTGTGGACTAATCCCCATCTGTTCCATCTCACTCCCTTCTACCCCGTGTGGACTAATCTCCATCTGTTCCATCTCTCACTCCCTTCTACACCGTGTGGACTAATCTCCATCTGTTCCATCTCACTGCCCTTCTACACCGTGTATGGACTAATCTCCATCTGTTCCACCTCACTCCCTTCTACACCGTGTGTGGACTAATCTCCATCTGTTACATCTCTCTCCCTTCTACACCGTGTGTAGACTAATCTCCATCTGTTCCATCTCACGCCCTTCTACCCATGTGTGGACTAATCTCCATCTGTTACAACTCACTGCCTTCTACACCGTGTGGACTAATCTCCATCTGTTACATCTCTCTCCCTTCTACACCGTGTGTGGACTAATCTCCATCTGTTACATCTCTCTCCCTTCTACACCGTGTGTGGACTAATCTCCATCTGTTCCATCTCACGCCCTTCTACCCATGTGTGGACTAATCTCCATCTGTTCCACCTCACTCCCTTCTACCCCGTGTGTGGACTAATCTCCATCTGTTCCATCTCACTCCCTTCTACCCCGTGTGGACTAATCTCCATCTGTTCCATCTCTCACTCCCTTCTACACCGTGTGTGGACTAATCTCCATCTGTTCCATCTCACTGCCCTTCTACACCGTGTGTGGACTAATCTCCATCTGTTCCACCTCACTCCCTTCTACACCGTGTGTGGACTAATCTCCATCTGTTCCATCTCACTTCCTTCTACACCGTGTGTGGACTAATCTCCATCTGTTACAACTCACTCCCTTCTACATCGTGTGGACTAATCTCCATCTGTTCCATCTCACTCCTACCCCGTGTGTGGACTAATCTCTATCTGTTCCATCTCTCACTCCCTTCTACACCGTGTGTGGACTAATCTCCATCTGTTCCATCTCACTGCCTTCTACCCCGTGTGTGGGCTAATCTCCATCTGTTCCATCTGCTCCGGGTTCGCTCCCACGTGGGTGTAAGGACGTGAATATTCATGAGAATTACGGAACACACGTGACAACCCACATAAGGCTTTATTGACAATGGCAAGAATTCAAGGCACAGATTAACCGACGGGAACACACCCACAAGGTAAAGACAAAGCCCCCCCACGCCCGCCCCAGGTAGCCCACGCAGGCTGCCGTGGCAAGTGCTGTTAGCAAGCGGCAGTGGCGGTGTTGTCAGCACCGTGCACGCCCGGCCGCCTTTGTCTCCCCAGTGACGACGTTTGCTAGGCCTCGCACCAGGCACTCCCTTAAGGCTCAGTCGACCTAGGGGAGGCCCGGGAACGGTCGTTCAGATCCCCACCGCCGCCACCATCAGTGGGGAGCGGTGGTGCAGCGGTTAGCGCCTCGCTGCGCAACGGACCGCGACTGTCGGTACCGGGCCTCCCCTAGGTCGACTCAGCCTCACATGAATACCTGATGCGGCGGTGTGTCGTAAACATCGCTAGCACATCATAGACTACTACACCACACGAATTAACCATTCTAGACCAATAAACCGCACTAATTAACCACTATAGACTACTACACCACACTAATTAACCATTCTAGACCAATAAACCACACTAATTAACCACTATAGACTACTACACCACACTAATTAACCACTATAGACTACTACACCACACTAATTAACCACTATAGACTACTACACCACACTAATTAACCACTAGACTACTACACCACACTAATTAACCACTATAGACTACTAAACTACACTAATTAACCACTATAGACTACTAAACTACACTAATTAACCACTATAGACTACTACACCACACTAATTAACCACTATAGACTACTAAACCACACTAATTAACTACTATAGACTACTACACCACACTAATTAACCACTATAGACTACTAAACTACACTAATTAACCACTATAGACTACTAACCCACACTAATTAACCACTATAGACTACTACACCACACTAATTAACCACTATAGACTACTACACCACACTAATTAACCACTATAGACTACTAAACTACACTAATTAACCACTATAGACTACTAAACCACACTAATTAACCACTATAGACTACTATACCACACTAATTAACCACTATAGACTACTATACCACACTAATTAACCACTATAGACTACTAAACTACACTAATTAACCACTATAGACTACTAAACTACACTAATTAACCACTATAGACTACTACACCACAATAATTAACCACTATAGACTACTAAACCACACTAATTAACCACTATAGACTACTAAACCACACTAATTAACCACTATAGACTACTATACCACACTAATTAACCACTATAGACTACTATACCACACTAATTAACCACTATAGACTACTAAACCACACTAATTAACCACTATAGACTACTAAACCACACTAATTAACTACTATAGACTACTACACCACACTAATTAACCACTATAGACTACTACACTACACTAATTAACCACTATAGACTACTACACCACACTAATTAACCACTATAGACTACTAAACTACACTAATTAACCACTATAGACTACTACACCACACTAATTAACCACTATAGACTACTACACCACACTAATTAACCACTATAGACTACTAAACCACACTAATTAACCACTATAGACTACTAAACCACACTAATTAACTACTATAGACTACTACACCACACTAATTAACCACTATAGACTACTACACCACACTAATTAACTACTACAGACTACTAAACTACACTAATTAACCACTATAGACTACTAAACCACACTAATTAACCACTATAGACTACTACACCACACTAATTAACTACTATAGACTACTACACCACACTAATTAACCACTATAGACTACTACACCACACTAATTAACCACTATAGACTACTACACCACACTAATTAACCACTATAGACTACTACACCACACTAATTAACCACTATAGACTACTAAACCACACTAATTAACCACTATAGACTACTAAACTACACTAATTAACCACTATAGACTACTATACAACACTAATTAACCACTATAGACTATTAAACTACACTAATTAACCACTATAGACTACTACACCACACTAATTAACCACTATAGACTACTACACCACACTAATTAACCACTATAGACTACTACACCACACTAATTAACCACTATAGACTACTAAACTACACTAATTAACCACTATAGACTACTAAACCACACTAATTAACCACTATAGACTACTAAACTACACTAATTAACTACTATAGACTACTACACCACACTAATTAACCACTATAGACTACTACACCACACTAATTAACCATTCTAGACCAATAAACCACACTAATTAACCACTATAGACTACTACACCACACTAATTAACCACTATAGACTACTAAACCACACTAATTAACCACTATAGACTACTAAACCACACTAATTAACCACTATAGACTACTAAACTACACTAATTAACCACTATAGACTACTACACCACGCTAATTAACCATTATAGACTACTAAACCACACTAATTAACCACTATAGACTACTAAACCACACTAATTAACCACTATAGACTACTACACCACACTAATTAACCACTATAGACTACTACACCACACTAATTAACCATTATAGACTACTAAACTACACTAATTAACCACTATAGACTACTAAACCACACTAATTAACCATTATAGACTACTACACCACACTAATTAACCACTATAGACTACTAAACCACACTAATTAACCACTATAGACTACTACACCACACTAATTAACCACTATAGACTACTACACCACACTAATTAACCACTATAGACTACTAAACTACACTAATTAACCACTATAGACTACTAAACTACACTAATTAACCACTATAGACTACTACACCACACTAATTAACCACTATAGACTACTAAACTACACTAATTAACCACTATAGACTACTAAACCACACTAATTAACTACTATAGACTACTACACCACACTAATTAACCACTATAGACTACTACACCACACTAATTAACCACTATAGACTACTAAACCACACTAATTAACCACTAGACTACTAAACTACACTAATTAACTACTATAGACTACTACACCACACTAATTAACCACTATAGACTACTACACCACACTAATTAACCACTATAGACTACTAAACCACACTAATTAACCACTATAGACTACTACACCACACTAATTAACCACTATAGACTACTACACTAATTAACTACTATAGACTACTACACCACACTAAATAACCACTATAGACTACTACACCACACTAATTAACTACTATAGACTACTAAACTACACTAATTAACCACTATAGACTACTAAACCACACTAATTAACTACTATAGACTACTAAACTACACTAATTAACCACTATAGACTACTACACCACACTAATTAACCACTATAGACTACTACACCACACTAATTAACCACTATAGACTACTACACCACACTAATTAACTACTATAGACTACTAAACTACACTAATTAACCACTATAGACTACTAAACCACACTAATTAACTACTACAGACTACTAAACTACACTAATTAACCACTATAGACTACTACACCACACTAATTAACCACTATAGACTACTACACCACACTAATTAACCACTATAGACTACTAAACTACACTAATTAACCACTATAGACTACTACACCACACTAATTAACCACTATAGACTACTACACCACACTAATTAACCACTATAGACTACTACACCACACTAATAACCACTATAGACTACTAAACCACACTAATTAACCACTATAGACTACTAAACCACACTAATTAACCACTATAGACTACTAAACCACACTAATTAACCACTATAGACTACTAAACCACACTAATTAACCACTATAGACTACTAAACTACACTAATTAACCACTATAGACTACTAAACCACACTAATTAACCACTATAGACTACTACACCACACTAATTAACCACTCTAGACTACTACACCACACTAATTAACCACTATAGACTAATAAACCACACTAATTAACCACTATAGACTACTACACCACACTAATTAACCACTATAGACTACTACACCACACTAATTAACCACTATAGACTACTAAACTACACTAATTAACCACTATAGACTACTACACCACAATAATTAACCACTATACACTACTAAACCATACTAATTAACCACTATAGACTACTATACAACACTAATTAACCACTATAGACTACTAAACTACACTTATTAACTACTATAGACTACTACACCACACTAATTAACCACTATAGACTACTACACCACGCTAATTAACCACTATAGACTACTACACCACACTAATTAACCACTATAGACTACTACACCACACTAATTAACCACTATAGACTACTAAACCACGCTAATTAACCACTATAGACTACTACACCACACTAATTAACCACTATAGACTACTAAACTACACTAATTAACTACTATAGACTACTACACCACACTAATTAACCACTATAGACTACTAAACCACACTAATTAACCACTATAGTCTACTAAACTACACTAATTAACCACTATAGACTACACCACGCTAATTAACCACTATAGACTACTACACCACACTAATTAACCACTATAGACTACTAAACTACACTAATTAACCACTATAGACTACACCACGCTAATTAACCACTATAGACTACTAAACCACACTAATTAACCACTATAGACTACTACACCACACTAATTAACCACTATAGACTACTAAACTACACTAATTAACCACTATAGACTACTAAACCACGCTAATTAACCATTATAGACTACTAAACCGTACTAATTCACCACTATAGACTACTAAACCGTACTAATTAACCACTATAGACTACTACACCACACTAATTAACCACTATAGACTACTACACCACACTAATTAACCACTCTAGACCAATAAACCACACTAATTAACCACTATAGACTACTACACCACACTTATTAACCACTATAGACCAATAAACCACGCTAATTAACCACTATAGACTACACCACACTAATTAACCACTATAGACTACTACACCACACTAATTAACCACTATAGACTACTACACCACACTAATTAACCACTATAGACTACTACACCACACTAATTAACTACTATAGACTACTAAACTACACTAATTAACCACTATAGACTACTAAACCACACTAATTAACTACTACAGACTACTAAACTACACTAATTAACCACTATAGACTACTACACCACACTAATTAACCACTATAGACTACTACACCACACTAATTAACCACTATAGACTACTAAACTACACTAATTAACCACTATAGACTACTACACCACACTAATTAACCACTATAGACTACTACACCACACTAATTAACCACTATAGACTACTACACCACACTAATAACCACTATAGACTACTAAACCACACTAATTAACCACTATAGACTACTAAACCACACTAATTAACCACTATAGACTACTAAACCACACTAATTAACCACTATAGACTACTAAACCACACTAATTAACCACTATAGACTACTAAACTACACTAATTAACCACTATAGACTACTAAACTACACTAATTAACCACTATAGACTACTACACCACACTAATTAACCACTATAGACTACTACACCACACTAATTAACCACTATAGTCTACTAAACTACACTAATTAACCACTATAGACTACTACACCACACTAATTAACCACTATAGACTACTACACCACACTAATTAACCATTATAGACTACTAAACTACACTAATTAACCACTATAGACTACTAAACCACACTAATTAACCACTATAGACTACTACACCACACTAATTAACCACTCTAGACTACTACACCACACTAATTAACCACTATAGACTAATAAACCACACTAATTAACCACTATAGACTACTACACCACACTAATTAACTACTATAGACTACTAAACTACACTAATTAACCACTATAGACTACTACACCACACTAATTAACCACTATAGACTACTACACCACACTAATTAACCACTATAGACTACTACACCACACTAATTAACCACTATAGACTACTAAACTACACTAATTAACCACTATAGACTACTACACCACAATAATTAACCACTATACACTACTAAACCATACTAATTAACCACTATAGACTACTATACAACACTAATTAACCACTATAGACTACTAAACTACACTTATTAACTACTATAGACTACTACACCACACTAATTAACCACTATAGACTACTGCACCACGCTAATTAACCACTATAGACTACTACACCACACTAATTAACCACTATAGACTACTACACCACACTAATTAACCACTATAGACTACTAAACCACGCTAATTAACCACTATAGACTACTACACCACACTAATTAACCACTATAGACTACTAAACTACACTAATTAACTACTATAGACTACTACACCACACTAATTAACCACTATAGACTACTAAACCACACTAATTAACCACTATAGTCTACTAAACTACACTAATTAACCACTATAGACTACACCACGCTAATTAACCACTATAGACTACTACACCACACTAATTAACCACTATAGACTACTAAACTACACTAATTAACCACTATAGACTACACCACGCTAATTAACCACTATAGACTACTAAACCACACTAATTAACCACTATAGACTACTACACCACACTAATTAACCACTATAGACTACTAAACTACACTAATTAACCACTATAGACTACTAAACCACGCTAATTAACCATTATAGACTACTAAACCGTACTAATTCACCACTATAGACTACTAAACCGTACTAATTAACCACTATAGACTACTACACCACACTAATTAACCACTATAGACTACTACACCACACTAATTAACCACTCTAGACCAATAAACCACACTAATTAACCACTATAGACTACTACACCACACTTATTAACCACTATAGACCAATAAACCACGCTAATTAACCACTATAGACTACACCACACTAATTAACCACTATAGACTACTACACCACACTAATTAACCACTATAGACTACTACACCACACTAATTAACCACTATAGACTACTAAACTACACTAATTAACCACTATAGACTACTAAACCACACTAATTAACCACTATAGACTACTACACCACACTAATTAACCACTATAGACTACTACACCACACTAATTAACCACTATAGACTACTACACCACACTAATTAACCACTATAGACTACTACACCACACTAATTAACCACTATAGACTACTACACCACACTAATTAACCACTATAGACTACTACACCACACTAATTAACCACTATAGACTACTAAACCACACTAATTAACTACTATAGACTACTACACCACACTAATTAACCACTATAGACTACTAAACTACACTAATTAACCACTATAGACTACTACACCACACTAATTAACCACTATAGACTACTAAACCACACTAATTAACCACTATAGACTACTACACCACACTAATTAACCACTATAGACTACTAAACCACACTAATTAACCACTATAGACTACTACACCACACTAATTAACCACTATAGACTACTACACCACACTAATTAACCACTCTAGACTACTAAACTACACTAATTAACCACTATAGACTACTAAACCACACTAATTAACTACTATAGACTACTACACCACACTAATTAACCACTATACACTACTAAACCACACTAATTAACCACTATAGACTACTATACAACACTAATTAACCACTATAGACTACTAAACTACACTAATTAACCACTATAGACTACTACACCACACTAATTAACCACTATAGACTACTAAACCACGCTAATTAACCACTATAGACTACTAAACCACGCTAATTAACCACTATAGACTACTACACTACACTAATTAACCACTAGACTACTAAACCGTACTAATTAACCACTATAGACTATTAAACCACGATAATTAACCATTATAGACTACTAAACCGTACTAATTCACCACTATAGACTACTAAACCGTACTAATTCACCACTATAGACTACTAAACCGTACTAATTCACCACTATAGACTACTAAACCACGCTAATTAACCATTATAGACTACTAAACCGTACTAATTCACCACTATAGACTACTAAACCGTACTAATTAACCACTATAGACTACTAAACCACGCTAATTAACCATTATAGACTACTAAACCGTACTAATTCACCACTATAGACTACTAAACCGTACTAATTCACCACTCTTAGACCAATACAATAAACCGTAATCTCCGTCACCGTGGTCCATTCACTGCTGGACCAACGAGGCGACGGCCATAAAATATCGTCGGGGTAAAAAAAAAGTCCCACAATCCCTTGCGGTTGCACAATAAAATTCCCACAATGCCTTGCTGGCATTTATCCACAATGCTCTGCTCTCCCAAAATCCTCTGCCGCGCTTTGCAATACCCAGCATGCCGTGCGGTGGCGACGGAGGCGACGGCGGTAATGACGATGCATCGGGGTGACGGCTGGCCCAGAATGCCGTGCGGCGGAGCTAGCAGACCTCCGTGAGGCCTGCGGCTCTGCGCGCCTTCAGCATCAAGGCCCTGACGAGGAACTGCCTCCTGGCCAGAAGACGCACGTGCTGGGGGGGGCACGGGGGGCACAGAGACATGGGGGGGGGGGGCACGGGGGGGTACAGAGACATGGGGGGGGGGGCACAGAGACATGGGGGGGGGCACGGGGGGGTACAGAGACATGGTGGGGGGCACAGAGACATGGGGGGCGGCACAGGGGGGAGACACAGAATCTATATTTAGACTGGAGGAATCCGATGAGCTATGAAGCTCTTTCGCAGACGTCACAAGTGGGGGGGGTACGAGGGGGAGGGGGGGACCCCCGGGGACTATGAGACAGGGAGACATGGGGAGTGGGGGGGTCTTCCCACAATGCCTCACTTCACCCCTACCGCCCCACCTTGAGGAAGGCGTCCAGCTCCACGACGTTGCACCTCATGGCCTCCCCCAGCTGGAAGGCCGTGTCCTCGATGGCTCCGTCCTGCGCGTGGAGCTCCACGATCTGCCCGTGGAGCGGCGTCGGGGTGCGGACCCCCGCGTCCACCTCGCCGCCATCGTCCCCCCGCCGCTCCGCGGGGCCCGGGGCGGGCCGCCCGTGGGCCGCCTCCCCCCCGGCCCTCACGGCCTCCAGCCAGTGGTCAACCTGTGCCTGGGGGCGGGCGGGGGGGGAGACGCTGTGTTCAGCGTGGCGGGTAGTGTAGCGGGTAGTGTAGCGGGTAGTGTAGCGGGTAGTGTAGTGGGTGGTGGGTAGTGTAGTGGGTAGTGTAGTGGGTAGTGGGTAGTGTCGTGGGTAGTGTAGTGGGTAGTGTAGTGGGTAGTGTAGTGGGTAGTGTAGCGTGTAGTGTAGTGGGTAGTGTAGCGTGTAGTGTAGTGGGTAGTGGGTAGTGTCGTGGGTAGTGTAGTGGGTAGTGTAGTGGGTAGTGGGTAGTGTCGTGGGTAGTGTAGTGTGTAGTGTAGTGGGTAGTGGGTAGTGTAGCAGGTAGTGTAGCGGGTAGTGTAGTGGGTAGTGGGTAGTGTAGTGGGTAGTGTAGTGTGTAGTGTAGTGGGTAGCGGGTAGTGTAGCGTGTAGTGTGTAGTGGGTAGTGTAGTGGATAGCGGGTAGTGTAGCGGGTAGTGTAGCGGGTTGTGTAGTGGGTAGTGTAGTGTCGTGGGTAGTGTAGTGGGTAGTGTAGTGGGTAGTGTAGTGGGTAGTGTAGTGGGTAGCGTAGTGGGTAGTGTAGCGGGTAGTGTAGCGTAGTGGGTAGTGTAGTGGGTAGTGGGTAATGTAGTGTAGTGGGTAGTGTAGTGGGTAGTGTAGCGTGTAGTGTAGCGTGGAGTGTAGCGGGTAGTGTAGTGGGTAGTGTAGTGGGTAGTGGGTAGTGTAGCGTAGTGGGTAGTGTAGTGGGTAGTGTAGTGTAGCAGGCAGTGTAATGGGTAGTGTAGTGGGTAGTGTAGCGTGTAGTGTAGTGGGTAGTGTAGCGTGTAGTGTAGTGGGTAGTGTAGTGTAGTGTAGCATGTAGTGTAGTGGGTAGTGTAGTGGGTAGTGTAACATGTAGTGTAGTGGGTAGTGTAGTGTAGCGTGTAGTGTAGTGGGTAGTGTAGCGTGTAGTGTAGCGTGTAGCGGGTAGTGGGTAGTGGGTAGTAGTGTAGCGTGTAGTGTAGTGTAGTGGGTAGTGTAGTGTGTAGTGTAGTGGGTAGCCGGTAGTGTAGCGTGTAGTGTGTAGTGGGTAGTGTAGTGGGTAGTGTAGTGTGTAGTGTAGTGGGTAGTGTAGTGGGTAGTGGGTAGTGTAGTGGGTAGTGGGTAGTGTAGTGGGTAGTGTAGTGTAGTGGGTAGTGTAGCGTGTAGTGTAGTGGGTAGTGTAGCGTGTAGTGTAGTGGGTAGTGTAGCGTGTAGTGTAGTGGGTAGTGTAGCGTGTAGTGTAATGTAGTGGTAGTGTAGTGGTAGTGTAGTGGGTAGTGTAGCGTGTAGTGTAGTGGGTAGTGTAGCGTGTAGTGTAGTGGGTATTGGGTAGTGTAGCGTGCAGTGTAGTGGGTAGTGTAGCGTTTAGTGTAGTGGGTAGTGGGTAGTGTAGCGTGTAGTGTAGTGGGTAGTGTAGCGTGTAGTGTAGTGTAGTGGGTAGTGTAGCGTGTAGTGTAGTGTAGTGGGTAGTGTAGCGTGTAGTGTAGTGGGTAGTGTAGCGTGTAGTGTAGTGTAGTGGGTAGTGTAGTGGTAGTGTAGTGTAGTGGGTAGTGTAGCGTGTAATGTAGTGGGTAGTGTAGCGTGTAGTGTAGTGTAGTGGGTAGTGTAGCGTATAGTGCAGTGGGTAGTGTAGCGTGTAGTGTAGTGGGTAGTGTAGTGGGTAGTGTAGTGGGTAGTGTAGTGTAGTGGGTAGTGTAGCGTGTAATGTAGTGGGTAGTGTAGCGTGTAGTGTAGTGTAGTGGGTAGTGTAGCGTGTAGTGTAGTGGGTAGTGTAGCGTGTAGTGTAGTGTAGTGGGTAGTGTAGTGGGTAGTGTAGTGTAGTGGGTAGTGTAGCATGTAGTGTAGTGGGTAGTGTAGCTTGTAGTGTAGTGGGTAGTGTAGTGGGTAGTGTAGCGTGTAGTGTAGTGGGTAGTGTAGTGTAGTGGGTAGTGTAGCGTGTAATGTAGTGGGTAGTGTAGCGTGTAGTGTAGTGGGTAGTGGGTAGTGTAGCGTGTAGTGTAGTGGGTAGTGGGTAGTGTACCGTGTAGTGTAGTGGGTAGTGTAGCGTGTAATGTAGTGGGTAGTGTAGCATGTAGTGTAGTGGGTAGTGGGTAGTGTAGCGTGTAGTGTAGTGGGTAGTGTAGCGTGTAGTGTAGTGGGTAGTGTAGCGTGTAGTGTAGTGGGTAGTGTAGCGTGTAGTGTCGTGAGTAGTGGGTAGTGTAGCGTGTAGTGTAGCGTGTAGTGGGTAGTGTACAGTGTAGTGTAGTGGGTAATGTGTAGTGTAGTGTGGAGTGTAGTGGGTAATGTGTAGTGTACAGTGTAGTGTAGCGGGTAGTGTACAGTGTAGTGTGGTGGGTAGTGTGTAGTGTAGTGTAGTGTGGTGGGTAGCAGGTAGTGTACAGTGTAGTGTGGTGGGTAGTGTACAGTGTAGCGGGTAGCATATAGTGTACAGTGTAGTGGGTGATGGGTAGTGTACAGTGTAGCGTGGTGTAGCAGGTACCGTGTAGTGTATAGTGTAGCATAGTGCCGCGGGTAGCGTACAGTGTAGTGTGGTGTAGCGAGTAGTGTAAGGTGTACAGCGTAGTGTATAGTAGTGTTGTGTACAGTGTATAGTAGTGCAGTGTATCGTAATGTACAGTGTATATTAGTGTACATTGTATAGTAGTGTAGTGTATAATGTATGGTCGTGTATGTACAGTGTATATTAGTGTACATTGTATAGTAGTGTACAGTGTATGGTAGTGTATAATGTATGGTAGTGTAGTGTATCGTAGTGTACAGTGTATGGTAGTGTACAGTGCATGGTGGTGTACAGTGTATGGTTGTGTATAATGTATGGTAGTGTATAATGTATGGTAGTGTATAGTAGTGTACAGTGCATGGTGATGTACAGTGTATAGTAGTGTACAGTGCATGATAGTGTATAGTGTATGGTAGCGTAGTGTATGGTAGTGTACAGTGTATGGTACTGTACAGTGTATGGTAGTGTATAATGTATGGTAGTGTATAATGTATGGTAGTGTATAGTAGTGTATAATGTATGGTAGTGTACAATGTATGGTAGTGTACAGTGCATAGTGGTGTACAGTGCATAGTAGTGTACAGTGCATAGTAGTGTACAGTGCATAGTAGTGTACAGTGCATGATAGTGTAGAGTGCATGGTAGTGTATAATGTATGGTAGTGTACAATGTATGGTAGTGTAGTGTATAGTAGTGTATAGTGTATGGTAGTGTACAATGTATGGTAGCGTAGTGTATAGTAGTGTATAGTGTATGGTAGTGTATAATGTATGGTAGTGTAGTGTATAGTAGTGTATAGTGTATGGTAGTGTACAATGTATGGTAGCGTAGTGCATGGTAGTGTATAATGTATGGTAGTGTATAATGTATGGTAGTGTACAGTGCATGGTAGTGTACAGTGCATGGTAGTGTACAGTGTATGGTAGCGTAGTGTATAGTAGTGTACAGTGCATGGTGGTGTATGGTAGTGTAGAGTGCATGGTAGTGTACAGTGCATGGTGGTGTACAGTGCATAGTAGTGTACAGTGCATAGTGGTGTACAGTGCATAGTGGTGTACAGTGCTTAGTAGTGTACAGTGCATGGTGGTGTAGAGTGCATGGTAGTGTATAATGTATGGTAGCGTAGTGAAATAGTAGTGTATAGTGTATGGTAGTGTACAATGTATGGTAGCGTAGTGTATAGTAGTGTATAGTGTATGGTAGTGTACAATGTATGGTAGTGTAGTGTATAGTAGTGTATAGTGTATGGTAGTGTACAATGTATGGTAGCGTAGTGTATAGTAGTGTACAGTGTATGGTAGTGTACAATGTATGGTAGTGTATAATGTATGGTAGTGTAGTGCATGGTAGTGTATAATGTATGGTAGTGTACAATGTATGGTAGCGTAGTGTATGGTAGTGTATAATGTATGGTAGTGTAGAGTGCATGGTAGTGTAGTGCATGGTAGTGTATAATGTTTGGTAGTGTATAGTAGTGTACAGTGTATGGTAGTGTATAATGTATGGTAGTGTATAGTAGTGTACAGTGTATGGTAGTGTATAATGTATGGTAGTGTATAGTAGTGTACAGTGTATGGTAGTGTATAATGTATGGTAGTGTACAATGCATGGTAGTGTATAGTAGTGTAGCGTAGTGCATGGTAGTGTACAGTGTATGGTAGTGTAGTGCATGGTAGTATATAGTGCATGGTACTGTACAGTGTATGGTAGTGCATGGTAGTGCACAATGTATGGTAGTGTACAATGTATAGTAGTGTATAATGTATGGTAGTGTATAATGCATGGTGGTGTATAATGTATGGTAGTGTATAATGAATGGTAGTGTATAATGTATGGTAGTGTATCATGAATGGTAGTGTAGAGTGTATGGTAGTGTATAGTGCATGGTAGCGTATAGTAGTGTACAGTGTATGGTAGTGTATAATGTATGGTAGTGTATGGTAGCGTAGTGCATGGTAGTGTATAATGTATGGTAGTGTACAATGTATGGTAGCGTAGTGTATGGTAGTGTATAATGTATGGTAGTGTAGAGTGCATGGTAGTGTAGTGCATGGTAGTGTATAATGTATGGTAGTGTATAGTAGTGTAGAGTGTATGGTAGTGTATAGTGCATGGTAGCGTATAGTAGTGTACAGTGTATGGTAGTGTATAATGTATGGTAGTGTATAATGAATGGTAGTGTATAATGTATGGTAGTGTATAATGAATGGTAGTGTAGAGTGTATGGTAGTGTATAGTGCATGGTAGTGTATAGTAGTGTACAGTGTATGGTAGTGTATAATGTATGGTAGTGTATAATGTATGGTAGTGTATAATGCATGGTGGTGTATAATGTATGGTAGTGTATAATGAATGGTAGTGTATAATGTATGGTAGTGTATAATGAATGGTAGTGTATAATGTATGGTAGTGTATAATGAATGGTAGTGTATAATGTATGGTAGTGTATCATGAATGGTAGTGTAGAGTGTATGCTAGTGTATAGTGCATGGTAGCGTATAGTAGTGTACAGTGTATGGTAGTGTATAATGTATGGTAGTGTATGGTAGCGTAGTGCATGGTAGTGTATAATGTATGGTAGTGTACAATGTATGGTAGCGTAGTGTATGGTAGTGTATAATGTATGGTAGTGTAGAGTGCATGGTAGTGTAGTGCATGGTAGTGTATAATGAATGGTAGTGTAGAGTGTATGCTAGTGTATAGTGCATGGTAGTGTATAGTAGTGTACAGTGTATGGTAGTGTATAATGTATGGTAGTGTATAATGAATGGTAGTGTATAATGTATGGTAGTGTATAATGAATGGTAGTGTAGAGTGTATGGTAGTGTATAATGTATGGTAGTGTATAGTAGTGTAGAGTGTATGGTAGTGTATAGTGCATGGTAGTGTATAGTAGTGTACAGTGTATGGTAGTGTATAATGTATGGTAGTGTATCATGAATGGTAGTGTAGAGTGTATGCTAGTGTATAGTGCATGGTAGTGTATAGTAGTGTACAGTGTATGGTAGTGTATAATGTATGGTAGTGTATGGTAGTGTAGAGTGCATGGTTGTGTAGAGTGCAGGGCACCATCTCGTGTGCGAGTGTGTTCAGCAGGGCACCATCTCGTGTGCGAGTGTGTTCAGCAGGGCACCATCTCGTGTGCGAGTGTGTTCAGCAGGGCACCATCTCGTGTGCGAGTGTGTTCAGCAGGGCACCATCTCGTGTGCGAGTGTGTTCAGCAGGGCACCATCTCGTGTGCGAGTGTGTTCAGCAGGGCACCATCTCGTGTGCGAGTGTGTTCAGCAGGGCACCATCTCGTGTGCGAGTGTGTTCAGCAGGGCACCATCTCGTGTGCGAGTGTGTTCAGCAGGGCACCATCTCGTGTGCGAGTGTGTTCAGCAGGGCACCATCTCGTGTGCGAGTGTGTTCAGCAGGGCACCATCTCGTGTGCGAGTGTGTTCAGCAGGGCACCATCTCGTGTGCGAGTGTGTTCAGCAGGGCACCATCTCGTGTGCGAGTGTGTTCAGCAGGGCACCATCTCGTGTGCGAGTGTGTTCAGCAGGGCACCATCTCGTGTGCGAGTGTGTTCAGCAGGGCACCATCTCGTGTGCGAGTGTGTTCAGCAGGGCACCATCTCGTGTGCGAGTGTGTTCAGCAGGAATCCCAGCCTGTCGCGGCCGCTGCTCAGCTCGCTCTGCGTCCGCCTGAGGGCCGCCAGCTCGGCCTGGGCCCTGCCCTGCGCCTCCTGCTCTCGCCTGCGCAGCTGGTCCACGATGGCCGACACCAGGGAGGCGTGGAGGTGCTCCTGGGTGACGGTGCCGGAGCGCGACAGCGGCGACATCGCTAGGGTACACAGGAAGGGGGAGAGGGAGGGAGGGAGAGAAGGGGAGAGAGAAGGGGCGAGAAGAGGAGAGGGGGAGTGAGTGTGTGAGTGTGTGTGTGGAGGCTCTTGAAGGACGCTACTGGGCAGTTGGGAGGCAGTCGCCCTCCAACAACAACGGAGGGCGGAGGAGCGACGCTCACAACAACGAGCGGAGCGCCGGGTGGCTAAAGCACAGCGGGTTGGCACAGTAGGGGGCACAGGTGGTGCATCAGCCAGTCATCTCAGTCAGTCGACCCGTGGCACCTGCTGGGTCTGCCCCGTGACCTCCTGCCAGCGGGCGTTCGACACTTCACGTGGCCTCAAGGTGCACATGGCCTGGCACAAGCGTCGTGGTGACGTCACCGCCCCTTAGTGGTGAATGTTGTTGTTGTTGTTGTTGTTGTGTGTGTGTGTAGGTGTGTGTAGGTGTGTGTGTCTGTGTGTACGTGCGCCCGACTCACAGTCAGCCGGAGCGACCTGGGGAGAGGCAGAGCGAGGAGGAGGGAGCTGTGGAGGCTGGTTCATGTACACGGCCGTGACGGTAGGGCTAGCACTGCACACATTGGCGCGCACACACACACACACACAAAGACAGAGGTCCCCCAGGTAGCCTCTAGCAGGCAGGTACTGTTCGTAGCGAGTAGCAGCGCCTGTGAAGGCCGGCACTGTGGCACACGAGGAAGTGTGTGAGTGGATCGGTGCGTGGGTGGCTAGGTGAGTGAGTGGGTGGTGAGAGTGGGTTGGTGGGTGGCTAGGTGAGTGAGTGGGTGGTGAGAGTGGGTTGGCGGGTGGCTGGGTGGGTGAGTGAGTGGGTGGTGAGAGTGGGTTGGTGGGTGGCTAGGTGAGTGAGTGGGTGGTGAGAGTGGGTTGGTGGGTGGCTAGGTGAGTGAGTGGGTGGTGAGAGTGGGTTGGCGGGTGGCTGGGTGGGTGAGTGAGTGGGTGAGTGAATGGGTGAGTGAATGGGTGGGTGAGTGGGTGGGTGGATGGGTGAGTGAGTGGGTGAGTAAATGGGTGGGTGAGTGGGTGGGTGAGTGGGTGGGTGGGTGAGTGAGTGGGTGAGTAAATGGATGGGTGAGTGAGTGGGTGAGTGGGTGAGTGAATGGGTGGGTGAGTGGGTGAGTGAATGGGTGGGTGAGTGGGTGGGTGGGTGAGTGAGTGGGTGATTGGGTGGGTGGGTGAGTGAGTGGGTAGGTAAGTGGGTGAGTGGGTGGGTGAGTGAGTGGGTGAGTGGGTGGGTGGGTGAGTGAGTGGATGAGTGAGTGAGTGGGTGAGTGAGTGGGTGGGTGGGTGGGAGGTAGTAGCAGCACCTATGAAGGCCGGAACAGTACAGAAGGGGGTGAGTGGCAAGCACTACGCCCGGCCGCCTTTGTCTCCCCAGTGGCGATGTTTACCACACACCGCTGTACCAGGTTCTCATTTGAGGCTGAGTCGACCTCAGGGAGGCCCAGGAGCGGTTCAGATAGTCGTCACTCGTGGTGGCCTTGAACGGGAATTCAACTCGGGTCGCTGGGTTTATAGCGCAGCACGAGATCACCGTACACGTGTGTGCGTGTGTATGTACGTGCGAGTGTGTGAGTGTATGTTGTGTATGAGTGGGGAGCGGTGGTGTCGTGGTTAGCGCTACGCTGCGCTGTGAACCCGGCGACACGAGGTCGATTCCCGCTCACGGCCAACACCAGTGCGTGTACATGGTGTGTGAGTGTGCGTGTGTGCTGAAGCACAGCAGGTTGGCACAGTAGGGGGCACAGGTGGTGCATCAGCCAGTCGTCTCAGTAAGTCGACCCGTGGCACCTGGGTCTGCCCCGTGACCTCCTGCCAGCGGGCGTTCGACACTTCACGTGGCCTCAGGGTGCACATAGCCTGGCACAAGCGTCGTGGTGACGTCACCGCCACTTAGTGGCGAATGGCGGTTGTTGTTGTTGTGTATGTGTGAGTGTGTGAAGGTGCACGTGTGTGTATATGTGTGTGCGTGTGAGTATGTGTGAGTATGTGTGAGTGTGTGTGTGTGAGTGTGTGTGAGTGTGTGTGAGTGTGTGTGAGTGTGTGTGCATATGTGTAAGTATGTGCGAGTATGTGTGAGTGTGTGTGAGTGTGTGAGTGTGTGTGTGAGCGTGTGTGAGTGTGTGTGAGTGTATGTGTGAGTGTGTGTGTGAGTGTGTGTGAGTGTGTGTGAGTGTGTGAGTGTATGTGTGAGTGTGTGTGTGTGTGAGTGTGTGTGAGTGTATGTGTGTATGTGTGAGCGTGTGTGAGTGTGTGTGTGAGCGTGTGTGTGTGTGTGAGTGTGTGTGAGTGTATGTGTGAGTGTGTGTGAGTGTGTGTGAGTGTGTGTGAGTGTGTGTGAGTATGTGTGAGTGTGTGTGTGAGTGTGTGTGAGTGTGTGAGTGTATGTGTGTGTGAGTGTGTGTGAGTGTGCGTGTGAGCGTGTGCACCACTCACACTGAAGGCTGGCAGGCCGGATAAGACACGGGGCTGGCAACCGCTGGGTATGAACCTTCAACAACAACCACCACCACCACCAATAACCAGAATCAGAATCTTGATGTATCCTGGAGAAATCCGATGAGCTACAAAGCTCTTTGTCACAGATGTTCAGCAGGGGCACGGGCTCAGAAAGTTACTAAGACGAGAGGACAATTCTCAAAAACTACGGAGTGCCAAGTAGAGGAAAGGTTAAAAAAGAACACAAAACAGTAAATACGTAAACAAATAGTTTCAATGAAAAGAGTACAAATGGCAAAAGTACACCAACTCCCACTAAACAACAACAGCCACCACAAACACCACAACAAAATGACTGTCCGTGTGTATCACAGTGTGTGTGTATCACTGTGTGTGTGTGTGTGTATCACAGCCACTTCGTGTGGCCACGTGGAATGGTCGCACGCTCACCGCGGAGGAGAGGCTGCCACTCCTCTGTCGGGTGCTGGACCGGTACCGCCTGGATCTCTGTGGCATTCAGGAGGTCCGGTGGACCGGTTCTGGCTCCTGCCACCATGAGGGGTGGACAGTCCTCTACTCGGGGCAGCAGACTGCCAAACAACAGGGTGTGGCTCTTCTTTTGAACAAAAGAATGAAGGGGGCGTGGGAGCGTGGCGGTGAGGTGTGGGAAGCTGCAAGCCCCAGGCTACTTTGGGCTTGCCTTCCCATCAACCGGAGGCGAGGAGTGGTGGTCGTGGTTACTTATGCCCCCACCGAAGACGAACATCCGTGGAGGGATGCAGGCAAAGCCGATGAGTCAGATGCCTTCTATGACCTCCTGTCTCAGGTGCTGGCTAAAGTGGCCCCTCAGGATAGAGTCATCTTGTTGGGTGACTTCAATGCCCGAGTTGGTCATGATGCTGGCACCTGGTCTGGAGTGATTGGAGGGCATGGGCCAGATCAGCTCAATAACAACGGTAGGAGGCTGGTAGATTTTTGTGCAGCCCATGGGCTTGTAATTACCATCACGCTGTTCCGGCATCGGCGCATCCACACAACATCATGGATGCATGCCGGGTCCAAGCAAGAACATCTGCTGGACTACATAGTGACGGACCAGCGGATGCGAGCCCATGTCCTTGACACCAGGACCTACCGTGGAGCTGATCTGCCCTCTGACCATCGACTAGTCATCTGTAAGATGCGCCTGCCATTCTTCCACTCCGGTGGTGGGTGTACACCCAGGACCCCATTTCAAACTAAAGTGGCCTGGTCTCAGTTAGCTGATGAAAGCTGCAAGCGAGAATTTCATCATCGCTTGCGGCTTGGGTTGGCATCATCCCCCACTCCTCCTGATGTCGAGGATAAATGGGCGAGGTTTAGGACTGTGATTAATGCAGCTGCAATGGCTGCTTTGGGTACGCGGTCCAGACCTCCCCAGAGACCCTGGCTGACAGAGGAGGTGTTCAGGATAGTTGAGAAAAAGCGACGGGCCCACTGTCATCAGCTACAGAATCCCACGTCAGAGAATGAGGAGGCTTACCGCAGCCTTCGCTCGGAGGTTCTGAGAGCCGTGAGGCGCTGCAAGGATGGGTGGTGGTCGCGGGTTGCTGAGGAGATGGAGTCTGCCTCAGTGGCACGTGATCACAAATCTCTATTTAACTCCATCAAAAAAGTAACATGCAGCGCCACACCTATTACTATCATTAGGGGAAAAAACGGTGATCCAATCTCCGACCCCCAGAAACAGGTTTGCAGATTTGCTGAGCATTTCTGTGATGTCCTGGGGGAGGGAAATCACTCAGCCAGGAAAACATCGTGACACAAAGTGAGGATGACCCTGCTGAAGCTGCGGTGCCTCAAATATTGGAAGAAGTCACCCCCTGTGAATGGCTGGCTGAAGTACCATCTGTTGAGGAAGTACTGAAGGCGATCCGGAGTCTGAGACCAGGAAAGGCAGCGGGCAGAGATGATCTCCCAAGCGAAATGCTGAGGGAGGGTGGCGTTTGTGCACAGACTGCCCTATATGACATCATAACAACAGTCTGGACCACTGGACGGGGGACCGCACAGACTGTAACAACTACAGGGGCATTTCACTCCTCAGTGTGCCGGGAAAGGTCCTGGGAAGGATTATTCAGCATCGCCTTGCCAGGCATGCTGAGGAGAGGCTTGTGGAGCCCCAATGCGGTTTCAGGATAGGGCGGTCCTGCACAGATGCCATATTTTCTGTCCGTCTGCTACAGCAGAGGTGTAGGGAATTCCAACAAGACCTACATCTCTGCTTTATTGACCTGGTCAAGGCCTATGATACCATCAGTAGGCCTGGGCTCTGGGTCGTTCTTCGTGCTTTTGGAGTACCTGACCCTCTGCTCACGATCATTAAGGACCTTCATGATGGTGAGCGGGCCCGGGTAAAACTACGTGGCCGGGAGTCAGAGCCATTCCCTGTACACCTTGGGGTGCGACAGGGATGTCCTCTGGCTCCCACATTATTTAACATCTATTTTGACCACGCAGTTCGTGAAGCCTTCAATAGCTGTACCGGGGGAATCTCCATATGGTACAGATATAATGGGAGGCTGATCGATGCCCGGGTGCGGTCAAGGGATGGCTCCCTATTGCTCAACCACGTTATGTATGCTGATAACTTGGTAATAGCTGCTCAGTCAGTGGAGGAGTTGGAGACGCTGCTGCTGAGATTGGAGCGTGCCACTAAGAGGTGGGGCCTTACCATCAGCCCCACAAAAACTAAGCACCTGCCTGGGTATTTTGTACCATCGGACACTCCACCCCCACAACTCCCAATCGGTGATGGGGCAGTTGTGGAGAGAGTGGAGAGTTTCCCATACCTGGGCAGTGTGCTTATGACTGGCTCCAGTTTAACAGCAGAGGTCTCACTCCGAATCAGTCGAGCGGCAATATCTTTTCATCGGTTGTGTAACGCTGTGTGGAAGCTACCTGGTCTGTCGCTCCGCACTAAGCTTCAGGTCTTCTCGGCCACGGTCATTCCCTCCCTTCTCTACGCTTGCGAAACGTGGACCCCCCTAATGGAACATCTTCGCCGGTTAGAAACATTTAGGCTGGCCTGCCTACGATCCATCCTGGGTTTAACCAGACTGGATTGTGTGAGGAGCTCACAAATCCTTGAAAGATCTGGGCAAGGTCCCATCGGTGAGCTCCTCCGGCGGGCAAGGCTGCGATGGCTGGGTCATGTAGCCCGCATGCCCAGCCACCGCATGCCGAAACAGCTTTTGTTCGGCCGGATTGAGGGGGCAAAGCGGGCGCGGCACGGGCTAGAGAAGAGATGGAGTGATGTGGTACAGGAGGACGTGGAGCTGAGTGGACTTGCCGATGACTGGTACCAGCGGTGTCAAGATCGGCCTCTGTGGAGGAGGCTCGTGAAGGATGCTACTGGGCAGTTGGAGGCAGTCGCCCTCCAACAACAACGGAGGGCGGAGGAGTGACGCTCAGAACAACGAGCGGAGCGCCGGGTGGCTAAAGCACAGCAGGTTGGCACAGTAGGGGGCACAGGTGGTGCATCAGCCAGTCATCTCAGTCAGTCGACCCGTGGCACCTGGGTCTGCCCAGTGACCTCCTGCCAGCGGGCGTTCGACACTTCACGTGGCCTCAATGTGCACATAGCCTGGCACAAGCGTCTTGGTGACGTCACCGCCACTTAGTGGCGAATGGCGGTTGTTGTTGTATCACAGTGTGTGTATCACAGTGTGTGTATCACAGTGTGTGTGTGTGTATCACAGTGTGTGTATCACAGTGTGTGTATCACAGTGTGTATCACAGTGTGTGTGTATCACAGTGTGTGTATCACAGTGTGTGTATCACAGTGTGTATCACAGTGTGTGTGTATCACAGTGTGTGTATCACAGTGTGTGTATCACAGTGTGTATCACAGTGTGTGTATCACAGTGTGTATCACAGTGTGTGTGTATCACAGTGTGTGTATCACAGTGTGTGTATCACAGTGTGTGTGTATCACAGTGTGTGTATCACAGTGTGTGTGTGTGTATCACAGTGTGTGTATATCACAGTGTGTGTATCACAGTGTGTATCACAGTGTGTGTGTATCACAGTGTGTGTATCACAGTGTGTGTGTATCACAGTGTGTGTATCACAGTGTGTGTATCACAGTGTGTGTGTATCACAGTGTGTGTGTGTATCACAGTGTGTGTGTGTGTATCACAGTGTGTGTGTGTATCACAGTGTGTATCACAGTGTGTGTGTATCACAGTGTGTGTATCACAGTGTGTGTATCACAGTGTGTGTATCACAGTGTGTGTGTGTGTATCACAGTGTGTGTATCACAGTGTGTATCACAGTGTGTATCACAGTGTGTGTGTATCACAGTGTGTGTGTGTATCACAGTGTGTGTGTATCACAGTGTGTGTGTATCACAGTGTGTGTGTATCACAGTGTGTATCACAGTGTGTGTGTATCACAGTGTGTGTGTGTATCACAGTGTGTGTATCACAGTGTGTATCACAGTGTGTGTGTATCACAGTGTGTGTATCACAGTGTGTGTGTATCACAGTGTGTGTGTATCACAGTGTGTGTGTATCACAGTGTGTATCACAGTGTGTGTGTATATCACAGTGATATACACTGTGATATACACACACACACAGTGTGTGTGTGTGTATATCACAGTGTGTGTGTGTATCACAGTGTGTGTGTGTGTATCACAGTGTGTGTGTATCACAGTGTATCACAGTGTGTGTGTATCACAGTGTGTGTGTATCACAGTGTGTATCACAGTGTGTGTGTATCACAGTGTGTGTGTATCACAGTGTGTGTGTATCACAGTGTGTGTGTATCACAGTGTGTATCACAGTGTGTGTGTATATCACAGTGATATACACTGTGATATACACACACACACACAGTGTGTGTGTGTGTACCACAGTGTGTGTGTGTATCACAGTGTGTGTGTGTGTATCACAGTGTGTGTGTATCACAGTGTATCACAGTGTGTGTGTATCACAGTGTGTGTGTATCACAGTGTGTATCACAGTGTGTATCACAGTGTGTGTGTATCACAGTGTGTGTGTATCACAGTGTGTATCACAGTGTGTGTGTATCACAGTGTGTGTATCACAGTGTGTGTGTATCACAGTGTGTATCACAGTGTGTGTGTATATCACAGTGATATACACTGTGATATACACACACACAGTGTGTGTGTATATCACAGTGTGTGTGTATATCACAGTGTGTGTATATCACAGTGTGTGTGTGTATCACAGTGTGTGTGTGTGTATCACAGTGTGTGTGTGTATCACAGTGTGTATCACAGTGTGTGTGTATCACAGTGTGTATCACAGTGTGTGTGTATATCACAGTGATATACACTGTGATACACACACACACTGTGTGTGTGTGTGTATCACAGTGTGTGTATCACAGTGTGTGTATCACAGTGTGTATCACAGTGTGTGTGTATCACAGTGTGTGTGTATATCACAGTGATATACACTGTGATACACACACACAGTGTGTGTGTGTGTATCACAGTGTGTGTGTGTGTATCACAGTGTGTCTGTGTCTGTGTACCAGCTGAAGGCCCCACAGCGCTGGGCCTGTAGGCGGCGCTCTGCGTCACCCCTCGGCCCAGGGACAGCACGGGAGGCTCCTCCCCAAACTCCGCGCACATTACCTGGACGAGGCCCAGGACATCCGACGCCTGCACTCGCTCACGCACACACGCACCCACCTGGTGATACCTACACACAGTGATACATACACACAGTGATACATACAGAGATACACACAGTGATACATACACATAGTGATATATACACACAGTGATACATACAGTGATGCATACAGAGATACACACAGTGATACATACACACAGTGATACATACACAGTGATACACACACCGTGATACACACAGTGATACACACACAGTGATACATACACACAGTGATACATACACACAGTGATACACACCGATATGCACACAGTGATACATACAGTGATACATACGCACAGTGATACACACAGAGATACACACAGTGATACACACAGAGATACACACAGTGATACATACACACAGTGATACACACACAGTGATACATACACACAGTGATACATACAGTGATACACACAGTGATACACACAGTGATACATACACACAGTGCTACACACGCAGTGATACATACACACAGTGATACATACACACAGTGATACATACACATAGTCATACATACACACAGATATACACACAGTGATACATACACACAGATACACACACAGATACACACACAGAGATACACACAGTGATACATACACACTGTGATACCTACACACAGTGATACATACACACAGAGATATACACACACAGAGATATACACAGTGATACACACAGTGATACATACACACAATGCCACACACGCAGTGATACATACACATAGTGATACATACACATAGTGATACATACATACACACATAGATACACACACAGAGATACACACAGTGATACATACACACACAGATACACACAGAGATACACACAGTGATACATACACACAGTGATACCTACACACAGTGATACATACACACGCAGATACACACACAGAGATACACACAGTGATACATACACACAGTGACACCTACACACAGTGATACATACACATAGTGATATATACACACGGCGATACACACAGTGATACATACACACAGTGATGCACACAGTGATACATACACACGGTGATACACAGCCATACACACTGTGATACATACACAGTCATACACACACAGTGATACATACAGATACACACAGTGATACATACACACGATGATACATACACAGTCATACAAACAGTGATACATATGCACAGTCATACACACGGATACACACACAGTCATACACACTGTGATACATACAGACAGTGATACACACACAGTGATACATAAACATGATTATACATACAGATACACACACAGTGATACATACACACGATGATACATACAGATACACACACAGTGATACATACACACAGTGATACATACACACAGTCATACACACGGATACACACACAGTCATACACACTGTGATACATACACACAGCGATACATACACAGTCATACACACGGATACACACACAGTCATACACACTGTGATACATACACACAGCGATACATACACACAGTCATACACACGGATACACACACAGTCATACACACTGTGATACATACACACAGCGATACACACAAAGTGATACATACACATGATGATACACACAGTGATACACACACACAGTGATACATACACATGATACATACACACCGTGATACATACACACAGTGATGCATACACAGATACATACACACAGTGATACACACACACAGAGTGATACCATGCACACACATGGATATATACACAGATACATACACACAGTGATACAGACACAGATACATACACAGTGATACACACACACAGTGATACCATGCACACACATGGATACATACAGATACATACACACAGCGATACATACACAGATACATACACAGTGATACACACACAGTGATACATACACACGATACATACCGATACACACACACAGGGATACATACACATGATACATATACACAGTTATACATACACACAGTGATACCATGCACACACATGGATACATACACACAGTGATACATACAGATACACACACTGATACACAGTGATACATACACACAGTGATACATACACAGATACATACACAGTGATACACACAGTGATACATACACACGATACATACCGATACACACACACAGTGATACATACACATGATACATATACACAGTTATACATACACACAGTGATACCATGCACACACATGGATACATACAGATACATACACACAGTGATACATACAGATACACACACACAGTGATACACACACACAGTGATACATCCACACAGTGATACATACACAGATACATACACAGATACATACACAGTGATACACACACACAGTGATACCATGCACACACATGGATACATACAGATACATACACACAGTGATACATACACAGATACATACACAGTGCTACATACACACAGTGATACCATGCACACACATGGATACATACAGATACATACACACAGTGATACATACACAGATACATACACAGTGCTACATACACACAGTGATACCATCCACACACATGGATACATACACACAGTGATACATACACACAGTGATACATACACAGACACATACACAGTGATACACACACACACAGTGATACCATGCACACACATGGATACATACAGATACATACACACGGTGATACATACACAGATACATACACAGTGCTACATACACACAGTGATACCATGCACACACATGGATACATACACACAGTGATACATACACACAGTGATACATACACAGATACATACACAGTGATACACACACACAGTGATACCATGCACACACATGGATACATACAGATACACACACACGGTGATACATACACAGATACATACACACGATACATACACACAGTGATACATACACAGATACACACAATGATACATACACACAGTGATACATACACAGATACATACACACAGTGATACACACACACAGTGATACACACACACAGTGATACATACACACAGTGATACATACACAGATACATACACACAGTGATACACACACACAGCGACACCATGCACACATAGTTATACATACACACAGTGATGCATACACACAGTGATACATACACACAGTAATGCATACACACAGTGATACATACACACAGTGATACATACACAGATACATACACACAGTGATACACACACACAGTGACACCATGCACACACAGTGATACATACACACAGTGATACATACACACAGTGATACACACACAGTGATACACACACACAGTGACACCATGCACACACAGTGATACATACACACAGTGATACATACACACAGTGATACACACACAGTGATACATACACACAGTGATACATACACATGATACATACACACAGTGATGCACACACACAGTGACACCATGCACACACAGTGATACATACACACAGTGATACATACACACAGTGATACATACACACAGTGATACATACACATGATACATACACACAGTGATACACACACAGTGATACCATGCACACACAGTGATACATACACACAGTGATACATACACACAGTGATACACACACAGTGATACATACACACAGTGATACATACACATGATACCTACACACAGTGATACACACACACAGTGATACCATGCACACACAGTGATACATACACACAGTGATACACACACACACTGATACACACAGTGATACATACACACAGTGATACATACACACAGTGATACACACAGTGACACCATGCACACACAGTGATACATACACAGTAACGTGTCACGATTGCATGCACCAATTGCGAGTAGCGATTGCGAGGGGTTGCGACTGCGAGGGGTTGCGGTTGCGAGGGGTTATTGTGAGCGTTAGCGATTGGCTATTGCGAGCGGCAGTGATCGTGAGGAGCGACCGCGTGTGGCTATTACGAGCGCCTGCAGTTGCGAGCGGCGGTTGCGAGCGGTGGTTGTGATTGCGAGCGGCGGTTGCGAGCGGTGGTTGTGATTGCGAGCGGCGGTTGTGATTGCGAGCGGTGGTTGCGAGCGGTGGTTGTGATTGCGAGCGGCGGTTGTGATTGCGAGCGGTGGTTGCGAGCGGTGGTTGTGATTGCGAGCGGCGGTTGTGATTGCGAGCGGTGGTTGCGAGCGGTGGTTGTGATTGCGAGCGGCGGTTGTGATTGCGAGCGGTGGTTGCGATTGCGAGCGGCGGTTGTGATTGCGAGCGGCGGTTGTGATTGCGAGCGGTGGTTGTGATTGCGAGCGGTGGTTGCGATTGCGAGCGGCGGTTGCGATTGCGAGCGGCGGTTGTGATTGCGAGCGGCGGTTGTGATTGCGAGCGGTGGTTGTGATTGCGAGCGGTGGTTGTGATTGCGAGCGGCGGTTGTGATTGCGAGCGGTGGTTGCGATTGCGAGCGGCGGTTGTGATTGCGAGCGGCGGTTGCGATTGCGAGCGGCGGTTGTGATTGCGAGCGGCGGTTGTGATTGCGAGCGGTGGTTGTGATTGCGAGCGGTGGTTGTGATTGCGAGCGGCGGTTGTGATTGCGAGCGGTGGTTGTGATTGCGAGCGGTGGTTGTGATTGCGAGCGGCGGTTGTGATTGCGAGCGGTGGTTGTGATTGCGAGCAGTGGTTGTGATTGCGAGCGGTGGTTGCGATTGCGAGCGGCGGTTGTGATTGCGAGCGGCGGTTGTGATTGCGAGCGGTGGTTGTGATTGCGAGCGGTGGTTGTGATTGCGAGCGGCGGTTGTGATTGCGAGCGGCGGTTGTGATTGCGAGCGGCGGTTGCGATTGCGAGCGGCGGTTGTGATTGCGAGCGGCGGTTGTGATTGCGAGCGGTGGTTGTGATTGCGAGCGGTGGTTGTGATTGCGAGCGGCGGTTGTGATTGCGAGCGGTGGTTGTGATTGCGAGCAGTGGTTGTGATTGCGAGCGGTGGTTGCGAGCGGTGGTTGTGATTGCGAGCGGTGGTTGCGAGCGGTGGTTGTGATTGCGAGCGGCGGTTGCGAGCGGCGGTTGCGAGCGGTGGTTGCGAGCGGTGGTTGTGATTGCGAGCGGTGGTTGCGAGCGGTGGTTGCGAGCGTCTGTGATTGCGAGCGGTGGTTGTGATTGCGAGCGGTGGTTGTGGTTGCGAGCGGTGGTTGCGAGCGGTGGTTGCGATTGCGAGCGGTGGTTGTGATTGCGAGCAGTGGTTGTGATTGCGAGCGGTGGTTGCGAGCGGTGGTTGTGATTGCGAGCGGCGGTTGCGAGCGGTGGTTGCGAGCGGTGGTTGTGATTGCGAGCGGTGGTTGCGAGCGGTGGTTGCGAGCGTCTGTGATTGCGAGCGGTGGTTGTGATTGCGAGCGGTGGTTGTGGTTGCGAGCGGTGGTTGTGATTGCGAGCGGTGGTTGCGAGCGGTGGTTGTGATTGCGAGCGGTGGTTGTGATTGCGAGCGGTGGTTGCGAGCGGTGGTTGTGATTGTGGTGGTGGTTGCGAGCGGTGGTTGTGATTGCGAGCGGTGGTTGTGGTTGCGAGCGGTGGTTGTGATTGCGAGCGGTGGTTGCGAGCGGTGGTTGTGATTGCGAGCAGTGGTTGCGAGCGGTGGTTGTGATTGCGGTGGTTGTGATTGCGAGCGGTGGTTGTGATTGCGAGCGGTGGTTGCGAGCGGTGGTTGTGATTGCGGTGGTTGTGATTGCGAGCGGTGGTTGTGATTGCGAGCGGTGGTTGCGAGCGGTGGTTGTGATTGCGGTGGTGGTTGCGTGCGCACCGCTCCCCACTCGCTGAGGTAGGGAAGGTAGACGCGTCCGTTAGAGTCCACCCTGCAGCTGGGGCGGATCATCATGGACGCCGTCGGGCGCACGAACGAGAGGGGGGGGTGGGCCGGGTGAGAGTCCAATAGCCAGAGCTCCACGGGGATGTTGTACACACAGCCTGCAGAGAGATACACACAGAGAGATACACAGAGATACACACACAGAGATACACACACAGATACACACACAGAGACACACACAGAGATACACACAGAGAGATACACACACACAGAGCTCCACGGGGATGTTGTACACACAGCCTGCAGAGAGATAGAGATATACACACAAATATACAGAGATACACACACACAGATATACACACACAGATATACAACAACCGCCATTCGCCACTAAGTGGCGGTGACATCACCACGACGCTTGTGCCAGGCTATGTGCACCCTGAGGCCACGTGAAGTGTCGAACGCCCGCTGGCAGGAGGTCACGGGGCAGACCCAGGTGCCACGGGTCGACTGACTGAGATGACTGAGATGACTGGCTGATGCACCACCTGTGCCCCCTACTGTGCCAACCTGCTGTGCTTTAGCCACCCGGCGCTCCGCTCGTTGTTATGAGCGTCGCTCCTCCGCCCTCCGTTGTTGTTGGAGGGCGACTGCCTCCAACTGCCCAGTAGCATCCTTCACGAGCCTCCTCCACAGAGGCCGATCTTGACACCGCTGGTACCAGTCATCGGCAAGTCCACTCAGCTCCACGTCCTCCTGTACCACATCACTCCATCTCCTCTCTAGCCCGTGCCGCGCCCGCTTAGCCCCCTCAATCCGGCCAAACAAAAGCTGTTTCGGCATGCGGTGGCTGGGCATGCGGGCTACATGACCCAGCCATCGCAGCCTTGCCCGCCGGAGGAGCTCACCGATGGGACCCTGCCCAGATCTTTCAAGGATTTGTGAGCTCCTCACACAATCCAGTCTGGTTAAACCCAGGATGGATCGTAGGCAGGCCAGCCTAAATGTTTCCAACCGGCGAAGATGTTCCATTAGGGGGGTCCACGTTTCGCAAGCGTAGAGAAGGGCGGGAATGACCGTAGCCGAGAAGACCTGAAGCTTAGTGCGGAGCGACAGACCAGGTACCTTCCACACAGCGTTACGCAACCGATGAAAAGATATTGCCGCTCGACTGATTCGGAGTGAGACCTCTGCTGTTAAACTGGAGCCAGTCATAAGCACACTGCCCAGGTATGGGAAACTCTCCACTCTCTCCACAACCGCCCCATCACCGATTGGCAGTTGTGGGAGTGGAGTGTCCGATGGTACAAAATACCCAGGCAGGTGCTTAGTTTTGGTGGGGCTGATGGTAAGGCCCCACCTCTTAGTGGCACGCTTCAGTCTCAGCAGCAGTGTCTCCAACTCCTCCTCTGACCGAGCAGCTATTACCAAATCATCAGCATACATAACGTGGTTGAGCAATAGGGAGCCATCCCTTGACCGCACCCGGGCATTATATCTGTACCATATGGAGATTCCCACGGTACAGCTATTGAAGGCTTCACAAACTACGTGGTCAAAATAGATGTTAAATAATGTGGGAGCCAGAGGACATCCCTGTCGCACCCCAAGTTGAACAGGGAATGGCTCCGACTCCCGGCCACGTAGTTTTACCCGGGCCCGCTCACCATCATGAAGGTCCTTAATGATCGTGAGCAGAGGATCAGGGACTCCAAAAGCACGAAGAACAACCCAGAGCCCAGGCCTATTGATGGTATCATAGGCCTTGACCAGGTCAATAAAGCAGAGATGTAGGTCTTGTTGGAATTCCCTACACCTCTGCTGTAGCAGACGGACAGAAAATATGGCATCTGTGCAGGACCGCCCTTTCCTGAATCCACATTGGGGCTCCGCAAGCCTCTCCTCAGCGTGCCTGGCAAGGCGATGCTGAATAATCCTTGCCAGGACCTTTCCCGGCACACTGCGGAGTGAGATGCCCCTGTAGTTGTTACAGTCTGTGCGGTCCCCCTTCTTAAAAAGGGGGACCACCAGGGCATCCTTCCAATCCTGCGGAACCCGTCCAGTGGTCCAGACTGTTGTTATGATGTCACATAGGGCAGTCTGTGCACAAACGCCACCCTCCCTCAGCATTTCGCTTGGGAGATCATCTCTGCCTGCTGCCTTTCCTGGTCTCAGACTCCAGATCGCCTTCAGTACTTCCTCAACAGATGGCACCTCTCGGTCCAGCTCCCGACAGAGGAGTGGCAGCCTCTCCTCCGCAGTGAGCGTTAGAACATTCCACGTGGCCATTGGCAGTCTTTTTTTGTTGTTTCTGGAGGAGCCCCGAGGGTAGAGATTCAATCTCCTGGCTCCGCCAAATGGGGTTTGGCCAGGAGATGTCACAGACGCCTGGCCCCCCAGGGCCTCCGGTACAAGCTTTGTATCATATTTTTTCCGTGGTATCGTGGTAATTTATTTGAAGGTGGAGGGGTTACCAGCCCCTCGCACCCATCCAGAGCCCCTATTTGGCCACTGTGGTGGCTACAAACGCCATGAGGCGAATGGCCAATCTCAATTGGCCCTCCCCCCCACGGCACTGCTCACCACAACGTTGCCGTCCGGCACCAACGAGGAGGAAGGGGGTTCATATTCTTGGTTCTTTCGGTAAAGTCACCACGTAGAAGAGAAACAATAAAATCATACAAATATAAAACAATTAAATTCTCACGACGTTTCGACTGCAACACAAGCAATCATCATCAGGTGTGAAAACACAACGAGAAAATTTGATGATGATTGCTTGTGTTGCAGTCGAAACGTCGTGAGAATTTAATTGTTTTATATTTTTATTATTATATTGTTTCCCTTCTACGTGACTTTACCGAAAGAACCAAGAATATGAATCCCTGCAGTCACGAAAGCTTTAAATCAAAATTTAAAAGGTAGGCGGTTGTTTTGACGGAATATATACACACACACATATATGCACACACAGAGATACATACACACAGAGATACACACACAGATTAATACACAGCTATCCAAACACACAGATATACAGAGATATACACACAGAGATATACACACAGAGATAAACACACAAGAGATATGCACACAGAGATGTATGGAGGGATGAGTCTAATAGCCAGAGCTCCACAGGGATGTTGTACACACAGCCTGTACAGAGATAAACACACAGAGATATACACACAGATACACACACACAGCTATATAGATACACAACAACCACGATCTGCCACTAAGTGGCGGTGACGTCACCACGGCTCCTAAGCCAGGCTAGGTGCACTCAAAGGCCACGTGAAGTGTCCAACGCCCGCTGGCAGGAGGCCACGTGTACACACTCACTAACATACTCACACACACACACACACTCGTGTACACACTCACACACACACGTGTACACACACACACACGTGTACACACTCACTAACACACACCTACACACACCCACACGTATACACTCACACACACACGTGTACACACTCACACACACGTGTACACACACACGTGTACACACACACGTGTACACACACACCCACACACGTGTACACACTCACTAACACACTCACACGTACACACACACACATGTACACACTCACACACACACACGTGTACACACCCACACACGTGTACACACTCACTAACACACTCACACACGCACACACACGTGTACACACACACACGTGTACACACTCACTAACACACACCTACACACACCCACACGTATACACTCACTAACAAGTGTACACACTCACACACACACGTGTACACACACACGCGCGTGTACACAAACTCACACACACACGTGTACACACACACACACACGTGTACACACTCACTAACACACACCTACACACACCCACACGTATACACTCACTAACACGTGTACACACTCACACACACACGTGTACACACACGCGCGTGTACACAAACTCACACACACACACACCCACCTCTGTACGTAACAGGAATTGTGCCGCTCAACTTGAGCAGATCTTTACACGAGCCGTCATTGAAATCTACACAGAGAGACAGGGAGACACGGCGGTGGTGGTGATGGTGGTGGTGATGGTGGTGGTGATGGTGGTGATGGTGGTGGTGGTGATGGTGGTGGTGATGGCGATGGTGATGGTGGTGGTGGTGATGATGGTGGTGATGGCGATGGTGATGGTGGTGATGATGGTGATGGTGGTGGTGATGGTGGTGGTGGTGATGGTGGTGATGGTGGTGGTGATGGTGGTGGTGATGGCGGTGGTGATGGCGATGGTGATTATGGCGGTGATGGCGGTGGTGACAGTGATGGTGGCGGTGATGATGGTGGCGATGATGGTGTTGATGGTGGTGGTGGCGGTGATGGCGATTTATGAAGGTTGTGATGATAACAATGATGTACATCATGAAGATGATAAGAACAATGATGTTAATGATTCTACTGATGCTACTTCAACTGATGCTGCTGTTTCTGATGATTCTGCTGACAATGATCTTGCTCATGATGCTGATGATATTTATGATTCTGCTGCTTCGGCTGATGCTGCTGATGATTTTGGTGCTTTGGCTGATGCTGCTGATGATGCTAATGATCCTGATGATGCTGCTGCTTCAGCTGATGCTGCTGATTCTGATGCTGCTTCGGCTGATGCTGCTGATGATTCTGTTGCTTCAGCTGATGCTGCTGATTATTCTGCTGCTTCCGCTGATGCTGCTGATGCTGCTGATGATTCTGCTGCTTCCGCTGATGCTGATGATGCTGCTCCTTCGGCTGATGCTGCTGATGATGCTGCTGATGCTGATGATGCTGCTGATGCTGCTGATGATGATGCGGGTCTCACTGTAGGTGTCTTGGGAAGGAATGAGGTTCGGGAAAATCTCCGTCACAGCCACCACGTCCTTCAGCGCCACGTCCTTGTGCTTGTACTGGCCGCACACAAACACACGAAGACAGATACACAACACACCAACACAACAACACACTTAGACAAACACACAGGGACACACACACAGACACAACACACCAACACAACAACACACTTAGACAAACACACAGGGACACACAGACACACAACACACAAAAACAGACACACAACACACCAACACAACAACACACTTAGACAAACACACACACACACAGACACACAGCACACCAACACACAACACACGTAAATACAGACACACAACACACAACACAACAACACACTTAGACACACAGGGACACACACACACAACACACAACACACGTAAATACAGACACACAGGCACACACACAGAGACACACACAGACACCAACACACTTAGACACACACACAACAACCGCCATTCGCCACTAAGTGGCGGTGACGTCACCACGACGCTTGTGCCAGACTATGTGCACCCTGAGGCCACGTGAAGTGTCGAACGCCCGCTGGCAGGAGGTCACGGGGCAGACCCAGGTGCCACGAGTCGACTGACTGAGATGACTGGCTGATGCACCACCTGTGCCCCCTACTGTGCCAACCTGCTGTGCTTTAGCCACCCGGCACTCCGCTCGTTGTTGTGAGCGTCGCTCCTCCGCCCTCCGTTGTTGTTGGAGGGCGACTGCCTCCAACTGCCCAGTAGCATCCTTCACGAGCCTCCTCCACAGAGGCCGATCTTGACACCGCTGGTACCAGTCATCGGCAAGTCCACTCAGCTCCACGTCCTCCTGTACCACATCACTCCATCTCTTCTCTAGCCCGTGCCGCGCCCGCTTAGCCCCCTCAACCCGGCCAAACAAAAGCTGTTTCGGCATGCGGTGGCTGGGCATGCGGGCTACATGACCCAGCCATCGCAGCCTTGCCTGCCGGAGGAGCTCACTGATGGGACCCTGCCCAGATCTTTCAAGGATTTGTGAGCTCCTCACACAATCCAGTCCGGTTAAACCCAGGATGGATCGTAGGCAGGCCAGCCTAAATGTTTCTAACCGGCGAAGATGTTCCATTAGGGGGGTCCACGTTTCGCAAGCGTAGAGAAGGGAGGGAATGACCGTGGCCGAGAAGACCTGAAGCTTAGTGCGGAGCGACAGACCAGGTAGCTTCCACACAGCGTTACGCAACCGATGAAAAGATATTGCCGCTCGACTGATTCGGAGTGAGACCTCTGCTGTTAAACTGGAGCCAGTCATAAGCACACTGCCCAGGTATGGGAAACTCTCCACTCTCTCCACAACTGCCCCATCACCGATTGGGAGTTGTGGGGGTGGAGTGTCCGATGGTACAAAATACCCAGGCAGGTGCTTAGTTTTGGTGGGGCTGATGGTAAGGCCCCACCTCTTAGTGGCACGCTCCAGTCTCAGCAGCAGCGTCTCCAACTCCTCCTCTGAGTGAGCAGCTATTACCAAATCATCGGCATACATAACGTGGTTGAGAGACACACACACATAGACACACACACAGACACCAACACACATAGACACACACACAGACACCAACACACTTAGGCAGAGACACACACAGACACCAACACACTTAGACACAGACACACAGACACCAACACACTTAGACAGAGACACACACAGACACCAACACACTTAGACAGAGACACACACAGACACCAACACACTTAGACAGAGACACACACAGACACCAACACACTTAGACACAGACAGAGACACACAGACACCAACACACTTAGACAGAGACACACACAGACACCATCACACTTAGACAGAGACACACACAGACACCAACACACTTAGACACAGACAGAGACACACAGACACCAACACACTTAGACAGAGACACACACAGACACCATCACACTTAGACAGAGACACACAGACACCAACACACTTAGACAGACACACACAGACACCAACACACTTAGACAGAGACACACACAGACACCAACACACTTAGACACAGACACACACAGACACCAACACACACAGACACCAACACACACAGACACCAACACACACACAGACACCAACACACTTAGACAGAGACACACACAGACACCATCACACTTAGACAGAGACACACAGACACCAACACACTTAGACAGACACACACAGACACCAACACACTTAGACAGAGACACACACAGACACCAACACACTTAGACACAGACACACACAGACACCAACACACACAGACACCAACACACACACAAACAGCAACACACTTAGGCAGAGACAGACACAAACACCAACACACTTAGACAGAGACACACACAGACACCAACACTTAGACAGAGACAGACACAAACACCAACACACACAGACACCAACACACTTAGACAGAGACACAAACAGACACCAACACACTTAGACACAGACACACAGACACCAACACACTTAGACAGAGACACACACAGACACCAACACACTTAGACACAGACACACACAGACACCAACACACTTAGACAGAGACACACACAGACACCAACACACTTAGACAGACACACACAGACACCAACACACTTAGACACAGACACACAGACACCAACACACTTAGACAGAGACACACACAGACACCAACACACTTAGACAGAGACACACACAGACACCAACACACTTAGACACAGACACACACAGACACCAACACACTTAGACACAGACACACACAGACACCATCACACTTAGACACAGGCACACACAGACACCAACACACTTAGACAGAGACACACAGACACCAACACACTTAGACAGAGACACACACAGACACCATCACACTTAGACACAGACACACACAGACACCAACACACTTAGACACAGACACACACAAACACCATCACACTTAGACACAGGCACACACAGACACCAACACACTTAGACAGAGACACACACAGACACCAACACACTTAGACACAGACACACACAGACACCATCACACTTAGACAGAGACACACACAGACACCAACACACTTAGACACAGACACACACAGACACCAACACACTTAGACAGAGACACACACTGACACCAACACACTTAGACAGAGACACACACAGACACACACAGACAGAGACACACAGACACACACAGAGACAGACACAGACACCAACACACTTAGACACAGACACACACAGACACCAACACACTTAGACACAGACACACACAGACACCATCACACTTAGACAGAGACACACACAGACACACACAGAGACAGACACAGACACCAACACACTTATACAGTTACCTTGTTAACAAGTTACCTTGTTAACAAGTTACTTTGTTAACTCGTTACCTTGTTAACAAGTTACCTCGCTAACTCGTTACCTTGTTAACAAGTTACCTTGTTGGTTAGCTCGCTAACTCGTTACCTTGTTAACAAGTTACCTTGTTGGTTACCTCGCTAACTCGTTACCTTGTTAACAAGTTACCCTGTTGGTTACCTCGCTAACTCGTTACCTTGTTAACAAGTTACCTTGTTGGTTAGCTCGCTAACTCGTTACCTTGTTAACAAGTTACCTTGTTGGTTACCTCGCTAACTCGCTAACTCGTTAACAAGTTACCCTGTTAACAAGTTACCTTGTTGGTTACCTCGCTAACTCGCTAACTCGTTAACGCGTTACCTTGTTAACAAGTTACCTCGCTAACTCGTTACCTTGTTAACAAGTTACCTCGCTAACTCGCTAACTCGTTAACGCGTTACCTTGCTCATGATCTTCTTGAGCAACGCCTTGCTGCTCGCTGCTGCCATCGCTGTGCGAGCAGCGCGCCGTGTTCGGCTGTGTTCCTGCGAGAGGTTAACTCGTTAACAAGTTAACCCTCTAACTCGTTAACAAGTTAACAAGTTATCAAGTTAACAACTCGCTCACTCTCAGCAGAGGGAGCGGATGTTTCGGGAAGTGACGTCACCGTAAATATTGGAGCTCCCGTTTTTTTTTAATTCGGAAGATCTCTACCGTCTTCCGGAAGACGAGATCTACCCCTTCCGGAAGACGTGAGCTGCTCTCTTCTGGAAGACGTACTCTGTCTCTTCCGGAAGACGTGATCTACCCCTTCCGGAAGAAGCGAGCTGCCCTCTTCTGGAGGACGTACTCTACCTCTTCCGGAAGACGTGGTCTTCCTCTTCCGGAAGAAGCGAGCTGCCCTCTTCTGGAGGACGTACTCTACCTCTTCCGGAAGACGTGGTCTTCCTCTTCCGGAAAACGTAATCTACCTCTTCCGGAAGCTATGATCTACATCTTCCGGAAGACGTGGTTTGCCTCTCTCTGGAAGTCGTTGGTCTACCTCTTCCGGAAGACGTAATCTGCCTTCTTCCGGAAGAGGCCCTCCTTGCCAAATTAGTGAATTGATCGAAGGCGTCTTCCGGAAGATATGAACTTCCGGCGGAAGGCGTATTCCGGAAGTACCAGTCTTCCAGAAGATATGAACTTCCGGCGGAAGGCGTATTCCGGAAGTACTAGTCTTCCGGAAGATGTCTACCATTCGTTCATAAACACCGGCGAAAGACGTCTTCCGGAAGAGGAGCATCGCGCTTCGGTTGAACCCTGAGAATCGCACGGCTCACCTGAGTCACGTGACGCCCACCCTCTCTCACCTGGAGGTCGCCGTTGATGTTCACGCGTAAACCTTTTTTATATTTATACAAAATCACGCCTCTACACACACCTACACACACTTCTACACACTTATACACACCTCTACACACCTCTACACACACCTACACACCTCTACACACACCTCTACACCTACACACACCTCTACACCTTCACACACCTCTACACACACCTACACACACCTACACACACTTCTACACACTTCTACACACCTTTACACACCTCTACACACACCTACACACACCTACACACACCTCTACACACACACCTACACACCTACACACACTTCTACACACCTCTACACACACCTACACACCTCTACACACACCTCTACACACACCTCTACACACCCCTCTACACACACCTACACACACCTCTACACACCTCTACACACCTCTACACCCTCTACACACACCTACACACACCTACACACCTCTACACACTACACACCACACACACACCTATACACACCTACACACCTCTACACACCTACACCTTCACACACCTCTACACACCTCCACACACCTCTACACACACCTCCACACACCTCTACACACACCTACACACACCTTCACACACACCTACACACCTCTACACACACCTCTACACACCTACACACACCTACACACACCTACACACACTTCTACACACTTCTACACACCTCTACACACACCTACACACACCTACACACCTCTACACACCTCTCCACACTACACACCACACACACACCTACACACACCTACACCTTCACACACCTCTACACACCTCCACACACCTCTACACACTACACACCTCTACACACACCTACACACACCTCTACACACCTACACACCTTCACACACCTCTACACACCTACACACACCTCTACACACACCTCTACACACCTCTACACACCTCTACACACCTCTACACACCTCCACACACCTCTACACACACACCTCTACACACACCTCTACACACACCTACACACACCTCTACACACCTCTACACACCTCTCCACACTACACACCACACACACCTATACACAACTCTACACACACCTCTACACACCTACACACACCTCTACACACCTCTACACACACCTCTACACACACCTTCACACACCTACACACACCTCTACACACACCTCTACACACCTACACACACCTCTACACACACCTCTACACACCTCCACACACCTACACACTCCTCTACACACACCTCTACACACCTCTACACACCTCTACACACACCTACACACACCTCTACACACCTACACACACCTCTACACACACCTCTACACACCTCTCCACACTACACACCACACACACCTATACACACCTCTACACACACCTCTACACACACCTACACACCTCCACACACCTACACACACCTCCACACACCTACACACCTCCACACACTACACACCTCTACACACCTCTACACACCTCTACACACACCTCTACACACCTCTACACACACCTCTACACACTACACACCTACACACACCTCTACACACACCTCTACACACACCTCTACACACCTCTACACACTACACACCTACACACACCTCTACACACACCTCTACACACACCTCTACACACCTACACACACCTACACACACCTACACACACCTCTACACACACCTCTACACACACCTACACACACCTCTACACACCTCTACACACACCTCTACACACCTCTACACACCTCTACACACACCTCTACACACACCTCTACACACACCTCTACACACCTACACACACCTAAACACACCTCTACACACACCTCTACACACACCTCTACACACCTCTACACACACCTCTACACACACCTCTACACACCTCTACACACACCTCTACACACTACACACCTCTACACACACCTCTACCCACCTCCACACACCTCTACACACCTTCACACACCTCTACACACACACCTACACACCTCTACACACCTCTACACACACCTCTACACACACCTCTACACACTACACACCTCTACACACACCTCTACCCACCTCCACACACCTCTACACACCTTCACACACCTCTACACACACCTCTACACACCTCTACACACCTCTACACACACCTCTACACACACCTCTACACACCTACACCTCCACACACCTCTACACACCTCCACACACCTCTACACACCTCTACACACCTCTACACACCTCTACACACACCTACACACCTCTACACACCTCTACACACACCTACACACACACCTCTACACACACCTACACACACCTCTACACACACCTACACACACCTCTACACACCTACACACACCTCTACACACACCTACACACACCTACACACACCTACACACACACCTCTACACACACCTCTACACACACCTCTACACACCTACACCTCCACACACCTCTACACACCTCCACACACCTCTACACACCTCTACACACCTCTACACACACCTACACACCTCTACACACCTCTACACACACACCTCTACACACACCTACACACACACCTCTACACACACCTCTATACACCTCCACACATCTACACACACACCTCTACACACACCTCCACACACTACACACACACCTCTACACACCTCTACCCACCTCTACACACCTCCACACACCTCTACACCCGAGATGATAAACCATTTCGGGTCTTAATTGATTGTTCACGCTCACGGTGGCTTTCAGACCGCATCCATTATTATCGTCTCCCCCCTCCTCTTTTCTGAACATTGATGGACTCGTCCATCTGAATGAAGAACTGTCAAATCGCTCTCCGTGGTGCTAACGTTTAAAAAAAACCCGCCACTTTTTTCAAATTTTCTTGCTGTGGCTTTCACACCTGATGATGATTGCTTGTGTTGCAGTCGAAACGTCGTGAGAATTGTATTGTTTTATATTTTTATTATTTTATTGTTTCCCTTCTACGTGACTTTACCGAAAGAACCAAGAATATTTGGTTGGTGCTGTTCGTTGCTGCCCGCTTGACGTTTAGGACCTCTGAACCCACAATTTCACACCCTGCCTCTCTCTCTGTGTCCACGGCGGTTAAGGGCACGGTGGTGGTGGTGGTTGGTGCTGATCTGAAGGTTCAAGCGTCCAGCTCACAAAGGCGATCGTCATGGTGAGTCACAGCAACCTGGGAGACCTGTGGAGAGTCGGGGTGTAGAGACTCAGTGGGTGGGTGTGTAGGTGAGTGAGTGGGTGGGTGAGTAGGTGAGTGAGTGGGTGGGTGAGTAGGTGAGTGAGTGAGTGGGTGAGTGAGTGAGTGGGTGAGTAGGTGAGTGAGTAGGTGAGTGGGTGAGTAAGTGAGTGAGTGGGTGAGTAGGTGAGTGAGTGGGTGAGTACGTGAGTGAGTAGGTGAGTGAGTAGGTGAGTGAGTGGGTGGGTGAGTAGGTGAGTGAGTGGGTGAGTAGGTGAGTGAGTGGGTGAGTAGGTGAGTGGGTGAGTAGGTGAGTGAGTGAGTGGGTGAGTAGGTGAGTGGGTGAGTAGGTGAGTGAGTGAGTGGGTGAGTAGGTGAGTGACGTGAGTGGGTGAGTAGGTGAGTGAGTGGGTGGGTGAGTAGGTGAGTGAGTGGGTGAGTAGGTGAGTGAGTGGGTGGGTGAGTAGGTGAGTGAGTGGGTGAGTAGGTGAGTGAGTGGGTGGGTGAGTAGGTAAGTGAGTGGGTGGGTGAGTAGGTGAGTGAGTGGGTGGGTGAGTAGGTGAGTGAGTGAGTGGGTGAGTGAGTGGGTGGGTGAGTAGGTGAGTGAGTGGGTAGATGGATGGATGAGTGGGTACGTTGGCGGGTGAGTGGGTAAGCGGGTGGGTGGTTGAGTGGGTGGATGACTGAGTGGGTAAGCGGGTGGGTGAGTGTGGTTGAGTGTGGGTGACTGAGTGGGTAAGCGGGTGGGTGAGTGTGGGTGAGTGTGGGTGAGTGAGTGTGGGTGAGTGTGGGTGAATGTGGTTGACTGAGTGGGTAAGCGGGTGGGTGAGTGTGGGTGAGTGTGGGTGAGTGTGGGTGACTGAGTGGTAAGCAGGTGGTTGAGTGTGGTTGAGTGAGTGGGTGACTGAGTGGGTAAGCGGGTGGGTAAGAGTGTGGGTGAGTGGGTGACTGAGTGTGACTGAGTGTGGGTGAGTGTGGGTGAGTGAGTGTGGGTGAGTGTGAGTGTGGGTGAGTGAGTGTGGGTGAGTGTGGGTGAGTGAGTGTGGGTGACTGAGTGTGGGTGAGTGTGGGTAAGTGTGGGTAAGCGGGTGGGTGAGTGTGGGTGAGTGTGGGTGAGTGTGGGTGGGTGAGTGTGGGTGAGTGTGGGTGAGTGTGGGTGAGTGTGGGTGGCTGAGTGTGGGTGAGTGTGGGTGAGTGTGGGTAAGTGTGGGTAAGCGGGTGGGTGAGTGTGGGTGAGTGTGGGTGAGTGAGTGTGGGTGACTGAGTGTGGGTGACTGAGTGTGGGTGAGTGTGGGTGACTGAGTGTGGGTGAGTGTGGGTGAGTGTGGGTAAGCGGGTGGGTGAGTGTGGGTGAGTGTGGGTGAGTGGGTGACTGAGTGTGGGTGAGTGTGGGTGAGTGTGGGTGAGTGGGTGACTCAGTGTGGGTGAGTGTGGGTGAGTGTGGGTGAGTGTGGGTGACTGAGTGTGGGTGAGTGAGTGTGGTTGAGTGTGGGTGAGTGTGGGTGAGTGTGGGTGAGTGTGGGTGAGTGATTGAGTGTGGGTGAGTGTGGGTGACTCAGTGTGGGTGAGTGTGGGTGACTGAGTGTGGGTGACTGAGTGTGGGTGACTGAGTGTGGGTGACTGAGTGTGGGTGACTGAGTGTGGGTGACTGAGTGTGGGTGACTGAGTGTGGGTGAGTGAGTGTGGGTGACTGAGCGAGTGAATGAACGGTGACCCTCCCCCCTCGTGCCGTGCGTGTGTCCAGGCGGAGAAGAAGAAGAAGAAGGAGGAGGGTGAAGGTGGTGGTGGTGGCGTCTCAGCCCTGCAGGCTCTGCAGCGCGACACCGAGGGCCTGGTGGACGCCATGAGGGACAATGTGGAGCGCGTCGCCCAGCGTGGCGACAACGTCGACCGCCTACTGGAGAAGGGCGAGCAGCTGGACCAGACCGTACGCTCACCGCCGCTCACCGCCGCTCACCACCGCTCACCACGTCCTCACCACCACTCACCACCACTCACCACCACTCACCGCTCACCACCACTCACCACGTCCTCACCACCACTCACCACCACTCACCACCACTCACCGCTCACCACCACTCACCGCTCACCACGTCCTCACCACGTCCTCACCACCACTCACCACCACTCACCACCACTCACCACGTCCTCACCACCGCTCACCACCGCTCACCGCTCACCACCGCTCGCCTCGTCCTCACCACGTCCTCACCACCACCAGCGCTCACCGCCGCTCACCACGTCCTCACCACCGCTCACAGCTTGCTCACCTCGTCCTCACCACCACTCACCACGTCCTCACCACCGCGTCACGATGGCCGTGCTGCTCTCTGTGCGTGGTGTAGTGGTGTACTGGTGTAGTGGTGTCGTGGTGTCTTGGTGTAGTGGTGTAGCGGTGTAGTGGTGTAGTGGTGTAGTGGTGTCGTGGTGTCTTGGTGTAGCGGTGTAGTGGTGTCTTGGTGTAGTGGTGTCGTGGTGTAGTGGTGTAGTGGTGTCGTGGTGTCGTGGTGTCTTGGTGTAGCGGTGTAGTGGTGTAGTGGTGTCTTGGTGTAGTGGTGTAGTGGTGTCTTGGTGTAGTGGTGTAGTGGTGTCTTGGTGTAGTGGTGTACTGGTGTAGTGGTGTAGTGGTGTCGTGGTGTTGTGGTGTAGTGGTGTAGTGGTGTCTTGGTGTAGTGGTGTAGCGGTGTCGTGGTGTAGTGGTGTCTTGGTGTAGTGGTGTAGTGGTGTCTTGGTGTAGTGGTGTAGTGGTGTAGCGGTGTAGTGGTGTAGTGGTGTAGCGGTGTAGTGGTGTCGTGGTGTAGTGGTGTAGTGGTGTCGTGGTGTCTTGGTGTAGCGGTGTAGTGGTGTCTTGGTGTAGTGGTGTCGTGGTGTAGTGGTGTAGTGGTGTCGTGGTGTCTTGGTGTAGCGGTGTAGTGGTGTCTTGGTGTAGTGGTGTCGTGGTGTAGTGGTGTAGTGGTGTCGTGGTGTCTTGGTGTAGCGGTGTAGTGGTGTAGTGGTGTCTTGGTGTAGTGGTGTCGTGGTGTAGTGGTGTAGTGGTGTCTTGGTGTAGCGGTGTAGTGGTGTAGTGGTGTTGTGGTGTCGTGGTGTAGTGGTGTAGCGGTGTCGTGGTGTAGCGGTGTAGTGGTGTAGTGGTGTAGTGGTGTCTTGGTGTAGTGGTGTAGTGGTGTCTTGGTGTAGTGGTGTAGTGGTGTAGCGGTGTAGTGGTGTCGTGGTGTCGTGGTGTAGTGGTGTAGTGGTGTCTTGGTGTAGCGGTGTAGTGGTGTCTTGGTGTAGTGGTGTCGTGGTGTAGTGGTGTCGTGGTGTCGTGGTGTCGTGGTGTCTTGGTGTAGCGGTGTAGTGGTGTAGTGGTGTCTTGGTGTAGTGGTGTAGTGGTGTCTTGGTGTAGTGGTGTAGTGGTGTCTTGGTGTAGTGGTGTACTGGTGTAGTGGTGTAGTGGTGTCGTGGTGTTGTGGTGTAGTGGTGTAGTGGTGTCTTGGTGTAGTGGTGTAGCGGTGTCGTGGTGTAGTGGTGTCTTGGTGTAGTGGTGTAGTGGTGTCTTGGTGTAGTGGTGTAATAGTGTAGTGGTGTCACGGTGTAGTGGTGTAGTGGTGTCGTGGTGTAGTGGTGTAGCGATGTCGTGGTGTCGTGGTGTAGTGGTGTAGTGGTGTAGCGGTGTAGTGGTGTAGTGGTGTAATAGTGTAGTGGTGTCGTGGTGTAGTGGTGTAGTGGTGTCTTGGTGTAGTGGTGTAGTGGTGTCTTGGTGTAGTGGTGTAGTGGTGTCTTGGTGTAGTGGTGTTGTGGTGTAGTGGTGTCTTGGTGTAGTGGTGTCGTGGTGTCGTGGTGTAGTGGTGTAGTGGTGTCGTGGTGTCTTGGTGTAGCGGTGTAGTGGTGTCTTGGTGTAGTGGTGTCGTGGTGTAGTGGTGTAGTGGTGTCGTGGTGTCGTGGTGTCTTGGTGTAGCGGTGTACTGGTGTAGTGGTGTCTTGGTGTAGTGGTGTAGTGGTGTTGTGGTGTAGTGGTGTCTTGGTGTAGTGGTGTCTTGGTGTAGTGGTGTAGTGGTGTCTTGGTGTAGTGGTGTACTGGTGTAGTGGTGTCGTGGTGTCGTGGTGTCGTGGTGTAGTGGTGTAGTGGTGTCTTGGTGTAGTGGTGTAGCGGTGTCGTGGTGTAGTGGTGTCTTGGTGTAGTGGTGTAGTGGTGTCTTGGTGTAGTGGTGTAGTGGTGTCTTGGTGTAGTGGTGTACTGGTGTAGTGGTGTAGTGGTGTCGTGGTGTAGTGGTGTAGTGGTGTCGTGGTGTAGTGGTGTAGTGGTGTCTTGGTGTAGTGGTGTACTGGTGTAGTGGTGTAGTGGTGTCGTGGTGTAGTGGTGTAGTGGTGTCGTGGTGTAGTGGTGTAGTGGTGTCTTGGTGTAGTAGTGTACTGGTGTAGTGGTGTAGTGGTGTCTTGGTGTAGTGGTGTAGTGGTGTCTTGGTGTAGTGGTGTAGTGGTGTCTTGGTGTAGTGGTGTAGTGGTGTCTTGGTGTAGTGGTGTAATAGTGTAGTGGTGTCGTGGTGTAGTGGTGTAGTGGTGTCGTGGTGTAGTGGTGTAGCGATGTCGTGGTGTCGTGGTGTAGTGGTGTAGTGGTGTAGCGGTGTAGTGGTGTAGTGGTGTAATAGTGTAGTGGTGTAGTGGTGTCGTGGTGTAGTGGTGTAGTGGTGTCTTGGTGTAGTGGTGTAGTGGTGTCTTGGTGTAGTGGTGTTGTGGTGTAGTGGTGTCTTGGTGTAGTGGTGTAGTGGTGTAGTGGTGTAGCGGTGTAGTGGTGTCGTGGTGTCGTGGTGTAGTGGTGTAGTGGTGTAGTGGTGTCGTGGTGTCGTGGTGTCTTGGTGTAGCGGTGTAGTGGTGTCTTGGTGTAGTGGTGTCGTGGTGTAGTGGTGTAGTGGTGTCGTGGTGTCGTGGTGTCTTGGTGTAGCGGTGTAGTGGTGTAGTGGTGTCTTGGTGTAGTGGTGTAGTGGTGTCTTGGTGTAGTGGTGTACTGGTGTAGTGGTGTCGTGGTGTTGTGGTGTAGTGGTGTAGTGGTGTCTTGGTGTAGTGGTGTAGCGGTGTCGTGGTGTAGTGGTGTCTTGGTGTAGTGGTGTAGTGGTGTCTTGGTGTAGTGGTGTAGTGGTGTCTTGGTGTAGTGGTGTAGCGGTGTAGTGGTGTCATGGTGTCGTGGTGTAGTGGTGTAGTGGTGTAGTGGTGTCGTGGTGTCTTGGTGTAGCGGTGTAGTGGTGTCTTGGTGTAGTGGTGTCGTGGTGTAGTGGTGTAGTGGTGTAGTGGTGTCGTGGTGTCTTGGTGTAGCGGTGTAGTGGTGTAGTGGTGTAGTGGTGTCTTGGTGTAGTGGTGTCATGGTGTAGTGGTGTAGTGGTGTCGTGGTGTCTTGGTGTAGCGGTGTAGTGGTGTAGTGGTGTCGTGGTGTCGTGGTGTAGTGGTGTAGCGGTGTCGTGGTGTAGCGGTGTAGTGGTGTAGTGGTGTAGTGGTGTCTTGGTGTAGTGGTGTAGTGGTGTCTTGGTGTAGTGGTGTCTTGGTGTAGTGGTGTACTGGTGTGGTGGTGTAGTGGTGTCGTGGTGTAGTGGTGTAGTGGTGTCTTGGTGTAGTGGTGTCGTGGTGTAGTGGTGTAGTGGTGTCTTGGTGTAGTGGTGTACTGGTGTAGTGGTGTAGTGGTGTAATAGTGTAGTGGTGTAGTGGTGTCTTGGTGTAGTGGTGTAGTGGTGTTGTGGTGTAGTGGTGTAGTGGTGTCTTGGTGTAGTGGTGTAGTGGTGTCTTGGTGTAGTGGTGTCTTGGTGTAGTGGTGTAGTGGTGTCTTGGTGTAGTGGTGTAGTGGTGTCTTGGTGTAGTGGTGTAGTGGTGTCTTGGTGTAGTGGTGTACTGGTGTAGTGGTGTCGTGGTGTCGTGGTGTAGTAGTGTAGTGGTGTAGTGGTGTCTTGGTGTAGTGGTGTAGCGGTGTCGTGGTGTAGTGGTGTCTTGGTGTAGTGGTGTAGTGGTGTCTTGGTGTAGTGGTGTAGTGGTGTCTTGGTGTAGTGGTGTAGTGGTGTAGTGGTGTCTTGGTGTAGTGGTGTAGTGGTGTTGTGGTGTAGTGGTGTAGTGGTGTCTTGGTGTAGTGGTGTCTTGGTGTAGTGGTGTAGTGGTGTCTTGGTGTAGTGGTGTAGTGGTGTTGTGGTGTAGTGGTGTCTTGGTGTAGTGGTGTCTTGGTGTAGTGGTGTAGTGGTGTCTTGGTGTAGTGGTGTACTGGTGTAGTGGTGTCGTGGTGTAGTGGTGTAGTGGTGTCTTGGTGTAGTGGTGTAGCGGTGTCGTGGTGTAGTGGTGTCTTGGTGTAGTGGTGTAGTGGTGTCTTGGTGTAGTGGTGTAGTGGTGTCTTGGTGTAGTGGTGTACTGGTGTAGTGGTGTAGTGGTGTCGTGGTGTAGTGGTGTAGTGGTGTCGTGGTGTAGTGGTGTAGTGGTGTCTTGGTGTAGTGGTGTACTGGTGTAGTGGTGTAGTGGTGTCGTGGTGTAGTGGTGTAGTGGTGTCGTGGTGTAGTGGTGTAGTGGTGTCTTGGTGTAGTAGTGTACTGGTGTAGTGGTGTAGTGGTGTCTTGGTGTAGTGGTGTAGTGGTGTCTTGGTGTAGTGGTGTAGTGGTGTCTTGGTGTAGTGGTGTAGTGGTGTCTTGGTGTAGTGGTGTAATAGTGTAGTGGTGTCGTGGTGTAGTGGTGTAGTGGTGTAGTGGTGTAGCGATGTCGTGGTGTCGTGGTGTAGTGGTGTAGTGGTGTAGCGGTGTAGTGGTGTAGTGGTGTAATAGTGTAGTGGTGTAGTGGTGTCGTGGTGTAGTGGTGTAGTGGTGTCTTGGTGTAGTGGTGTCTTGGTGTAGTGGTGTTGTGGTGTAGTGGTGTCTTGGTGTAGTGGTGTAGTGGTGTAGTGGTGTAGCGGTGTAGTGGTGTCGTGGTGTCGTGGTGTAGTGGTGTAGTGGTGTAGTGGTGTCGTGGTGTCGTGGTGTCTTGGTGTAGCGGTGTAGTGGTGTCTTGGTGTAGTGGTGTCGTGGTGTAGTGGTGTAGTGGTGTCGTGGTGTCGTGGTGTCTTGGTGTAGCGGTGTAGTGGTGTAGTGGTGTCTTGGTGTAGTGGTGTAGTGGTGTCTTGGTGTAGTGGTGTACTGGTGTAGTGGTGTCGTGGTGTTGTGGTGTAGTGGTGTAGTGGTGTCTTGGTGTAGTGGTGTAGCGGTGTCGTGGTGTAGTGGTGTCTTGGTGTAGTGGTGTAGTGGTGTCTTGGTGTAGTGGTGTAGTGGTGTCTTGGTGTAGTGGTGTAGCGGTGTAGTGGTGTCATGGTGTCGTGGTGTAGTGGTGTAGTGGTGTAGTGGTGTCGTGGTGTCTTGGTGTAGCGGTGTAGTGGTGTCTTGGTGTAGTGGTGTCGTGGTGTAGTGGTGTAGTGGTGTCGTGGTGTCTTGGTGTAGCGGTGTAGTGGTGTAGTGGTGTAGTGGTGTCTTGGTGTAGTGGTGTCATGGTGTAGTGGTGTAGTGGTGTCGTGGTGTCTTGGTGTAGCGGTGTAGTGGTGTAGTGGTGTCGTGGTGTCGTGGTGTAGTGGTGTAGCGGTGTCGTGGTGTAGCGGTGTAGTGGTGTAGTGGTGTAGTGGTGTCTTGGTGTAGTGGTGTAGTGGTGTCTTGGTGTAGTGGTGTAGTGGTGTCTTGGTGTAGTGGTGTACTGGTGTGGTGGTGTAGTGGTGTCGTGGTGTAGTGGTGTAGTGGTGTCTTGGTGTAGTGGTGTCGTGGTGTAGTGGTGTAGTGGTGTCTTGGTGTAGTGGTGTACTGGTGTAGTGGTGTAGTGGTGTAGTGGTGTCTTGGTGTAGTGGTGTAGTGGTGTTGTGGTGTAGTGGTGTAGTGGTGTCTTGGTGTAGTGGTGTAGTGGTGTCTTGGTGTAGTGGTGTCTTGGTGTAGTGGTGTAGTGGTGTCTTGGTGTAGTGGTGTAGTGGTGTCTTGGTGTAGTGGTGTAGTGGTGTCTTGGTGTAGTGGTGTACTGGTGTAGTGGTGTCGTGGTGTCGTGGTGTAGTAGTGTAGTGGTGTAGTGGTGTCTTGGTGTAGTGGTGTAGCGGTGTCGTGGTGTAGTGGTGTCTTGGTGTAGTGGTGTAGTGGTGTCTTGGTGTAGTGGTGTAGTGGTGTCTTGGTGTAGTGGTGTAGTGGTGTAGTGGTGTCTTGGTGTAGTGGTGTAGTGGTGTTGTGGTGTAGTGGTGTAGTGGTGTCTTGGTGTAGTGGTGTCTTGGTGTAGTGGTGTAGTGGTGTAGTGGTGTCTTGGTGTAGTGGTGTAGTGGTGTCTTGGTGTAGTGGTGTAGTGGTGTCTTGGTGTAGTGGTGTACTGGTGTAGTGGTGTAGTGGTGTCTTGGTGTAGTGGTGTAGCGGTGTCGTGGTGTAGTGGTGTCTTGGTGTAGTGGTGTACTGGTGTAGTGGTGTAGTGGTGTCGTGGTGTAGTGGTGTAGTGGTGTCTTGGTGTAGTGGTGTAGTGGTGTAGTGGTGTCGTGGTGTAGTGGTGTAGTGGTGTCTTGGTGTAGTGGTGTACTGGTGTAGTGGTGTAGTGGTGTCGTGGTGTCGTGGTGTAGTGGTGTAGTGGTGTCGTGGTGTAGTGGTGTAGTGGTGTCTTGGTGTAGTAGTGTACTGGTGTAGTGGTGTAGTGGTGTCTTGGTGTAGTGGTGTAGTGGTGTCTTGGTGTAGTGGTGTAGTGGTGTCTTGGTGTAGTGGTGTAGTGGTGTCTTGGTGTAGTGGTGTAATAGTGTGGTGGTGTCGTGGTGTAGTGGTGTAGCGATGTCGTGGTGTCTTGGTGTAGTGGTGTAGTGGTGTAGTGGTGTCGTGGTGTAGTGGTGTAATAGTGTAGTGGTGTCGTGGTGTCTTGGTGTAGCGGTGTAGTGGTGTCTTGGTGTAGTGGTGTCGTGGTGTAGTGGTGTAGTGGTGTCGTGGTGTCTTGGTGTAGCGGTGTAGTGGTGTAGTGGTGTAGTGGTGTCTTGGTGTAGTGGTGTCGTGGTGTAGTGGTGTAGTGGTGTCGTGGTGTCTTGGTGTAGCGGTGTAGTGGTGTAGTGGTGTCGTGGTGTAGTGGTGTAGCGGTGTCGTGGTGTAGCGGTGTAGTGGTGTAGTGGTGTAGTGGTGTCTTGGTGTAGTGGTGTAGTGGTGTCTTGGTGTAGTGGTGTAGTGGTGTCTTGGTGTAGTGGTGTACTGGTGTGGTGGTGTAGTGGTGTCGTGGTGTAGTGGTGTAGTGGTGTCTTGGTGTAGTGGTGTCGTGGTGTAGTGGTGTAGTGGTGTCTTGGTGTAGTGGTGTACTGGTGTAGTGGTGTAGTGGTGTAATAGTGTAGTGGTGTAGTGGTGTCTTGGTGTAGTGGTGTAGTGGTGTTGTGGTGTAGTGGTGTAGTGGTGTCTTGGTGTAGTGGTGTAGTGGTGTCTTGGTGTAGTGGTGTCTTGGTGTAGTGGTGTAGTGGTGTCTTGGTGTAGTGGTGTAGTGGTGTCTTGGTGTAGTGGTGTAGTGGTGTCTTGGTGTAGTGGTGTACTGGTGTAGTGGTGTCGTGGTGTCGTGGTGTAGTAGTGTAGTGGTGTAGTGGTGTCTTGGTGTAGTGGTGTAGCGGTGTCGTGGTGTAGTGGTGTCTTGGTGTAGTGGTGTAGTGGTGTCTTGGTGTAGTGGTGTAGTGGTGTCTTGGTGTAGTGGTGTAGTGGTGTAGTGGTGTCTTGGTGTAGTGGTGTAGTGGTGTTGTGGTGTAGTGGTGTAGTGGTGTCTTGGTGTAGTGGTGTCTTGGTGTAGTGGTGTAGTGGTGTCTTGGTGTAGTGGTGTAGTGGTGTCTTGGTGTAGTGGTGTAGTGGTGTCTTGGTGTAGTGGTGTACTGGTGTAGTGGTGTTGTGGTGTCTTGGTGTAGTGGTGTAGCGGTGTCGTGGTGTAGTGGTGTCTTGGTGTAGTGGTGTACTGGTGTAGTGGTGTAGTGGTGTCGTGGTGTAGTGGTGTAGTGGTGTCTTGGTGTAGTGGTGTAGTGGTGTAGTGGTGTCGTGGTGTAGTGGTGTAGTGGTGTCTTGGTGTAGTGGTGTACTGGTGTAGTGGTGTAGTGGTGTCGTGGTGTCGTGGTGTAGTGGTGTAGTGGTGTCGTGGTGTAGTGGTGTAGTGGTGTCTTGGTGTAGTAGTGTACTGGTGTAGTGGTGTAGTGGTGTCTTGGTGTAGTGGTGTAGTGGTGTCTTGGTGTAGTGGTGTAGTGGTGTCTTGGTGTAGTGGTGTAGTGGTGTCTTGGTGTAGTGGTGTAATAGTGTAGTGGTGTCGTGGTGTAGTGGTGTAGCGATGTCGTGGTGTCTTGGTGTAGTGGTGTAGTGGTGTAGTGGTGTCGTGGTGTAGTGGTGTAATAGTGTAGTGGTGTAGTGGTGTCGTGGTGTAGTGGTGTAGCGATGTCGTGGTGTCGTGGTGTAGTGGTGTAGTGGTGTAGCGGTGTAGTGGTGTAATAGTGTAGTGGTGTAGTGGTGTCGTGGTGTAGTGGTGTAGTGGTGTCTTGGTGTAGTGGTGTCTTGGTGTAGTGGTGTAGTGGTGTCTTGGTGTAGTGGTGTCGTGGTGTAGTGGTGTCTTGGTGTCGTGGTGTCGTGGTGTAGTGGTGTAGTGGTGTAGCGGTGTAGCGGTGTAGTGGTGTAGTGGTGTAGTGGTGTCGTGGTGTCGTGGTGTAGTGGTGTCGTGGTGTCGTGGAGTCTTGGTGTAGTGGTGTCTTGGTGTAGTGGTGTAGTGGTGTCGTGGTGTATTGGTGTCATGGTGTAGTGGTGTCTTGGTGTAGTGGTGTAGCGGTGTAGTGGTGTCTTGGTGTAGTGGTGTAGCGGTGTAGTGGTGTCTTGGTGTTGTGGTGTAGTGGTGTAGTGGTGTAGTCGTGTCGTGGTGTCGTGGTGTATTGGTGTCGTGGTGTCGTGGTGTAGTGGTGTAGTGGTGTCGTGGTGTATTGGTGTCGTGGTGTTGTGGTGTAGTGGTGTTGTGGTGTAGTGGTGTAGTGGTGTCTTGGTGTAGTGGTGTAGTGGTGTAGTGGTGTCGTGGTGTCGTGGTGTATTGGTGTCGTGGTGTCGTGGTGTAGTGGTGTAGTGGTGTCGTGGTGTATTGGTGTAGTGGTGTAGTGGTGTCGTGGTGTCGTGGTGTAGTGGTGTAGTGGTGTCTTGGTGTAGCGGTGTAGCGGTGTAGCGGTGTAGCGGTGTAGTGGTGTCTTGGTTTCTTGGTGTAGTGGTGTAGTGGTGTCTTGGTGTTGTGGTGTAGTGGTGTAGTGGTGTCGTGGTGTAGTGGTGTAGTGGTGTAGTGGTGTCGTGGTGTAGTGGTGTACTGGTGTAGTGGTATAGTGGTGTCTTGGTGTAGTGGTGTAGCGGTGTAGTGGTGTCGTGGTGTCGTGGTGTAGTGGTGTAGTGGTGTAGTGGTGTCGTGGTGTCTTGGTGTAGCGGTGTAGTGGTGTCTTGGTGTAGTGGTGTCGTGGTGTAGTGGTGTAGTGGTGTCGTGGTGTCGTGGTGTCTTGGTGTAGCGGTGTAGTGGTGTAGTGGTGTCTTGGTGTAGTGGTGTAGTGGTGTCTTGGTGTAGTGGTGTAGTGGTGTCTTGGTGTAGTGGTGTAGTGGTGTAGTGGTGTCGTGGTGTTGTGGTGTAGTGGTGTAGTGGTGTCTTGGTGTAGTGGTGTAGCGGTGTCGTGGTGTAGTGGTGTCTTGGTGTAGTGGTGTAGTGGTGTCTTGGTGTAGTGGTGTCTTGGTGTAGTGGTGTAGTGGTGTAGCGGTGTAGTGGTGTCGTGGTGTAGTGGTGTAGTGGTGTCGTGGTGTCTTGGTGTAGCGGTGTAGTGGTGTCTTGGTGTAGTGGTGTCGTGGTGTAGTGGTGTAGTGGTGTCGTGGTGTCTTGGTGTAGCGGTGTAGTGGTGTAGTGGTGTCTATGTGTAGTGGTGTCGTGGTGTAGTGGTGTCGTGGTGTCTTGGTGTAGCGGTGTAGTGGTGTAGTGGTGTCGTGGTGTCGTGGTGTAGTGGTGTAGCGGTGTCGTGGTGTAGCGGTGTAGTGGTGTAGTGGTGTAGTGGTGTCTTGGTGTAGTGGTGTAGTGGTGTCTTGGTGTAGTGGTGTAGTGGTTTAGCGGTGTAGTGGTGTCGTGGTGTAGTGGTGTAGTGGTGTCGTGGTGTCTTGGTGTAGCGGTGTAGTGGTGTCTTGGTGTAGTGGTGTCGTGGTGTAGTGGTGTAGTGGTGTCGTGGTGTCGTGGTGTCTTGGTGTAGCGGTGTAGTGGTGTAGTGGTGTCTTGGTGTAGTGGTGTAGTGGTGTCTTGGTGTAGTGGTGTAGTGGTGTAATAGTGTAGTGGTGTAGTGGTGTCGTGGTGTAGTGGTGTAGTGGTGTCTTGGTGTAGTGGTGTAGTGGTGTCTTGGTGTAGTGGTGTAGTGGTGTCTTGGTGTAGTGGTGTCGTGGTGTAGTGGTGTCTTGGTGTCGTGGTGTCGTGGTGTAGTGGTGTAGTGGTGTAGCGGTGTAGCGGTGTAGTGGTGTAGTGGTGTCGTGGTGTCGTGGTGTAGTGGTGTCGTGGTGTCGTGGAGTCTTGGTGTAGTGGTGTCTTGGTGTAGTGGTGTAGTGGTGTCGTGGTGTATTGGTGTCATGGTGTAGTGGTGTCTTGGTGTAGTGGTGTAGCGGTGTAGTGGTGTCTTGGTGTAGTGGTGTAGCGGTGTAGTGGTGTCTTGGTGTTGTGGTGTAGTGGTGTAGTGGTGTAGTCGTGTCGTGGTGTCGTGGTGTATTGGTGTCGTGGTGTCGTGGTGTAGTGGTGTAGTGGTGTCGTGGTGTATTGGTGTCGTGGTGTTGTGGTGTAGTGGTGTTGTGGTGTAGTGGTGTAGTGGTGTCTTGGTGTAGTGGTGTAGTGGTGTAGTGGTGTCGTGGTGTCGTGGTGTATTGGTGTCGTGGTGTCGTGGTGTAGTGGTGTAGTGGTGTCGTGGTGTATTGGTGTAGTGGTGTAGTGGTGTCGTGGTGTCGTGGTGTAGTGGTGTAGTGGTGTCTTGGTGTAGCGGTGTAGCGGTGTAGCGGTGTAGTGGTGTCTTGGTTTCTTGGTGTAGTGGTGTAGTGGTGTCTTGGTGTTGTGGTGTAGTGGTGTAGTGGTGTCGTGGTGTAGTGGTGTAGTGGTGTAGTGGTGTCGTGGTGTAGTGGTGTACTGGTGTAGTGGTATAGTGGTGTCTTGGTGTAGTGGTGTAGCGGTGTAGTGGTGTCGTGGTGTCGTGGTGTAGTGGTGTAGTGGTGTAGTGGTGTCGTGGTGTCTTGGTGTAGCGGTGTAGTGGTGTCTTGGTGTAGTGGTGTCGTGGTGTAGTGGTGTAGTGGTGTCGTGGTGTCGTGGTGTCTTGGTGTAGCGGTGTAGTGGTGTAGTGGTGTCTTGGTGTAGTGGTGTAGTGGTGTCTTGGTGTAGTGGTGTAGTGGTGTCTTGGTGTAGTGGTGTAGTGGTGTAGTGGTGTCGTGGTGTTGTGGTGTAGTGGTGTAGTGGTGTCTTGGTGTAGTGGTGTAGCGGTGTCGTGGTGTAGTGGTGTCTTGGTGTAGTGGTGTAGTGGTGTCTTGGTGTAGTGGTGTCTTGGTGTAGTGGTGTAGTGGTGTAGCGGTGTAGTGGTGTCGTGGTGTAGTGGTGTAGTGGTGTCGTGGTGTCTTGGTGTAGCGGTGTAGTGGTGTCTTGGTGTAGTGGTGTCGTGGTGTAGTGGTGTAGTGGTGTCGTGGTGTCTTGGTGTAGCGGTGTAGTGGTGTAGTGGTGTCTATGTGTAGTGGTGTCGTGGTGTAGTGGTGTCGTGGTGTCTTGGTGTAGCGGTGTAGTGGTGTAGTGGTGTCGTGGTGTCGTGGTGTAGTGGTGTAGCGGTGTCGTGGTGTAGCGGTGTAGTGGTGTAGTGGTGTAGTGGTGTCTTGGTGTAGTGGTGTAGTGGTGTCTTGGTGTAGTGGTGTAGTGGTTTAGCGGTGTAGTGGTGTCGTGGTGTAGTGGTGTAGTGGTGTCGTGGTGTCTTGGTGTAGCGGTGTAGTGGTGTCTTGGTGTAGTGGTGTCGTGGTGTAGTGGTGTAGTGGTGTCGTGGTGTCGTGGTGTCTTGGTGTAGCGGTGTAGTGGTGTAGTGGTGTCTTGGTGTAGTGGTGTAGTGGTGTCTTGGTGTAGTGGTGTAGTGGTGTCTTGGTGTAGTGGTGTACTGGTGTAGTGGTGTAGTGGTGTCGTGGTGTTGTGGTGTAGTGGTGTAGTGGTGTCGTGGTGTCGTGGTGTAGTGGTGTAGCGGTGTCGTGGTGTAGCGGTGTAGTGGTGTAGTGGTGTAGTGGTGTCTTGGTGTAGTGGTGTAGTGGTGTCTTGGTGTAGTGGTGTAGTGGTGTCTTGGTGTAGTGGTGTACTGGTGTGGTGGTGTAGTGGTGTCGTGGTGTAGTGGTGTAGTGGTGTCTTGGTGTAGTGGTGTCGTGGTGTAGTGGTGTAGTGGTGTCTTGGTGTAGTGGTGTACTGGTGTAGTGGTGTAGTGGTGTAATAGTGTAGTGGTGTAGTGGTGTCTTGGTGTAGTGGTGTAGTGGTGTTGTGGTGTAGTGGTGTAGTGGTGTCTTGGTGTAGTGGTGTAGTGGTGTCTTGGTGTAGTGGTGTCTTGGTGTAGTGGTGTAGTGGTGTCTTGGTGTAGTGGTGTAGTGGTGTCTTGGTGTAGTGGTGTAGTGGTGTCTTGGTGTAGTGGTGTACTGGTGTAGTGGTGTCGTGGTGTCGTGGTGTAGTAGTGTAGTGGTGTAGTGGTGTCTTGGTGTAGTGGTGTAGCGGTGTCGTGGTGTAGTGGTGTAGTGGTGTAGCGGTGTCGTGGTGTAGTGGTGTCTTGGTGTAGTGGTGTAGTGGTGTCTTGGTGTAGTGGTGTAGTGGTGTCTTGGTGTAGTGGTGTAGTGGTGTAGTGGTGTCTTGGTGTAGTGGTGTAGTGGTGTTGTGGTGTAGTGGTGTAGTGGTGTCTTGGTGTAGTGGTGTCTTGGTGTAGTGGTGTAGTGGTGTAGTGGTGTCTTGGTGTAGTGGTGTAGTGGTGTCTTGGTGTAGTGGTGTAGTGGTGTCTTGGTGTAGTGGTGTACTGGTGTAGTGGTGTAGTGGTGTCTTGGTGTAGTGGTGTAGCGGTGTCGTGGTGTAGTGGTGTCTTGGTGTAGTGGTGTACTGGTGTAGTGGTGTAGTGGTGTCGTGGTGTAGTGGTGTAGTGGTGTCTTGGTGTAGTGGTGTAGTGGTGTAGTGGTGTCGTGGTGTAGTGGTGTAGTGGTGTCTTGGTGTAGTGGTGTACTGGTGTAGTGGTGTAGTGGTGTCGTGGTGTCGTGGTGTAGTGGTGTAGTGGTGTCGTGGTGTAGTGGTGTAGTGGTGTCTTGGTGTAGTAGTGTACTGGTGTAGTGGTGTAGTGGTGTCTTGGTGTAGTGGTGTAGTGGTGTCTTGGTGTAGTGGTGTAGTGGTGTCTTGGTGTAGTGGTGTAGTGGTGTCTTGGTGTAGTGGTGTAATAGTGTGGTGGTGTCGTGGTGTAGTGGTGTAGCGATGTCGTGGTGTCTTGGTGTAGTGGTGTAGTGGTGTAGTGGTGTCGTGGTGTAGTGGTGTAATAGTGTAGTGGTGTCGTGGTGTCTTGGTGTAGCGGTGTAGTGGTGTCTTGGTGTAGTGGTGTCGTGGTGTAGTGGTGTAGTGGTGTCGTGGTGTCTTGGTGTAGCGGTGTAGTGGTGTAGTGGTGTAGTGGTGTCTTGGTGTAGTGGTGTCGTGGTGTAGTGGTGTAGTGGTGTCGTGGTGTCTTGGTGTAGCGGTGTAGTGGTGTAGTGGTGTCGTGGTGTCGTGGTGTAGTGGTGTAGCGGTGTCGTGGTGTAGCGGTGTAGTGGTGTAGTGGTGTAGTGGTGTCTTGGTGTAGTGGTGTAGTGGTGTCTTGGTGTAGTGGTGTAGTGGTGTCTTGGTGTAGTGGTGTACTGGTGTGGTGGTGTAGTGGTGTCGTGGTGTAGTGGTGTAGTGGTGTCTTGGTGTAGTGGTGTCGTGGTGTAGTGGTGTAGTGGTGTAGTGGTGTACTGGTGTAGTGGTGTAGTGTTGTAATAGTGTAGTGGTGTAGTGGTGTCTTGGTGTAGTGGTGTAGTGGTGTTGTGGTGTAGTGGTGTAGTGGTGTCTTGGTGTAGTGGTGTAGTGGTGTCATGGTGTAGTGGTGTCTTGGTGTAGTGGTGTAGTGGTGTCTTGGTGTAGTGGTGTAGTGGTGTCTTGGTGTAGTGGTGTAGTGGTGTCTTGGTGTAGTGGTGTACTGGTGTAGTGGTGTCGTGGTGTCGTGGTGTAGTAGTGTAGTGGTGTAGTGGTGTCTTGGTGTAGTGGTGTAGCGGTGTCGTGGTGTAGTGGTGTCTTGGTGTAGTGGTGTAGTGGTGTCTTGGTGTAGTGGTGTAGTGGTGTCTTGGTGTAGTGGTGTAGTGGTGTAGTGGTGTCTTGGTGTAGTGGTGTAGTGGTGTTGTGGTGTAGTGGTGTAGTGGTGTCTTGGTGTAGTGGTGTCTTGGTGTAGTGGTGTAGTGGTGTCTTGGTGTAGTGGTGTAGTGGTGTCTTGGTGTAGTGGTGTAGTGGTGTCTTGGTGTAGTGGTGTACTGGTGTAGTGGTGTTGTGGTGTCTTGGTGTAGTGGTGTAGCGGTGTCGTGGTGTAGTGGTGTCTTGGTGTAGTGGTGTACTGGTGTAGTGGTGTAGTGGTGTCGTGGTGTAGTGGTGTAGTGGTGTCTTGGTGTAGTGGTGTAGTGGTGTAGTGGTGTCGTGGTGTAGTGGTGTAGTGGTGTCTTGGTGTAGTGGTGTACTGGTGTAGTGGTGTAGTGGTGTCGTGGTGTCGTGGTGTAGTGGTGTAGTGGTGTCGTGGTGTAGTGGTGTAGTGGTGTCTTGGTGTAGTAGTGTACTGGTGTAGTGGTGTAGTGGTGTCTTGGTGTAGTGGTGTAGTGGTGTCTTGGTGTAGTGGTGTAGTGGTGTCTTGGTGTAGTGGTGTAGTGGTGTCTTGGTGTAGTGGTGTAATAGTGTAGTGGTGTCGTGGTGTAGTGGTGTAGCGATGTCGTGGTGTCTTGGTGTAGTGGTGTAGTGGTGTAGTGGTGTCGTGGTGTAGTGGTGTAATAGTGTAGTGGTGTAGTGGTGTCGTGGTGTAGTGGTGTAGCGATGTCGTGGTGTCGTGGTGTAGTGGTGTAGTGGTGTAGCGGTGTAGTGGTGTAATAGTGTAGTGGTGTAGTGGTGTCGTGGTGTAGTGGTGTAGTGGTGTCTTGGTGTAGTGGTGTCTTGGTGTAGTGGTGTAGTGGTGTCTTGGTGTCGTGGTGTCGTGGTGTAGTGGTGTCTTGGTGTCGTGGTGTCGTGGTGTAGTGGTGTAGTGGTGTAGCGGTGTAGCGGTGTAGTGGTGTAGTGGTGTAGTGGTGTCGTGGTGTCGTGGTGTAGTGGTGTCGTGGTGTCGTGGAGTCTTGGTGTAGTGGTGTCTTGGTGTAGTGGTGTAGTGGTGTCGTGGTGTATTGGTGTCATGGTGTAGTGGTGTCTTGGTGTAGTGGTGTAGCGGTGTAGTGGTGTCTTGGTGTAGTGGTGTAGCGGTGTAGTGGTGTCTTGGTGTTGTGGTGTAGTGGTGTAGTGGTGTAGTCGTGTCGTGGTGTCGTGGTGTATTGGTGTCGTGGTGTCGTGGTGTAGTAGTGTAGTGGTGTCGTGGTGTATTGGTGTCGTGGTGTTGTGGTGTAGTGGTGTTGTGGTGTAGTGGTGTAGTGGTGTCTTGGTGTAGTGGTGTAGTGGTGTAGTGGTGTCGTGGTGTCGTGGTGTATTGGTGTCGTGGTGTCGTGGTGTAGTGGTGTAGTGGTGTCGTGGTGTATTGGTGTAGTGGTGTAGTGGTGTCGTGGTGTCGTGGTGTAGTGGTGTAGTGGTGTCTTGGTGTAGCGGTGTAGCGGTGTAGCGGTGTAGCGGTGTAGTGGTGTCTTGGTTTCTTGGTGTAGTGGTGTAGTGGTGTCTTGGTGTTGTGGTGTAGTGGTGTAGTGGTGTCGTGGTGTAGTGGTGTAGTGGTGTAGTGGTGTCGTGGTGTAGTGGTGTACTGGTGTAGTGGTATAGTGGTGTCTTGGTGTAGTGGTGTAGCGGTGTAGTGGTGTCGTGGTGTCGTGGTGTAGTGGTGTAGTGGTGTAGTGGTGTCGTGGTGTCTTGGTGTAGCGGTGTAGTGGTGTCTTGGTGTAGTGGTGTCGTGGTGTAGTGGTGTAGTGGTGTCGTGGTGTCGTGGTGTCTTGGTGTAGCGGTGTAGTGGTGTAGTGGTGTCTTGGTGTAGTGGTGTAGTGGTGTCTTGGTGTAGTGGTGTAGTGGTGTCTTGGTGTAGTGGTGTAGTGGTGTCGTGGTGTTGTGGTGTAGTGGTGTAGTGGTGTCTTGGTGTAGTGGTGTAGCGGTGTCGTGGTGTAGTGGTGTCTTGGTGTAGTGGTGTAGTGGTGTCTTGGTGTAGTGGTGTCTTGGTGTAGTGGTGTAGTGGTGTAGCGGTGTAGTGGTGTCGTGGTGTAGTGGTGTAGTGGTGTCGTGGTGTCTTGGTGTAGCGGTGTAGTGGTGTCTTGGTGTAGTGGTGTCGTGGTGTAGTGGTGTAGTGGTGTCGTGGTGTCTTGGTGTAGCGGTGTAGTGGTGTAGTGGTGTCTATGTGTAGTGGTGTCGTGGTGTAGTGGTGTCGTGGTGTCTTGGTGTAGCGGTGTAGTGGTGTAGTGGTGTCGTGGTGTCGTGGTGTAGTGGTGTAGCGGTGTCGTGGTGTAGCGGTGTAGTGGTGTAGTGGTGTAGTGGTGTCTTGGTGTAGTGGTGTAGTGGTGTCTTGGTGTAGTGGTGTAGTGGTTTAGCGGTGTAGTGGTGTCGTGGTGTAGTGGTGTAGTGGTGTCGTGGTGTCTTGGTGTAGCGGTGTAGTGGTGTCTTGGTGTAGTGGTGTCGTGGTGTAGTGGTGTAGTGGTGTCGTGGTGTCGTGGTGTCTTGGTGTAGCGGTGTAGTGGTGTAGTGGTGTCTTGGTGTAGTGGTGTAGTGGTGTCTTGGTGTAGTGGTGTAGTGGTGTAATAGTGTAGTGGTGTAGTGGTGTCGTGGTGTAGTGGTGTAGTGGTGTCTTGGTGTAGTGGTGTAGTGGTGTCTTGGTGTAGTGGTGTAGTGGTGTCTTGGTGTAGTGGTGTCGTGGTGTAGTGGTGTCTTGGTGTCGTGGTGTCGTGGTGTAGTGGTGTAGTGGTGTAGCGGTGTAGCGGTGTAGTGGTGTAGTGGTGTCGTGGTGTCGTGGTGTAGTGGTGTCGTGGTGTCGTGGAGTCTTGGTGTAGTGGTGTCTTGGTGTAGTGGTGTAGTGGTGTCGTGGTGTATTGGTGTCATGGTGTAGTGGTGTCTTGGTGTAGTGGTGTAGCGGTGTAGTGGTGTCTTGGTGTAGTGGTGTAGCGGTGTAGTGGTGTCTTGGTGTTGTGGTGTAGTGGTGTAGTGGTGTAGTCGTGTCGTGGTGTCGTGGTGTATTGGTGTCGTGGTGTCGTGGTGTAGTGGTGTAGTGGTGTCGTGGTGTATTGGTGTCGTGGTGTTGTGGTGTAGTGGTGTTGTGGTGTAGTGGTGTAGTGGTGTCTTGGTGTAGTGGTGTAGTGGTGTAGTGGTGTCGTGGTGTCGTGGTGTATTGGTGTCGTGGTGTCGTGGTGTAGTGGTGTAGTGGTGTCGTGGTGTATTGGTGTAGTGGTGTCGTGGTGTCGTGGTGTAGTGGTGTAGTGGTGTCTTGGTGTAGCGGTGTAGCGGTGTAGCGGTGTAGTGGTGTCTTGGTTTCTTGGTGTAGTGGTGTAGTGGTGTCTTGGTGTTGTGGTGTAGTGGTGTAGTGGTGTCGTGGTGTAGTGGTGTAGTGGTGTAGTGGTGTCGTGGTGTAGTGGTGTACTGGTGTAGTGGTATAGTGGTGTCTTGGTGTAGTGGTGTAGCGGTGTAGTGGTGTCGTGGTGTCGTGGTGTAGTGGTGTAGTGGTGTAGTGGTGTCGTGGTGTCTTGGTGTAGCGGTGTAGTGGTGTCTTGGTGTAGTGGTGTCGTGGTGTAGTGGTGTAGTGGTGTCGTGGTGTCGTGGTGTCTTGGTGTAGCGGTGTAGTGGTGTAGTGGTGTCTTGGTGTAGTGGTGTAGTGGTGTCTTGGTGTAGTGGTGTAGTGGTGTCTTGGTGTAGTGGTGTAGTGGTGTAGTGGTGTCGTGGTGTTGTGGTGTAGTGGTGTAGTGGTGTCTTGGTGTAGTGGTGTAGCGGTGTCGTGGTGTAGTGGTGTCTTGGTGTAGTGGTGTAGTGGTGTCTTGGTGTAGTGGTGTCTTGGTGTAGTGGTGTAGTGGTGTAGCGGTGTAGTGGTGTCGTGGTGTAGTGGTGTAGTGGTGTCGTGGTGTCTTGGTGTAGCGGTGTAGTGGTGTCTTGGTGTAGTGGTGTCGTGGTGTAGTGGTGTAGTGGTGTCGTGGTGTCTTGGTGTAGCGGTGTAGTGGTGTAGTGGTGTCTATGTGTAGTGGTGTCGTGGTGTAGTGGTGTCGTGGTGTCTTGGTGTAGCGGTGTAGTGGTGTAGTGGTGTCGTGGTGTCGTGGTGTAGTGGTGTAGCGGTGTCGTGGTGTAGCGGTGTAGTGGTGTAGTGGTGTAGTGGTGTCTTGGTGTAGTGGTGTAGTGGTGTCTTGGTGTAGTGGTGTAGTGGTTTAGCGGTGTAGTGGTGTCGTGGTGTAGTGGTGTAGTGGTGTCGTGGTGTCTTGGTGTAGCGGTGTAGTGGTGTCTTGGTGTAGTGGTGTCGTGGTGTAGTGGTGTAGTGGTGTCGTGGTGTCGTGGTGTCTTGGTGTAGCGGTGTAGTGGTGTAGTGGTGTCTTGGTGTAGTGGTGTAGTGGTGTCTTGGTGTAGTGGTGTAGTGGTGTCTTGGTGTAGTGGTGTACTGGTGTAGTGGTGTAGTGGTGTCGTGGTGTTGTGGTGTAGTGGTGTAGTGGTGTCTTGGTGTAGTGGTGTAGCGGTGTCGTGGTGTAGTGGTGTCTTGGTGTAGTGGTGTAGTGGTGTCTTGGTGTAGTGGTGTAGTGGTGTCTTGGTGTAGTGGTGTAGTGGTGTAGTGGTGTAGCGGTGTAGTGGTGTCGTGGTGTCGTGGTGTAGTGGTGTAGTGGTGTCGTGGTGTCTTGGTGTAGCGGTGTAGTGGTGTCTTGGTGTAGTGGTGTCGTGGTGTAGTGGTGTAGTGGTGTCGTGGTGTCTTGGTGTAGCGGTGTAGTGGTGTAGTGGTGTCTTGGTGTAGTGGTGTCGTGGTGTAGTGGTGTAGTGGTGTCGTGGTGTCTTGGTGTAGCGGTGTAGTGGTGTAGTGGTGTAGTGGTGTCGTGGTGTCGTGGTGTAGTGGTGTAGCGGTGTCGTGGTGTAGCGGTGTAGCGGTGTAGTGGTGTCTTGGTGTAGTGGTGTAGTGGTGTCTTGGTGTAGTGGTGTAGTGGTGTCTTGGTGTAGTGGTGTACTGGTGTGGTGGTGTAGTGGTGTCGTGGTGTAGTGGTGTAGTGGTGTCTTGGTGTAGTGGTGTACTGGTGTAGTGGTGTAGTGGTGTAATAGTGTAGTGGTGTAGTGGTGTCTTGGTGTAGTGGTGTAGTGGTGTAGTGGTGTCGTGGTGTCGTGGTGTATTGGTGTCGTGGTGTCGTGGTGTAGTGGTGTAGTGGTGTCGTGGTGTATTGGTGTAGTGGTGTAGTGGTGTCGTGGTGTCGTGGTGTAGTGGTGTAGTGGTGTCTTGGTGTAGCGGTGTAGCGGTGTAGCGGTGTAGCGGTGTAGTGGTGTCTTGGTTTCTTGGTGTAGTGGTGTAGTGGTGTCTTGGTGTTGTGGTGTAGTGGTGTAGTGGTGTCGTGGTGTAGTGGTGTAGTGGTGTAGTGGTGTCGTGGTGTAGTGGTGTACTGGTGTAGTGGTATAGTGGTGTCTTGGTGTAGTGGTGTAGCGGTGTAGTGGTGTCGTGGTGTCGTGGTGTAGTGGTGTAGTGGTGTAGTGGTGTCGTGGTGTCTTGGTGTAGCGGTGTAGTGGTGTCTTGGTGTAGTGGTGTCGTGGTGTAGTGGTGTAGTGGTGTCGTGGTGTCGTGGTGTCTTGGTGTAGCGGTGTAGTGGTGTAGTGGTGTCTTGGTGTAGTGGTGTAGTGGTGTCTTGGTGTAGTGGTGTAGTGGTGTCTTGGTGTAGTGGTGTAGTGGTGTCGTGGTGTTGTGGTGTAGTGGTGTAGTGGTGTCTTGGTGTAGTGGTGTAGCGGTGTCGTGGTGTAGTGGTGTCTTGGTGTAGTGGTGTAGTGGTGTCTTGGTGTAGTGGTGTCTTGGTGTAGTGGTGTAGTGGTGTAGTGGTGTAGCGGTGTAGTGGTGTCGTGGTGTAGTGGTGTCGTGGTGTCTTGGTGTAGCGGTGTAGTGGTGTCTTGGTGTAGTGGTGTCGTGGTGTAGTGGTGTAGTGGTGTCGTGGTGTCTTGGTGTAGCGGTGTAGTGGTGTAGTGGTGTCTATGTGTAGTGGTGTCGTGGTGTAGTGGTGTCGTGGTGTCTTGGTGTAGCGGTGTAGTGGTGTAGTGGTGTCGTGGTGTCGTGGTGTAGTGGTGTAGCGGTGTCGTGGTGTAGCGGTGTAGTGGTGTAGTGGTGTAGTGGTGTCTTGGTGTAGTGGTGTAGTGGTGTCTTGGTGTAGTGGTGTAGTGGTTTAGCGGTGTAGTGGTGTCGTGGTGTAGTGGTGTCGTGGTGTCTTGGTGTAGCGGTGTAGTGGTGTCTTGGTGTAGTGGTGTCGTGGTGTAGTGGTGTAGTGGTGTCGTGGTGTCGTGGTGTCTTGGTGTAGCGGTGTAGTGGTGTAGTGGTGTCTTGGTGTAGTGGTGTAGTGGTGTCTTGGTGTAGTGGTGTAGTGGTGTCTTGGTGTAGTGGTGTACTGGTGTAGTGGTGTAGTGGTGTTGTGGTGTAGTGGTGTAGTGGTGTCTTGGTGTAGTGGTGTAGCGGTGTCGTGGTGTAGTGGTGTCTTGGTGTAGTGGTGTAGTGGTGTCTTGGTGTAGTGGTGTAGTGGTGTCTTGGTGTAGTGGTGTAGTGGTGTAGCGGTGTAGTGGTGTCGTGGTGTCGTGGTGTAGTGGTGTAGTGGTGTCGTGGTGTCTTGGTGTAGCGGTGTAGTGGTGTCTTGGTGTAGTGGTGTCGTGGTGTAGTGGTGTAGTGGTGTCGTGGTGTCTTGGTGTAGCGGTGTAGTGGTGTAGTGGTGTCTTGGTGTAGTGGTGTCGTGGTGTAGTGGTGTAGTGGTGTCGTGGTGTCTTGGTGTAGCGGTGTAGTGGTGTAGTGGTGTAGTGGTGTCGTGGTGTCGTGGTGTAGTGGTGTAGCGGTGTCGTGGTGTAGCGGTGTAGCGGTGTAGTGGTGTCTTGGTGTAGTGGTGTAGTGGTGTCTTGGTGTAGTGGTGTAGTGGTGTCTTGGTGTAGTGGTGTACCGGTGTGGTGGTGTAGTGGTGTCGTGGTGTAGTGGTGTAGTGGTGTCTTGGTGTAGTGGTGTACTGGTGTAGTGGTGTAGTGGTGTAATAGTGTAGTGGTGTAGTGGTGTCTTGGTGTAGTGGTGTAGTGGTGTTGTGGTGTAGTGGTGTAGTGGTGTCTTGGTGTAGTGGTGTAGTGGTGTCTTGGTGTAGTGGTGTCTTGGTGTAGTGGTGTAGTGGTGTCTTGGTGTAGTGGTGTACTGGTGTAGTGGTGTCGTGGTGTCGTGGTGTAGTAGTGTAGTGGTGTAGTGGTGTAGTGGTGTCTTGGTGTAGTGGTGTAGTGGTGTCTTGGTGTAGTGGTGTCTTGGTGTAGTGGTGTAGTGGTGTAGTGTTGTCTTGGTGTAGTGGTGTAGTGGTGTCTTGGTGTAGTGGTGTAGTGGTGTCTTGGTGTAGTGGTGTAGCGGTGTCGTGGTGTAGTGGTGTCTTGGTGTAGTGGTGTAGTGGTGTCTTGGTGTAGTGGTGTAGTGGTGTCTTGGTGTAGTGGTGTACTGGTGTAGTGGTGTAGTGGTGTCGTGGTGTAGTGGTGTAGTGGTGTCGTGGTGTAGTGGTGTAGTGGTGTCTTGGTGTAGTGGTGTACTGGTGTAGTGGTGTAGTGGTGTCGTGGTGTAGTGGTGTAGTGGTGTCGTGGTGTAGTGGTGTAGTGGTGTCTTGGTGTTGTAGTGTACTGGTGTAGTGGTGTAGTGGTGTAGTGGTGTCTTGGTGTAGTGGTGTCTTGGTGTAGTGGTGTAGTGGTGTCTTGGTGTAGTGGTGTAATAGTGTAGTGGTGTCGTGGTGTAGTGGTGTAGCGATGTCGTGGTGTCTTGGTGTAGTGGTGTAGTAGTGTAATAGTGTAGTGGTGTAGTGGTGTCGTGGTGTAGTGGTGTAGCGATGTCGTGGTGTCGTGGTGTAGTGGTGTAGTGGTGTAGCGGTGTAGTGGTGTAGTGGTGTAATAGTGTAGTGGTGTAGTGGTGTAGTGGTGTCGTGGTGTAGTGGTGTAGTGGTGTCTTGGTGTAGTGGTGTAGTGGTGTCTTGGTGTAGTGGTGTAGTGGTGTCTTGGTGTAGTTGTGTTGTGGTGTAGTGGTGTCTTGGTGTAGTGGTGTAGTGGTGTAGTGGTGTAGCGGTGTAGTGGTGTCGTGGTGTCGTGGTGTAGTGGTGTAGTGGTGTAGTGGTGTCGTGGTGTCTTGGTGTAGCGGTGTAGTGGTGTCTTGGTGTAGTGGTGTCGTGGTGTAGTGGTGTAGTGGTGTCGTGGTGTCGTGGTGTCTTGGTGTAGCGGTGTAGTGGTGTAGTGGTGTCTTGGTGTAGTGGTGTAGTGGTGTCTTGGTGTAGTGGTGTAGTGGTGTCTTGGTGTAGTGGTGTACTGGTGTAGTGGTGTCGTGGTGTTGTGGTGTAGTGGTGTAGTGGTGTCTTGGTGTAGTGGTGTAGCGGTGTCGTGGTGTAGTGGTGTCTTGGTGTAGTGGTGTAGTGGTGTCTTGGTGTAGTGGTGTAGTGGTGTCTTGGTGTAGTGGTGTAGTGGTGTAGCGGTGTAGTGGTGTCGTGGTGTCGTGGTGTAGTGGTGTAGTGGTGTAGTGGTGTCGTGGTGTCTTGGCGTAGCGGTGTAGTGGTGTCTTGGTGTAGTGGTGTCGTGGTGTAGTGGTGTAGTGGTGTCGTGGTGTCGTGGTGTCTTGGTGTAGCGGTGTAGTGGTGTAGTGGTGTAGTGGTGTCTTGGTGTAGTGGTGTCGTGGTGTAGTGGTGTAGTGGTGTCGTGGTGTCTTGGTGTAGCGGTGTAGTGGTGTAGTGGTGTCGTGGTGTCGTGGTGTAGTGGTGTAGCGGTGTCGTGGTGTAGCGGTGTAGTGGTGTAGTGGTGTAGTGGTGTCTTGGTGTAGTGGTGTAGTGGTGTCTTGGTGTAGTGGTGTACTGGTGTGGTGGTGTAGTGGTGTCGTGGTGTAGTGGTGTAGTGGTGTCTTGGTGTAGTGGTGTAGTGGTGTAGTGGTGTCTTGGTGTAGTGGTGTACTGGTGTAGTGGTGTAATAGTGTAGTGGTGTAGTGGTGTCTTGGTGTAGTGGTGTAGTGGTGTTGTGGTGTAGTGGTGTAGTGGTGTCTTGGTGTAGTGGTGTAGTGGTGTCTTGGTGTAGTGGTGTCTTGGTGTAGTGGTGTCTTGGTGTAGTGGTGTAGTGGTGTCTTGGTGTAGTGGTGTAGTGGTGTCTTGGTGTAGTGGTGTACTGGTGTAGTGGTGTCGTGGTGTAGTAGTGTAGTGGTGTAGTGGTGTCTTGGTGTAGTGGTGTAGTGGTGTCTTGGTGTAGTGGTGTCTTGGTGTAGTGGTGTAGTGGTGTCTTGGTGTAGTGGTGTAGTGGTGTTGTGGTGTAGTGGTGTAGTGGTGTCTTGGTGTAGTGGTGTCTTGGTGTAGTGGTGTAGTGGTGTAGTGTTGTCTTGGTGTAGTGGTGTAGTGGTGTCTTGGTGTAGTGGTGTAGTGGTGTCTTGGTGTAGTGGTGTAGCGGTGTCGTGGTGTAGTGGTGTCTTGGTGTAGTGGTGTAGTGGTGTCTTGGTGTAGTGGTGTAGTGGTGTCGTGGTGTAGTGGTGTAGTGGTGTCGTGGTGTAGTGGTGTAGTGGTGTCTTGGTGTAGTGGTGTACTGGTGTAGTGGTGTAGTGGTGTCGTGGTGTAGTGGTGTAGTGGTGTCGTGGTGTAGTGGTGTAGTGGTGTCTTGGTGTTGTAGTGTACTGGTGTAGTGGTGTAGTGGTGTCTTGGTGTAGTGGTGTAGTGGTGTCTTGGTGTAGTGGTGTAGTGGTGTCTTGGTGTAGTGGTGTAGTGGTGTCTTGGTGTAGTGGTGTAATAGTGTAGTGGTGTCGTGGTGTAGTGGTGTAGCGATGTCGTGGTGTCTTGGTGTAGTGGTGTAGTGGTGTAGTGGTGTCGTGGTGTAGTGGTGTAGTGGTGTAATAGTGTAGTGGTGTAGTGGTGTCGTGGTGTAGTGGTGTAGCGATGTCGTGGTGTCGTGGTGTAGTGGTGTAGCGGTGTAGTGGTGTAGTGGTGTAATAGTGTAGTGGTGTAGTGGTGTAGTGGTGTCGTGGTGTAGTGGTGTAGTGGTGTCTTGGTGTAGTGGTGTAGTGGTGTCTTGGTGTAGTGGTGTAGTGGTGTCTTGGTGTAGTGGTGTTGTGGTGTAGTGGTGTCTTGGTGTAGTGGTGTAGTGGTGTAGCGGTGTAGTGGTGTCATGGTGTCGTGGTGTAGTGGTGTAGTGGTGTAGTGGTGTCGTGGTGTCTTGGTGTAGCGGTGTAGTGGTGTCTTGGTGTAGTGGTGTCGTGGTGTAGTGGTGTAGTGGTGTCGTGGTGTCGTGGTGTCTTGGTGTAGCGGTGTAGCGGTGTAGTGGTGTCTTGGTGTAGTGGTGTAGTGGTGTCTTGGTGTAGTGGTGTCTTGGTGTAGTGGTGTACTGGTGTAGTGGTGTCGTGGTGTTGTGGTGTAGTGGTGTAGTGGTGTCTTGGTGTAGTGGTGTAGCGGTGTCGTGGTGTAGTGGTGTCTTGGTGTAGTGGTGTAGTGGTGTCTTGGTGTAGTGGTGTAGTGGTGTCTTGGTGTAGTGGTGTAGTGGTGTAGCGGTGTAGTGGTGTCGTGGTGTCGTGGTGTAGTGGTGTAGTGGTGTCGTGGTGTCTTGGTGTAGCGGTGTAGTGGTGTCTTGGTGTAGTGGTGTCGTGGTGTAGTGGTGTAGTGGTGTCGTGGTGTCGTGGTGTCTTGGTGTAGTGGTGTAGTGGTGTCTTGGTGTAGTGGTGTAGTGGTGTCTTGGTGTAGTGGTGTACTGGTGTGGTGGTGTAGTGGTGTCGTGGTGTCGTGGTGTAGTGGTGTAGCGGTGTCGTGGTGTAGCGGTGTAGTGGTGTAGTGGTGTAGTGGTGTCTTGGTGTAGTGGTGTAGTGGTGTCTTGGTGTAGTGGTGTAGTGGTGTACTGGTGTGGTGGTGTAGTGGTGTCGTGGTGTAGTGGTGTAGTGGTGTAGTGGTGTAGTGGTGTCTTGGTGTAGTGGTGTACTGGTGTAGTGGTGTAGTGGTGTAATAGTGTAGTGGTGTAGTGGTGTCTTGGTGTAGTGGTGTAGTGGTGTTGTGATGTAGTGGTGTAGTGGTGTCTTGGTGTAGTGGTGTAGTGGTGTCTTGGTGTAGTGGTGTCTTGGTGTAGTGGTGTAGTGGTGTCTTGGTGTAGTGGTGTAGTGGTGTCTTGGTGTAGTGGTGTCGTGGTGTCGTGGTGTAGTAGTGTAGTAGTGTAGTGGTGTAGTGGTGTCTTGGTGTAGTGGTGTAGCGGTGTCGTGGTGTAGTGGTGTCTTGGTGTAGTGGTGTAGTGGTGTCTTGGTGTAGTGGTGTAGTGGTGTCTTGGTGTAGCGGTGTAGTGGTGTAGTGGTGTCTTGGTGTAGTGGTGTAGTGGTGTTGTGGTGTAGTGGTGTAGTGGTGTCTTGGTGTAGTGGTGTCTTGGTGTAGTGGTGTAGTGGTGTCTTGGTGTAGTGGTGTAGTGGTGTCTTGGTGTAGTGGTGTAGTGGTGTCTTGGTGTAGTGGTGTACTGGTGTAGTGGTGTAGTGGTGTCGTGGTGTCGTGGTGTAGTGGTGTAGTGGTGTCTTGGTGTAGTGGTGTAGCGGTGTAGCGGTGTAATAGTGTAGTGGTGTAGTGGTGTAGTGGTGTCATGGTGTAGTGGTGTAGTGGTGTCTTGGTGTAGTGGTGTAGTGGTGTCTTGTTGTAGTGGTGTAGTGGTGTCTTGGTGTAGTGGTGTTGTGGTGTAGTGGTGTCTTGGTGTAGTGGTGTAGTGGTGTAGCGGTGTAGTGGTGTCGTGGTGTCGTGGTGTAGTGGTGTAGTGGTGTCGTGGTGTCTTGGTGTAGTGGTGTAGTGGTGTCTTGGTGTAGTGGTGTCGTGGTGTAGTGGTGTAGTGGTGTCGTGGTGTCGTGGTGTCTTGGTGTAGCGGTGTAGTGGTGTAGTGGTGTCTTGGTGTAGTGGTGTAGTGGTGTCTTGGTGTAGTGGTGTCTTGGTGTAGTGGTGTACTGGTGTAGTGGTGTCGTGTTGTTGTGGTGTAGTGGTGTAGTGGTGTCTTGGTGTAGTGGTGTAGCGGTGTCGTGGTGTAGTGGTGTCTTGGTGTAGCGGTGTAGTGGTGTCTTGGTGTAGTGGTGTCGTGGTGTAGTGGTGTAGTGGTGTCGTGGTGTCGTGGTGTCTTGGTGTAGCGGTGTAGTGGTGTAGTGGTGTAGTGGTGTCTTGGTGTAGTGGTGTCGTGGTGTAGTGGTGTAGTGGTGTCGTGGTGTCTTGGTGTAGCGGTGTAGTGGTGTCGTGGTGTCGTGGTGTCGTGGTGTAGTGGTGTAGCGGTGTCGTGGTGTAGCGGTGTAGTGGTGTAGTGGTGTAGTGGTGTCTTGGTGTAGTGGTGTAGTGGTGTCTTGGTGTAGTGGTGTAGTGGTGTCTTGGTGTAGTGGTGTACTGGTGTGGTGGTGTAGTGGTGTCGTGGTGTAGTGGTGTAGTGGTGTCTTGGTGTAGTGGTGTAGTGGTGTCGTGGTGTAGTGGTGTAGTGGTGTCTTGGTGTAGTGGTGTACTGGTGTAGTGGTGTAGTGGTGTAATAGTGTAGTGGTGTAGTGGTGTCTTGGTGTAGTGGTGTAGTGGTGTTGTGGTGTAGTGGTGTAGTGGTGTCTTGGTGTAGTGGTGTAGTGGTGTCTTGGTGTAGTGGTGTCTTGGTGTAGTGGTGTAGTGGTGTCTTGGTGTAGTGGTGTAGTGGTGTCTTGGTGTAGTGGTGTAGTGGTGTCTTGGTGTAGTGGTGTACTGGTGTAGTGGTGTCGTGGTGTAGTAGTGTAGTGGTGTAGTGGTGTCTTGGTGTAGTGGTGTAGCGGTGTCGTGGTGTAGTGGTGTCTTGGTGTAGTGGTGTAGTGGTGTCTTGGTGTAGTGGTGTAGTGGTGTCTTGGTGTGGTGGTGTAGTGGTGTCTTGGTGTAGTGGTGTAGTGGTGTTGTGGTGTAGTGGTGTAGTGGTGTCTTGGTGTAGTGGTGTCTTGGTGTAGTGGTGTAGTGGTGTAGTGGTGTCTTGGTGTAGTGGTGTAGTGGTGTCTTGGTGTAGTGGTGTAGTGGTGTCTTGGTGTAGTGGTGTACTGGTGTACTGGTGTAGTGGTGTCGTGGTGTCGTGGTGTCGTGGTGTAGTGGTGTAGTGGTGTCTTGGTGTAGTGGTGTAGCGGTGTCGTGGTGTAGTGGTGTCTTGGTGTAGTGGTGTAGTGGTGTCTTGGTGTAGTGGTGTAGTGGTGTCTTGGTGTAGTGGTGTACTGGTGTAGTGGTGTAGTGGTGTCGTGGTGTAGTGGTGTACTGGTGTAGTGGTGTCTTGGTGTAGTGGTGTAGTGGTGTAGTGGTGTCGTGGTGTAGTGGTGTAGTGGTGTCTTGGTGTAGTGGTGTACTGGTGTAGTGGTGTAGTGGTGTCGTGGTGTAGTGGTGTAGTGGTGTCGTGGTGTAGTGGTGTAGTGGTGTCTTGGTGTAGTAGTGTACTGGTGTAGTGGTGTAGTGGTGTCTTGGTGTAGTGGTGTAGTGGTGTCTTGGTGTAGTGGTGTAGTGGTGTCTTGGTGTAGTGGTGTAGTGGTGTCTTGGTGTAGTGGTGTAATAGTGTAGTGGTGTCGTGGTGTAGTGGTGTAGCGATGTCGTGGTGTCTTGGTGTAGTGGTGTAGTGGTGTAGTGGTGTCGTGGTGTAGTGGTGTAATAGTGTAGTGGTGTAGTGGTGTCGTGGTGTAGTGGTGTAGCGATGTCGTGGTGTCGTGGTGTAGTGGTGTAGTGGTGTAGCGGTGTAGTGGTGTAGTGGTGTAATAGTGTAGTGGTGTAGTGGTGTAGTGGTGTCGTGGTGTAGTGGTGTAGTGGTGTCTTGGTGTAGTGGTGTAGTGGTGTCTTGGTGTAGTGGTGTAGTGGTGTCTTGGTGTAGTGGTGTCGTGGTGTAGTGGTGTCTTGGTGTCGTGGTGTCGTGGTGTAGTGGTGTAGCGGTGTAGCGGTGTAGTGGTGTAGTGGTGTCGTGGTGTAGTGGTGTCGTGGTGTCGTGGTGTCGTGGAGTCTTGGTGTAGTGGTGTCTTGGTGTAGTGGTGTAGTGGTGTCGTGGTGTATTGGTGTCATGGTGTAGTGGTGTCTTGGTGTAGTGGTGTAGCGGTGTAGTGGTGTCTTGGTGTAGTGGTGTAGCGGTGTAGTGGTGTCTTGGTGTTGTGGTGTAGTGGTGTAGTGGTGTAGTGGTGTAGTCGTGTCGTGGTGTCGTGGTGTATTGGTGTCGTGGTGTCGTGGTGTAGTGGTGTAGTGGTGTCGTGGTGTATTGGTGTCGTGGTGTTGTGGTGTAGTGGTGTTGTGGTGTAGTGGTGTCTTGGTGTAGTGGTGTAGTGGTGTAGTGGTGTCGTGGTGTCGTGGTGTATTGGTGTCGTGGTGTCGTGGTGTAGTGGTGTAGTGGTGTCGTGGTGTATTGGTGTAGTGGTGTAGTGGTGTCGTGGTGTCGTGGTGTAGTGGTGTAGTGGTGTAGTGGTGTCTTGGTGTAGCGGTGTAGCGGTGTAGCGGTGTAGTGGTGTAGTGGTGTCTTGGTTTCTTGGTGTAGTGGTGTAGTGGTGTAGTGGTGTCGTGGTGTAGTGGTGTAGTGGTGTCGTGGTGTCGTGGTGTATTGGTGTAGTGGTGTCTTGGTGTAGTGGTGTAGTGGTGTAGTGGTGTCTTGGTGTAGTGGTGTTGTGGTGTAGTGGTGTCTTGGTGTAGTGGTGTAGTGGTGTCTTGGTGTAGTGGTGTCTTGGTGTAGTGGTGTAGTGGTGTCTTGGTGTAGTGGTGTAGTGGTGTCTTGGTGTAGTGGTGTAGTGGTGTCTTGGTTTCTTGGTGTAGTGGTGTAGTGGTGTCTTGGTGTTGTGGTGTAGTGGTGTAGTGGTGTCGTGGTGTAGTGGTGTCTTGGTGTAGTGGTGTAGTGGTGTACTGGTGTAGTGGTGTAGTGGTGTACTGGTGTAGTGGTGTAGTGGTGTCTTGGTGTAGTGGTGTAGTGGTGTCTTGGCGTAGTGGTGTCTTGGTGTAGTGGTGTAGTGGTGTCTTGGTGTAGTGGTGTAGTGGTGTCGTGGTGTAGTGGTGTCTTGGTGTAGTGGTGTCTTGGTGTAGTGGTGTAGTGGTGTCTTGGTGTAGTGGTGTAGTGGTGTCGTGGTGTAGTGGTGTCTTGGTGTAGTGGTGTCATGGTGTAGTGGTGTAGTGGTGTAGTGGTGTCTTGGTGTCTTAGTGTAGTGGTGTCTTGGTGTAGTGGTGTAGTGGTGTCGTGGTGTAGTGGTGTCTTGGTGTAGTGGTGTAGTGGTGTCGTGGTGTTGTGGTGTAGTGGTGTCTTGGTGTAGTGGTGTCTTGGTGTAGTTGTGTAGTGGTGTAGTGGTGTCTTGGTGTAGTGGTGTCCTGGTGTCTTGGTGTCGTGGTGTAGTGGTGTCTTGGTGTCTTGGTGTCGTGGTGTAGTGGTGTAGTGGTGTCGTGGTGTCTTGGTGTAGTGGTGTAGTGGTGTCTTGGTGTAGTGGTGTAGTGGTGTCGTGGTGTCTTGGTGTCGTGGTGTAGTGGTGTAGTGGTGTCGTGGTGTCTTGGTGTAGCGGTGTAGTGGTGTCTTGGTGTAGTGGTGTCGTGGTGTAGTGGTGTAGTGGTGTCGTGGTGTCGTGGTGTCTTGGTGTAGCGGTGTAGTGGTGTAGTGGTGTCTTGGTGTAGTGGTGTAGTGGTGTCTTGGTGTAGTGGTGTAGTGGTGTCTTGGTGTAGTGGTGTACTGGTGTAGTGGTGTAGTGGTGTCGTGGTGTTGTGGTGTAGTGGTGTAGTGGTGTCTTGGTGTAGTGGTGTAGTGGTGTAGCGGTGTCGTGGGGTAGTGGTGTCTTGGTGTAGTGGTGTAGTGGTGTCTTGGTGTAGTGGTGTAGTGGTGTCTTGGTGTAGTGGTGTAGTGGTGTAGCGGTGTAGTGGTGTTGTGGTGTCGTGGTGTAGTGGTGTAGTGGTGTCGTGGTGTCTTGGTGTAGCGGTGTAGTGGTGTCTTGGTGTAGTGGTGTCGTGGTGTAGTGGTGTAGTGGTGTCGTGGTGTAGTGGTGTAGTGGTGTCGTGGTGTCTTGGTGTAGCGGTGTAGTGGTGTAGTGGTGTCTTGGTGTAGTGGTGTCGTGGTGTAGTGGTGTAGTGGTGTCCTGGTGTCTTGGTGTAGCGGTGTAGTGGTGTAGTGGTGTAGTGGTGTCGTGGTGTCGTGGTGTAGTGGTGTAGCGGTGTCGTGGTGTAGCGGTGTAGTGGTGTAGTGGTGTCTTGGTGTAGTGGTGTAGTGGTGTCTTGGTGTAGTGGTGTAGTGGTGTCTTGGTGTAGTGGTGTACTGGTGTGGTGGTGTAGTGGTGTCGTGGTGTAGTGGGGTAGTGGTGTCTTGGTGTAGTGGTGTACTGGTGTAGTGGTGTAGTGGTGTAATAGTGTAGTGGTGCAGTGGTGTCTTGGTGTAGTGGTGTAGTGGTGTTGTGGTGTAGTGATGTAGTGGTGTCTTGGTGTAGTGGTGTAGTGGTGTCTTGGTGTAGTGGTGTCTTGGTGTAGTGGTGTAGTGGTGTCTTGGTGTAGTGGTGTAGTGGTGTCTTGGTGTAGTGGTGTAGTGGTGTCTTGGTGTAGTGGTGTACTGGTGTATTGGTGTCGTGGTGTCGTGGTGTAGTAGTGTAGTGGTGTAGTGGTGTCTTGGTGTAGTGGTGTAGCGGTGTCGTGGTGTAGTGGTGTCTTGGTGTAGTGGTGTAGTGGTGTCTTGGTGTAGTGGTGTCTTGGTGTAGTGGTGTCTTGGTGTAGTGGTGTAGTGGTGTTGTGGTGTAGTGGTGTAGTGGTGTCTTGGTGTAGTGGTGTCTTGGTGTAGTGGTGTAGTGGTGTAGTGTTGTCTTGGTGTAGTGGTGTAGTGGTGTCTTGGTGTAGTGGTGTAGTGGTGTCTTGGTGTAGTGGTGTACTGGTGTAGTGGTGTAGTGGTGTCGTGGTGTCGTCGTGGTGTAGTGGTGTAGTGGTGTCTTGGTGTAGTGGTGTAGCGGTGTCGTGGTGTAGTGGTGTCTTGGTGTAGTGGTGTAGTGGTGTCTTGGTGTAGTGGTGTAGTGGTGTCTTGGTGTAGTGGTGTACTGGTGTAGTGGTGTAGTGGTGTCGTGGTGTAGTGGTGTAGTGGTGTCGTGGTGTAGTGGTGTAGTGGTGTCTTGGTGTAGTGGTGTACTGGTGTAGTGGTGTAGTGGTGTCGTGGTGTAGTGGTGTAGTGGTGTCGTGGTGTAGTGGTGTAGTGGTGTCTTGGTGTAGTAGTGTACTGGTGTAGTGGTGTAGTGGTGTCTTGGTGTAGTGGTGTAGTGGTGTCTTGGTGTAGTGGTGTAGTGGTGTCTTGGTGTAGTGGTGTAGTGGTGTCTTGGTGTAGTGGTGTAATAGTGTAGTGGTGTCGTGGTGTAGTGGTGTAGCGATGTCGTGGTGTCTTGGTGTAGTGGTGTAGTGGTGTCGTGGTGTAGTGGTGTAGTGGTGTAATAGTGTAGTGGTGTAGTGGTGTCGTGGTGTAGTGGTGTAGCGATGTCGTGGTGTCGTGGTGTAGTGGTGTAGTGGTGTAGCGGTGTAGTGGTGTAGTGGTGTAATAGTGTAGTGGTGTAGTGGTGTAGTGGTGTCGTGGTGTAGTGGTGTAGTGGTGTCTTGGTGTAGTGGTGTAGTGGTATCTTGGTGTAGTGGTGTAGTGGTGTCTTGGTGTAGTGGTGTTGTGGTGTAGTGGTGTCTTGGTGTAGTGGTGTAGTGGTGTAGCGGTGTAGTGGTGTCGTGGTGTCGTGGTGTAGTGGTGTAGTGGTGTCGTGGTGTCTTGGTGTAGCGGTGTAGTGGTGTCTTGGTGTAGTGGTGTCGTGGTGTAGTGGTGTAGTGGTGTCGTGGTGTCGTGGTGTCGTGGTGTCTTGGTGTAGCGGTGTAGTGGTGTAGTGGTGTCTTGGTGTAGTGGTGTAGTGGTGTCTTGGTGTAGTGGTGTAGTGGTGTCTTGGTGTAGTGGTGTACTGGTGTAGTGGTGTCGTGGTGTCGTGGTGTAGTGGTGTAGTGGTGTCTTGGTGTAGTGGTGTAGCGGTGTCGTGGTGTAGTGGTGTCTTGGTGTAGTGGTGTAGTGGTGTCTTGGTGTAGTGGTGTAGTGGTGTCTTGGTGTAGTGGTGTAGTGGTGTAGCGGTGTGGTGGTGTCGTGGTGTCGTGGTGTAGTGGTGTAGTGGTGTAGTGGTGTCGTGGTGTCTTGGTGTAGCGGTGTAGTGGTGTCTTGGTGTAGCGGTGTCGTGGTGTAGTGGTGTAGTGGTGTCGTGGTGTCTTGGTGTAGCGGTGTAGTGGTGTAGTGGTGTAGTGGTGTCTTGGTGTAGTGGTGTCGTGGTGTAGTGGTGTAGTGGTGTCGTGGTGTCTTGGTGTAGCGGTGTAGTGGTGTAGTGGTGTCGTGGTGTCGTGGTGTAGTGGTGTAGCGGTGTCGTGGTGTAGCGGTGTAGCGGTGTAGTGGTGTCTTGGTGTAGTGGTGTAGTGGTGTCTTGGTGTAGTGGTGTAGTGGTGTCTTGGTGTAGTGGTGTAGTGGTGTCTTGGTGTAGTGGTGTACTGGTGTGGTGGTGTAGTGGTGTCGTGGTGTAGTGGTGTAGTGGTGTCTTGGTGTAGTGGTGTCGTGGTGTAGTGGTGTAGTGGTGTCTTGGTGTAGTGGTGTACTGGTGTAGTGGTGTAGTGGTGTAATAGTGTAGTGGTGTAGTGGTGTCTTGGTGTAGTGGTGTAGTGGTGTTGTGGTGTAGTGGTGTAGTGGTGTCTTGGTGTAGTGGTGTAGTGGTGTAGTGGTGTCTTGGTGTAGTTGTGTCTTGGTGTAGTGGTGTCTTGGTGTAGTGGTGTCTTGGTGTCTTGGTGTAGTGGTGTAGTGGTGTCTTGGTGTAGTGGTGTACTGGTGTAGTGGTGTCGTGGTGTCGTGGTGTAGTAGTGTAGTGGTGTCTTGGTGTAGTGGTGTAGCGGTGTCGTGGTGTAGTGGTGTCTTGGTGTAGTGGTGTAGTGGTGTCTTGGTGTAGTGGTGTAGTGGTGTCTTGGTGTAGTGGTGTAGTGGTGTAGTGGTGTCTTGGTGTAGTGGTGTAGTGGTGTTGTGGTGTAGTGGTGTAGTGGTGTCTTGGTGTAGTGGTGTAGTGGTGTAGTGGTGTCTTGGTGTAGTGGTGTAGTGGTGTCTTGGTGTAGTGGTGTAGTGGTGTCTTGGTGTAGTGGTGTACTGGTGTAGTGGTGTAGTGGTGTCGTGGTGTCGTGGTGTAGTGGTGTAGTGGTGTCTTGGTGTAGTGGTGTAGCGGTGTCGTGGTGTAGTGGTGTCTTGGTGTAGTGGTGTAGTGGTGTCTTGGTGTAGTGGTGTAGTGGTGTCTTGGTGTAGTGGTGTACTGGTGTAGTGGTGTAGTGGTGTCGTGGTGTAGTGGTGTAGTGGTGTCTTGGTGTAGTGGTGTAGTGGTGTCGTGGTGTAGTGGTGTAGTGGTGTCTTGGTGTAGTGGTGTACTGGTGTAGTGGTGTAGTGGTGTCGTGGTGTAGTGGTGTAGTGGTGTCGTGGTGTAGTGGTGTAGTGGTGTCTTGGTGTAGTAGTGTACTGGTGTAGTGGTGTAGTGGTGTCTTGGTGTAGTGGTGTAGTGGTGTCTTGGTGTAGTGGTGTAGTGGTGTAGTGGTGTAGTGGTGTCTTGGTGTAGTGGTGTAGTGGTGTCTTGGTGTAGTGGTGTAATAGTGTAGTGGTGTCGTGGTGTAGTGGTGTAGCGATGTCGTGGTGTCTTGGTGTAGTGGTGTAGTGGTGTAGTGGTGTCGTGGTGTAGTGGTGTAATAGTGTAGTGGTGTAGTGGTGTCGTGGTGTAGTGGTGTAGCGATGTCGTGGTGTCGTGGTGTAGTGGTGTAGTGGTGTAGCGGTGTAGTGGTGTAGTGGCGTAATAGGGTAGTGGTGTAGTGGTGTCGTGGTGTAGTGGTGTAGTGGTGTCTTGGTGTAGTGGTGTAGTGGTGTCTTGGTGTAGTGGTGTAGTGGTGTCTTGGTGTAGTGGTGTCGTGGTGTAGTGGTGTCTTGGTGTCGTGGTGTCGTGGTGTAGTGGTGTAGTGGTGTAGCGGTGTAGCGGGTAGTGGTGTAGTGGTGTCGTGGTGTCGTGGTGTAGTGGTGTCGTTCTGTCGTGGAGTCTTGGTGTAGTGGTGTCTTGGTGTAGTGGTGTAGTGGTGTCGTGGTGTATTGGTGTCATGGTGTAGTGGTGTCTTGGTGTAGTGGTGTAGCGGTGTAGTGGTGTCTTGGTGTAGTGGTGTAGCGGTGTAGTGGTGTCGTGGTGTAGTGGTGTAGTGGTGTCTTGGTGTAGTGGTGTACTGGTGTAGTGGTGTAGTGGTGTCGTGGTGTAGTGGTGTAGTGGTGTCGTGGTGTAGTGGTGTAGTGGTGTCTTGGTGTAGTAGTGTACTGGTGTAGTGGTGTAGTGGTGTCTTGGTGTAGTGGTGTAGTGGTGTCTTGGTGTAGTGGTGTAGTGGTGTCTTGGTGTAGTGGTGTAGTGGTGTCTTGGTGTAGTGGTGTAATAGTGTAGTGGTGTCGTGGTGTAGCGATGTCGTGGTGTCTTGGTGTAGTGGTGTAGTGGTGTCGTGGTGTAGTGGTGTAGTGGTGTAATAGTGTAGTGGTGTAGTGGTGTCGTGGTGTAGTGGTGTAGCGATGTCGTGGTGTCGTGGTGTAGTGGTGTAGTGGTGTAGCGGTGTAGTGGTGTAGTGGTGTAATAGTGTAGTGGTGTAGTGGTGTAGTGGTGTCGTGGTGTAGTGGTGTAGTGGTGTCTTGGTGTAGTGGTGTAGTGGTATCTTGGTGTAGTGGTGTAGTGGTGTCTTGGTGTAGTGGTGTTGTGGTGTAGTGGTGTCTTGGTGTAGTGGTGTAGTGGTGTAGCGGTGTAGTGGTGTCGTGGTGTCGTGGTGTAGTGGTGTAGTGGTGTCGTGGTGTCTTGGTGTAGCGGTGTAGTGGTGTCTTGGTGTAGTGGTGTCGTGGTGTAGTGGTGTCGTGGTGTCGTGGTGTCGTGGTGTCTTGGTGTAGCGGTGTAGTGGTGTAGTGGTGTCTTGGTGTAGTGGTGTAGTGGTGTCTTGGTGTAGTGGTGTAGTGGTGTCTTGGTGTAGTGGTGTACTGGTGTAGTGGTGTCGTGGTGTCGTGGTGTAGTGGTGTAGTGGTGTCTTGGTGTAGTGGTGTAGCGGTGTCGTGGTGTAGTGGTGTCTTGGTGTAGTGGTGTAGTGGTGTCTTGGTGTAGTGGTGTAGTGGTGTCTTGGTGTAGTGGTGTAGTGGTGTAGCGGTGTGGTGGTGTCGTGGTGTCGTGGTGTAGTGGTGTAGTGGTGTAGTGGTGTCGTGGTGTCTTGGTGTAGCGGTGTAGTGGTGTCTTGGTGTAGCGGTGTCGTGGTGTAGTGGTGTAGTGGTGTCGTGGTGTCTTGGTGTAGCGGTGTAGTGGTGTAGTGGTGTAGTGGTGTCTTGGTGTAGTGGTGTCGTGGTGTAGTGGTGTAGTGGTGTCGTGGTGTCTTGGTGTAGCGGTGTAGTGGTGTAGTGGTGTCGTGGTGTCGTGGTGTAGTGGTGTAGCGGTGTCGTGGTGTAGCGGTGTAGCGGTGTAGTGGTGTCTTGGTGTAGTGGTGTAGTGGTGTCTTGGTGTAGTGGTGTAGTGGTGTCTTGGTGTAGTGGTGTAGTGGTGTCTTGGTGTAGTGGTGTACTGGTGTGGTGGTGTAGTGGTGTCGTGGTGTAGTGGTGTAGTGGTGTCTTGGTGTAGTGGTGTCGTGGTGTAGTGGTGTAGTGGTGTCTTGGTGTAGTGGTGTACTGGTGTAGTGGTGTAGTGGTGTAATAGTGTAGTGGTGTAGTGGTGTCTTGGTGTAGTGGTGTAGTGGTGTTGTGGTGTAGTGGTGTAGTGGTGTCTTGGTGTAGTGGTGTAGTGGTGTAGTGGTGTCTTGGTGTAGTTGTGTCTTGGTGTAGTGGTGTCTTGGTGTAGTGGTGTCTTGGTGTCTTGGTGTAGTGGTGTAGTGGTGTCTTGGTGTAGTGGTGTACTGGTGTAGTGGTGTCGTGGTGTCGTGGTGTAGTAGTGTAGTGGTGTCTTGGTGTAGTGGTGTAGCGGTGTCGTGGTGTAGTGGTGTCTTGGTGTAGTGGTGTAGTGGTGTCTTGGTGTAGTGGTGTAGTGGTGTCTTGGTGTAGTGGTGTAGTGGTGTAGTGGTGTCTTGGTGTAGTGGTGTAGTGGTGTTGTGGTGTAGTGGTGTAGTGGTGTCTTGGTGTAGTGGTGTAGTGGTGTAGTGGTGTCTTGGTGTAGTGGTGTAGTGGTGTCTTGGTGTAGTGGTGTAGTGGTGTCTTGGTGTAGTGGTGTACTGGTGTAGTGGTGTAGTGGTGTCGTGGTGTCGTGGTGTAGTGGTGTAGTGGTGTCTTGGTGTAGTGGTGTAGCGGTGTCGTGGTGTAGTGGTGTCTTGGTGTAGTGGTGTAGTGGTGTCTTGGTGTAGTGGTGTAGTGGTGTCTTGGTGTAGTGGTGTACTGGTGTAGTGGTGTAGTGGTGTCGTGGTGTAGTGGTGTAGTGGTGTCTTGGTGTAGTGGTGTAGTGGTGTCGTGGTGTAGTGGTGTAGTGGTGTCTTGGTGTAGTGGTGTACTGGTGTAGTGGTGTAGTGGTGTCGTGGTGTAGTGGTGTAGTGGTGTCGTGGTGTAGTGGTGTAGTGGTGTCTTGGTGTAGTAGTGTACTGGTGTAGTGGTGTAGTGGTGTCTTGGTGTAGTGGTGTAGTGGTGTCTTGGTGTAGTGGTGTAGTGGTGTAGTGGTGTAGTGGTGTCTTGGTGTAGTGGTGTAGTGGTGTCTTGGTGTAGTGGTGTAATAGTGTAGTGGTGTCGTGGTGTAGTGGTGTAGCGATGTCGTGGTGTCTTGGTGTAGTGGTGTAGTGGTGTAGTGGTGTCGTGGTGTAGTGGTGTAATAGTGTAGTGGTGTAGTGGTGTCGTGGTGTAGTGGTGTAGCGATGTCGTGGTGTCGTGGTGTAGTGGTGTAGTGGTGTAGCGGTGTAGTGGTGTAGTGGCGTAATAGGGTAGTGGTGTAGTGGTGTCGTGGTGTAGTGGTGTAGTGGTGTCTTGGTGTAGTGGTGTAGTGGTGTCTTGGTGTAGTGGTGTAGTGGTGTCTTGGTGTAGTGGTGTCGTGGTGTAGTGGTGTCTTGGTGTCGTGGTGTCGTGGTGTAGTGGTGTAGTGGTGTAGCGGTGTAGCGGGTAGTGGTGTAGTGGTGTCGTGGTGTCGTGGTGTAGTGGTGTCGTTCTGTCGTGGAGTCTTGGTGTAGTGGTGTCTTGGTGTAGTGGTGTAGTGGTGTCGTGGTGTATTGGTGTCATGGTGTAGTGGTGTAGTGGTGTAGCGGTGTAGTGGTGTCTTGGTGTAGTGGTGTAGCGGTGTAGTGGTGTCTTGGTGTTGTGGTGTAGTGGTGTAGTGGTGTAGTCGTGTCGTGGTGTCGTGGTGTATTGGTGTCGTGGTGTCGTGGTGTCGTGGTGTAGTGGTGTCGTGGTGTATTGGTGTCGTGGTGTTGTGGTGTAGTGGTGTTGTGGTGTAGTGGTGTAGTGGTGTCTTGGTGTAGTGGTGTAGTGGTGTCGTGGTGTATTGGTGTCGTGGTGTCGTGGTGTAGTGGTGTAGTGGTGTCGTGGTGTATTGGTGTAGTGGTGTAGTGGTGTCGTGGTGTAGTGGTGTAGTGGTGTCTTGGTGTAGCGGTGTAGCGGTGTAGCGGTGTAGCGGTGTAGCGGTGTAGTGGTGTCTTGGTTTCTTGGTGTAGTGGTGTAGTGGTGTCTTGGTGTTGTGGTGTAGTGGTGTAGTGGTGTCGTGGTGTAGTGGTGTAGTGGTGTCGTGGTGTCGTGGTGTATTGGTGTAGTGGTGTCTTGGTGTAGTGGTGTAGTGGTGTAGTGGTGTCTTGGTGTAGTGGTGTTGTGGTGTAGTGGTGTAGTGGTGTCTTGGTGTAGTGGTGTCTTGGTGTAGTGGTGTAGTGGTGTCTTGGTGTAGTGGTGTAGTGGTGTCTTGGTGTAGTGGTGTAGTGGTGTCTTGGTTTCTTGGTGTAGTGGTGTAGTGGTGTCTTGGTGTTGTGGTGTAGTGGTGTCGTGGTGTAGTGGTGTCGTGGTGTAGTGGTGTCTTGGTGTAGTGGTGTAGTGGTGTACTGGTGTAGTGGTGTAGTGGTGTACTGGTGTAGTGGTGTAGTGGTGTCTTGGTGTAGTGGTGTAGTGGTGTCTTGGCGTAGTGGTGTCTTGGTGTAGTGGTGTAGTGGTGTCTTGGTGTAGTGGTGTAGTGGTGTCGTGGTGTAGTGGTGTCTTGGTGTAGTGGTGTCTTGGTGTAGTGGTGTAGTGGTGTAGTGGTGTCTTGGTGTAGTGGTGTAGTGGTGTCGTGGTGTAGTGGTGTCTTGGTGTAGTGGTGTAGTGGTGTCGTGGTGTAGTGGTGTAATAGTGTAGTGGTGTAGTGGTGTCGTGGTGTAGTGGTGTAGCGATGTCGTGGTGTCGTGGTGTAGTGGTGTAGTGGTGTAGCGGTGTAGTGGTGTAGTGGTGTAATAGGGTAGTGGTGTAGTGGTGTCGTGGTGTAGTGGTGTAGTGGTGTCTTGGTGTAGTGGTGTCTTGGTGTAGTGGTGTAGTGGTGTCTTGGTGTAGTGGTGTCGTGGTGTAGTGGTGTCTTGGTGTCGTGGTGTCGTGGTGTAGTGGTGTAGTGGTGTAGCGGTGTAGCGGGTAGTGGTGTAGTGGTGTCGTGGTGTCGTGGTGTAGTGGTGTCGTTCTGTCGTGGAGTCTTGGTGTAGTGGTGTCTTGGTGTAGTGGTGTAGTGGTGTCGTGGTGTATTGGTGTCATGGTGTAGTGGTGTCTTGGTGTAGTGGTGTAGCGGTGTAGTGGTGTCTTGGTGTAGTGGTGTAGCGGTGTAGTGGTGTCTTGGTGTTGTGGTGTAGTGGTGTAGTGGTGTAGTCGTGTCGTGGTGTCGTGGTGTATTGGTGTCGTGGTGTCGTGGTGTCGTGGTGTAGTGGTGTCGTGGTGTATTGGTGTCGTGGTGTTGTGGTGTAGTGGTGTTGTGGTGTAGTGGTGTAGTGGTGTCTTGGTGTAGTGGTGTAGTGGTGTCGTGGTGTATTGGTGTCGTGGTGTCGTGGTGTAGTGGTGTAGTGGTGTCGTGGTGTATTGGTGTAGTGGTGTAGTGGTGTCGTGGTGTAGTGGTGTAGTGGTGTCTTGGTGTAGCGGTGTAGCGGTGTAGCGGTGTAGCGGTGTAGCGGTGTAGTGGTGTCTTGGTTTCTTGGTGTAGTGGTGTAGTGGTGTCTTGGTGTTGTGGTGTAGTGGTGTAGTGGTGTCGTGGTGTAGTGGTGTAGTGGTGTCGTGGTGTCGTGGTGTATTGGTGTAGTGGTGTCTTGGTGTAGTGGTGTAGTGGTGTCTTGGTGTAGTGGTGTTGTGGTGTAGTGGTGTAGTGGTGTCTTGGTGTAGTGGTGTCTTGGTGTAGTGGTGTAGTGGTGTCTTGGTGTAGTGGTGTAGTGGTGTCTTGGTGTAGTGGTGTAGTGGTGTCTTGGTTTCTTGGTGTAGTGGTGTAGTGGTGTCTTGGTGTTGTGGTGTAGTGGTGTCGTGGTGTAGTGGTGTCGTGGTGTAGTGGTGTCTTGGTGTAGTGGTGTAGTGGTGTACTGGTGTAGTGGTGTAGTGGTGTACTGGTGTAGTGGTGTAGTGGTGTCTTGGTGTAGTGGTGTAGTGGTGTCTTGGCGTAGTGGTGTCTTGGTGTAGTGGTGTAGTGGTGTCTTGGTGTAGTGGTGTAGTGGTGTCGTGGTGTAGTGGTGTCTTGGTGTAGTGGTGTCTTGGTGTAGTGGTGTAGTGGTGTAGTGGTGTCTTGGTGTAGTGGTGTAGTGGTGTCGTGGTGTAGTGGTGTCTTGGTGTAGTGGTGTCATGGTGTAGTGGTGTAGTGGTGTAGTGGTGTCTTGGTGTCTTGGTGTAGTGGTGTCTTGGTGTAGTGGTGTAGTGGTGTCGTGGTGTAGTGGTGTCTTGGTGTAGTGGTGTAGTGGTGTCGTGGTGTTGTGGTGTAGTGGTGTCTTGGTGTAGTGGTGTCTTGGTGTAGTTGTGTAGTGGTGTAGTGGTGTCTTGGTGTAGTGGTGTACTGGTGTAGTGGTGTAGTGGTGTCGTGGTGTAGTGGTGTAGTGGTGTCGTGGTGTAGTGGTGTAGTGGTGTCTTGGTGTAGTAGTGTACTGGTGTAGTGGTGTAGTGGTGTCTTGGTGTAGTGGTGTAGTGGTGTCTTGGTGTAGTGGTGTAGTGGTGTAGTGGTGTCTTGGTGTAGTGGTGTAGTGGTGTCTTGGTGTAGTGGTGTAATAGTGTAGTGGTGTCGTGGTGTAGTGGTGTAGCGATGTCGTGGTGTCTTGGTGTAGTGGTGTAGTGGTGTAGTGGTGTCGTGGTGTAGTGGTGTAATAGTGTAGTGGTGTAGTGGTGTCGTGGTGTAGTGGTGTAGCGATGTCGTGGTGTCGTGGTGTAGTGGTGTAGCGGTGTAGTGGTGTAGTGGTGTAATAGGGTAGTGGTGTAGTGGTGTAGTGGTGTCGTGGTGTAGTGGTGTAGTGGTGTCTTGGTGTAGTGGTGTAGTGGTGTCTTGGTGTAGTGGTGTAGTGGTGTCTTGGTGTAGTGGTGTCGTGGTGTAGTGGTGTCTTGGTGTCGTGGTGTCGTGGTGTAGTGGTGTAGTGGTGTAGTGGTGTAGCGGTGTAGCGGGTAGTGGTGTAGTGGTGTCGTGGTGTCGTGGTGTAGTGGTGTCGTTCTGTCGTGGAGTCTTGGTGTAGTGGTGTCTTGGTGTAGTGGTGTAGTGGTGTCGTGGTGTATTGGTGTCATGGTGTAGTGGTGTCTTGGTGTAGTGGTGTAGCGGTGTAGTGGTGTCTTGGTGTAGTGGTGTAGCGGTGTAGTGGTGTCTTGGTGTTGTGGTGTAGTGGTGTAGTGGTGTAGTCGTGTCGTGGTGTCGTGGTGTATTGGTGTCGTGGTGTCGTGGTGTCGTGGTGTAGTGGTGTCGTGGTGTATTGGTGTCGTGGTGTTGTGGTGTAGTGGTGTTGTGGTGTAGTGGTGTAGTGGTGTCTTGGTGTAGTGGTGTAGTGGTGTCGTGGTGTATTGGTGTCGTGGTGTCGTGGTGTAGTGGTGTAGTGGTGTCGTGGTGTATTGGTGTAGTGGTGTAGTGGTGTCGTGGTGTAGTGGTGTAGTGGTGTAGTGGTGTACTGGTGTAGTGGTGTAGTGGTGTCGTGGTGTAGTGGTGTAGTGGTGTCTTGGTGTAGTGGTGTAGTGGTGTCGTGGTGTAGTGGTGTAGTGGTGTCTTGGTGTAGTGGTGTACTGGTGTAGTGGTGTCTTGGTGTAGTGGTGTAGTGGTGTCTTGGTGTAGTGGTGTAGTGGTGTCTTGGTGTAGTGGTGTAGTGGTGTCTTGGTGTAGTGGTGTACTGGTGTGGTGGTGTAGTGGTGTCGTGGTGTAGTGGTGTAGTGGTGTCTTGGTGTAGTGGTGTCGTGGTGTAGTGGTGTAGTGGTGTCTTGGTGTAGTGGTGTACTGGTGTAGTGGTGTAGTGGTGTAATAGTGTAGTGGTGTAGTGGTGTCTTGGTGTAGTGGTGTAGTGGTGTTGTGGTGTAGTGGTGTAGTGGTGTCTTGGTGTAGTGGTGTAGTGGTGTAGTGGTGTCTTGGTGTAGTTGTGTCTTGGTGTAGTGGTGTCTTGGTGTAGTGGTGTCTTGGTGTCTTGGTGTAGTGGTGTAGTGGTGTCTTGGTGTAGTGGTGTACTGGTGTAGTGGTGTCGTGGTGTCGTGGTGTAGTAGTGTAGTGGTGTCTTGGTGTAGTGGTGTAGCGGTGTTGTGGTGTAGTGGTGTCTTGGTGTAGTGGTGTAGTGGTGTCTTGGTGTAGTGGTGTAGTGGTGTCTTGGTGTAGTGGTGTAGTGGTGTAGTGGTGTCTTGGTGTAGTGGTGTAGTGGTGTTGTGGTGTAGTGGTGTAGTGGTGTCTTGGTGTAGTGGTGTAGTGGTGTAGTGGTGTCTTGGTGTAGTGGTGTAGTGGTGTCTTGGTGTAGTGGTGTAGTGGTGTCTTGGTGTAGTGGTGTACTGGTGTAGTGGTGTAGTGGTGTCGTGGTGTCGTGGTGTAGTGGTGTAGTGGTGTCTTGGTGTAGTGGTGTAGCGGTGTCGTGGTGTAGTGGTGTCTTGGTGTAGTGGTGTAGTGGTGTCTTGGTGTAGTGGTGTAGTGGTGTCTTGGTGTAGTGGTGTACTGGTGTAGTGGTGTAGTGGTGTCGTGGTGTAGTGGTGTAGTGGTGTCTTGGTGTAGTGGTGTAGTGGTGTCGTGGTGTAGTGGTGTAGTGGTGTCTTGGTGTAGTGGTGTACTGGTGTAGTGGTGTAGTGGTGTAGTGGTGTCGTGGTGTAGTGGTGTAGTGGTGTCGTGGTGTAGTGGTGTAGTGGTGTCTTGGTGTAGTAGTGTACTGGTGTAGTGGTGTAGTGGTGTCTTGGTGTAGTGGTGTAGTGGTGTCTTGGTGTAGTGGTGTAGTGGTGTAGTGGTGTCTTGGTGTAGTGGTGTAGTGATGTCTTGGTGTAGTGGTGTAATAGTGTAGTGGTGTCGTGGTGTAGTGGTGTAGCGATGTCGTGGTGTCTTGGTGTAGTGGTGTAGTGGTGTAGTGGTGTCGTGGTGTAGTGGTGTAATAGTGTAGTGGTGTAGTGGTGTCGTGGTGTAGTGGTGTAGCGATGTCGTGGTGTCGTGGTGTAGTGGTGTAGTGGTGTAGCGGTGTAGTGGTGTAGTGGTGTAATAGGGTAGTGGTGTAGTGGTGTCGTGGTGTAGTGGTGTAGTGGTGTCTTGGTGTAGTGGTGTAGTGGTGTCTTGGTGTAGTGGTGTAGTGGTGTCTTGGTGTAGTGGTGTCGTGGTGTAGTGGTGTCTTGGTGTCGTGGTGTCGTGGTGTAGTGGTGTAGTGGTGTAGCGGTGTAGCGGGTAGTGGTGTAGTGGTGTCGTGGTGTCGTGGTGTAGTGGTGTCGTTCTGTCGTGGAGTCTTGGTGTAGTGGTGTCTTGGTGTAGTGGTGTAGTGGTGTCGTGGTGTATTGGTGTCATGGTGTAGTGGTGTCTTGGTGTAGTGGTGTAGCGGTGTAGTGGTGTCTTGGTGTAGTGGTGTAGCGGTGTAGTGGTGTCTTGGTGTTGTGGTGTAGTGGTGTAGTGGTGTAGTCGTGTCGTGGTGTCGTGGTGTATTGGTGTCGTGGTGTCGTGGTGTCGTGGTGTAGTGGTGTCGTGGTGTATTGGTGTCGTGGTGTTGTGGTGTAGTGGTGTTGTGGTGTAGTGGTGTAGTGGTGTCTTGGTGTAGTGGTGTAGTGGTGTCGTGGTGTATTGGTGTCGTGGTGTCGTGGTGTAGTGGTGTAGTGGTGTCGTGGTGTATTGGTGTAGTGGTGTAGTGGTGTCGTGGTGTAGTGGTGTAGTGGTGTCTTGGTGTAGCGGTGTAGCGGTGTAGCGGTGTAGCGGTGTAGCGGTGTAGCGGTGTAGTGGTGTCTTGGTTTCTTGGTGTAGTGGTGTAGTGGTGTCTTGGTGTTGTGGTGTAGTGGTGTAGTGGTGTCGTGGTGTAGTGGTGTAGTGGTGTCGTGGTGTCGTGGTGTATTGGTGTAGTGGTGTCTTGGTGTAGTGGTGTAGTGGTGTAGTGGTGTCTTGGTGTAGTGGTGTTGTGGTGTAGTGGTGTAGTGGTGTCTTGGTGTAGTGGTGTCTTGGTGTAGTGGTGTAGTGGTGTCTTGGTGTAGTGGTGTCTTGGTGTAGTGGTGTAGTGGTGTCTTGGTTTCTTGGTGTAGTGGTGTAGTGGTGTCTTGGTGTTGTGGTGTAGTGGTGTCGTGGTGTAGTGGTGTCGTGGTGTAGTGGTGTCTTGGTGTAGTGGTGTAGTGGTGTACTGGTGTAGTGGTGTAGTGGTGTACTGGTGTAGTGGTGTCTTGGTGTAGTGGTGTAGTGGTGTCTTGGCGTAGTGGTGTCTTGGTGTAGTGGTGTAGTGGTGTCTTGGTGTAGTGGTGTAGTGGTGTCGTGGTGTAGTGGTGTCTTGGTGTAGTGGTGTCTTGGTGTAGTGGTGTAGTGGTGTAGTGGTGTCTTGGTGTAGTGGTGTAGTGGTGTCGTGGTGTAGTGGTGTCTTGGTGTAGTGGTGTAGTGGTGTAGTGGTGTAGTGGTGTCGTGGTGTAGTGGTGTAATAGTGTAGTGGTGTAGTGGTGTCGTGGTGTAGTGGTGTAGCGATGTCGTGGTGTCGTGGTGTAGTGGTGTAGTGGTGTAGCGGTGTAGTGGTGTAGTGGTGTAATAGGGTAGTGGTGTAGTGGTGTCGTGGTGTAGTGGTGTAGTGGTGTCTTGGTGTAGTGGTGTAGTGGTGTCTTGGTGTAGTGGTGTAGTGGTGTCTTGGTGTAGTGGTGTCGTGGTGTAGTGGTGTCTTGGTGTCGTGGTGTCGTGGTGTAGTGGTGTAGTGGTGTAGCGGTGTAGCGGGTAGTGGTGTAGTGGTGTCGTGGTGTCGTGGTGTAGTGGTGTCGTTCTGTCGTGGAGTCTTGGTGTAGTGGTGTCTTGGTGTAGTGGTGTAGTGGTGTCGTGGTGTATTGGTGTCATGGTGTAGTGGTGTCTTGGTGTAGTGGTGTAGCGGTGTAGTGGTGTCTTGGTGTAGTGGTGTAGCGGTGTAGTGGTGTCTTGGTGTTGTGGTGTAGTGGTGTAGTGGTGTAGTCGTGTCGTGGTGTCGTGGTGTATTGGTGTCGTGGTGTCGTGGTGTCGTGGTGTAGTGGTGTCGTGGTGTATTGGTGTCGTGGTGTTGTGGTGTAGTGGTGTTGTGGTGTAGTGGTGTAGTGGTGTCTTGGTGTAGTGGTGTAGTGGTGTCGTGGTGTATTGGTGTCGTGGTGTCGTGGTGTAGTGGTGTAGTGGTGTCGTGGTGTATTGGTGTAGTGGTGTAGTGGTGTCGTGGTGTAGTGGTGTAGTGGTTTCTTGGTGTAGCGGTGTAGCGGTGTAGCGGTGTAGCGGTGTAGCGGTGTAGTGGTGTCTTGGTTTCTTGGTGTAGTGGTGTAGTGGTGTCTTGGTGTTGTGGTGTAGTGGTGTAGTGGTGTCGTGGTGTAGTGGTGTAGTGGTGTCGTGGTGTCGTGGTGTATTGGTGTAGTGGTGTCTTGGTGTAGTGGTGTAGTGGTGTAGTGGTGTCTTGGTGTAGTGGTGTTGTGGTGTAGTGGTGTAGTGGTGTCTTGGTGTAGTGGTGTCTTGGTGTAGTGGTGTAGTGGTGTCTTGGTGTAGTGGTGTAGTGGTGTCTTGGTGTAGTGGTGTAGTGGTGTCTTGGTTTCTTGGTGTAGTGGTGTAGTGGTGTCTTGGTGTTGTGGTGTAGTGGTGTCGTGGTGTAGTGGTGTCGTGGTGTAGTGGTGTCTTGGTGTAGTGGTGTAGTGGTGTACTGGTGTAGTGGTGTAGTGGTGTACTGGTGTAGTGGTGTAGTGGTGTCTTGGTGTAGTGGTGTAGTGGTGTCTTGGCGTAGTGGTGTCTTGGTGTAGTGGTGTAGTGGTGTCTTGGTGTAGTGGTGTAGTGGTGTCGTGGTGTAGTGGTGTCTTGGTGTAGTGGTGTCTTGGTGTAGTGGTGTAGTGGTGTAGTGGTGTCTTGGTGTAGTGGTGTAGTGGTGTCGTGGTGTAGTGGTGTCTTGGTGTAGTGGTGTCATGGTGTAGTGGTGTAGTGGTGTAGTGGTGTCTTGGTGTCTTGGTGTAGTGGTGTCTTGGTGTAGTGGTGTAGTGGTGTCGTGGTGTAGTGGTGTCTTGGTGTAGTGGTGTAGTGGTGTCGTGGTGTTGTGGTGTAGTGGTGTCTTGGTGTAGTGGTGTCTTGGTGTAGTTGTGTAGTGGTGTAGTGGTGTCTTGGTGTAGTGGTGTACTGGTGTAGTGGTGTAGTGGTGTCGTGGTGTAGTGGTGTAGTGGTGTCGTGGTGTAGTGGTGTAGTGGTGTCTTGGTGTAGTAGTGTACTGGTGTAGTGGTGTAGTGGTGTCTTGGTGTAGTGGTGTAGTGGTGTCTTGGTGTAGTGGTGTAGTGGTGTAGTGGTGTCTTGGTGTAGTGGTGTAGTGGTGTCTTGGTGTAGTGGTGTAATAGTGTAGTGGTGTCGTGGTGTAGTGGTGTAGCGATGTCGTGGTGTCTTGGTGTAGTGGTGTAGTGGTGTAGTGGTGTCGTGGTGTAGTGGTGTAATAGTGTAGTGGTGTAGTGGTGTCGTGGTGTAGTGGTGTAGCGATGTCGTGGTGTCGTGGTGTAGTGGTGTAGTGGTGTAGCGGTGTAGTGGTGTAGTGGTGTAATAGGGTAGTGGTGTAGTGGTGTAGTGGTGTCGTGGTGTAGTGGTGTAGTGGTGTCTTGGTGTAGTGGTGTAGTGGTGTCTTGGTGTAGTGGTGTAGTGGTGTCTTGGTGTAGTGGTGTCGTGGTGTAGTGGTGTCTTGGTGTCGTGGTGTCGTGGTGTAGTGGTGTAGTGGTGTAGTGGTGTAGCGGTGTAGCGGGTAGTGGTGTAGTGGTGTCGTGGTGTCGTGGTGTAGTGGTGTCGTTCTGTCGTGGAGTCTTGGTGTAGTGGTGTCTTGGTGTAGTGGTGTAGTGGTGTCGTGGTGTATTGGTGTCATGGTGTAGTGGTGTCTTGGTGTAGTGGTGTAGCGGTGTAGTGGTGTCTTGGTGTAGTGGTGTAGCGGTGTAGTGGTGTCTTGGTGTTGTGGTGTAGTGGTGTAGTGGTGTAGTCGTGTCGTGGTGTCGTGGTGTATTGGTGTCGTGGTGTCGTGGTGTCGTGGTGTAGTGGTGTCGTGGTGTATTGGTGTCGTGGTGTTGTGGTGTAGTGGTGTTGTGGTGTAGTGGTGTAGTGGTGTCTTGGTGTAGTGGTGTAGTGGTGTCGTGGTGTATTGGTGTCGTGGTGTCGTGGTGTAGTGGTGTAGTGGTGTCGTGGTGTATTGGTGTAGTGGTGTAGTGGTGTCGTGGTGTAGTGGTGTAGTGGTGTCTTGGTGTAGCGGTGTAGCGGTGTAGCGGTGTAGTGGTGTCTTGGTTTCTTGGTGTAGTGGTGTAGTGGTGTCTTGGTGTTGTGGTGTAGTGGTGTAGTGGTGTCGTGGTGTAGTGGTGTAGTGGTGTCGTGGTGTCGTGGTGTATTGGTGTAGTGGTGTCTTGGTGTAGTGGTGTAGTGGTGTAGTGGTGTATTGGTGTAGTGGTGTTGTGGTGTAGTGGTGTAGTGGTGTCTTGGTGTAGTGGTGTCTTGGTGTAGTGGTGTAGTGGTGTCTTGGTGTAGTGGTGTAGTGGTGTCTTGGTGTAGTGGTGTAGTGGTGTCTTGGTTTCTTGGTGTAGTGGTGTAGTGGTGTCTTGGTGTTGTGGTGTAGTGGTGTCGTGGTGTAGTGGTGTCGTGGTGTAGTGGTGTCTTGGTGTAGTGGTGTAGTGGTGTACTGGTGTAGTGGTGTAGTGGTGTACTGGTGTAGTGGTGTAGTGGTGTCTTGGTGTAGTGGTGTAGTGGTGTCTTGGCGTAGTGGTGTCTTGGTGTAGTGGTGTAGTGGTGTCTTGGTGTAGTGGTGTAGTGGTGTCGTGGTGTAGTGGTGTCTTGGTGTAGTGGTGTCTTGGTGTAGTGGTGTAGTGGTGTAGTGGTGTCTTGGTGTAGTGGTGTAGTGGTGTCGTGGTGTAGTGGTGTCTTGGTGTAGTGGTGTCATGGTGTAGTGGTGTAGTGGTGTAGTGGTGTCTTGGTGTCTTGGTGTAGTGGTGTCTTGGTGTAGTGGTGTAGTGGTGTCGTGGTGTAGTGGTGTCTTGGTGTAGTGGTGTAGTGGTGTCGTGGTGTTGTGGTGTAGTGGTGTCTTGGTGTAGTGGTGTCTTGGTGTAGTTGTGTAGTGGTGTAGTGGTGTCTTGGTGTAGTGGTGTCCTGGTGTCTTGGTGTCGTGGTGTAGTGGTGTCTTGGTGTCTTGGTGTCGTGGTGTAGTGGTGTAGTGGTGTCGTGGTGTCTTGGTGTAGTGGTGTAGTGGTGTCTTGGTGTAGTGGTGTAGTGGTGTAGTGGTGTCGTGGTGTCTTGGTGTCGTGGTGTAGTGGTGTAGTGGTGTAGTGGTGTCTTGGTGTCGTGGTGTAGTGGTGTCGTGGTGTCGCCAGTGACAGCGATTATCTGAACCGGTCCTGGGCCTCCCCTAGGTCGACTCAGCCTCAAATGAGTACCGGGCGTTGGATGTTACCAGGTAGCAAGGCCCCACAGAGCAGGTGTAGCCATCACCACACGTCATGACGTCAGCTCAACCACGTGACTGACGTCATCATCGTCATCATCGCTCTGTGGACATAGACACCCATAGAGACCCACAGAGACTCATAGACACCCATAGACACCCATAGAGACCCACAGAGACTCATAGACACCCATAGACACCCATAGAGACCCACAGAGACTCATAGACACCCATAGAGACCCACAGAGACTCATAGACACCCATTGACCCACAGAGACTCATAGACACCCATAGACACCCATAGAGAGTCATAGACACCCATAGAGACCCACAGAGGACTCATAGACACCCATAGAGACCCACAGAGACTCATAGACACCCATAGAGACTCATAGATACCCACAGAGACTCATAGGCACCCACAGAGACTCATAGACACCCATAGACCCACAGAGACTCGTAGACACCCATAGACACCCACAGAGACTCATAGACACCCATAGAGACCCACAGAGACTCATAGACACCCATAGAGACCCACAGAGACTCATAGACACCCATAGACCCACAGAGACTCATAGACACCCATAGACCCACAGAGACTCATAGACATCCATAGAGACCCACAGAGACTCATAGACACCCATAGACCCACAAAGATTCATAGACACCCATAGACCCACAGAGACTCATAGACACCCATAGACCCACAGAGACTCATAGAAACCCATAGACCCACAGAGACTCATAGAGACCAATAGACCTACAGAGACTCATAGACACCCATAGACACCCATAGAGACTCATAGACACCCATAGAGACCCACAGAGGACTCATAGACACCCATAGAGACCCATAGAGACTCATAGACACCCATAGAGACCCACAGAGGACTCATAGACACCCATAGAGACCCACAGAGACTCATAGACACCCATAGAGACCCACAGAGATTCACAGAGACACCCATAGAGACCCACAGAGACTCATAGACACCCATAGACACCCATAGAGACTCATAGACACCCATAGAGACCCACAGAGACTCATAGACACCCATAGAGACCCACAGAGACTCATAGACACCCATAGACACCCATAGAGACTCATAGACACCCATAGAGACCCACAGAGACTCATAGACACCCATAGAGACCCACAGAGACTCATAGACACGCATAGAGACCCACAGAGACTCATAGACATCCATAGAGACCCACAGAGACTCATAGACACCCATAGAGACCCACAGAGACTCATAGACACCCATAGACCCACAGAGACTCGTAGACACCCATAGACACCCACAGAGACTCATAGACACCCATAGAGGCCCACAGAGACTCATAGACACCCATCGACACCCATAGACCCACAGAGACTCATAGACACCCATAGACCCACAGAGACTCATAGACATCCATAGAGACCCACAGAGACTCATAGACACCCATAGACCCACAGAGACCCCATAGACACCCATAGACACCCACAGAGACTCATAGACACCCATAGAGACCCACAGACTCATAGACACCCATAGAGACCCACAGAGACTCATAGACACCCATAGACCCACAGAGACTCATAGACACCCATAGACCCGCAGAGACTCATAGACATCCATAGAGACCCACAGAGACTCATAGACATCCATAGAGACCCACAGAGACTCATAGACACTCATAGACCCACAGAGACTCATAGACACCCATAGACCCACAGAGACTCATAGACACCCATAGACCCACAGAGACTCATAGAGACCAATAGACCTACAGAGACTCATAGACACCCATAGACCCACAGAGACTCATAGACACCCATAGACCCACAGAGACTCATAGACATCCATAGACACCCACAGAGACTCATAGACACCCATAGACCCACAGAGACTCAGAGACACCCATAGAGACTCATAGACACCCATAGACCCACAGAGACTCATAGACACCCATAGAGACCCACAGAGACTCATAGATACCCACAGAGACTCATAGACATCCATAGACCCACAGAGACTCATAGACACCCATAGAGACTCATAGATACCCACAGAGACTCATAGGCACCCACAGAGACTCATAGACACCCACAGACCCACAAAGACTCATAGACACCCACAGACCCACAGAGACTCAAAGACACCCATAGACCCACAGAGACACATAGACACCCATAGAGACCTACAGAGACTCATCGACACCCATAGACCCACAGAGACACATAGACACCCATAGAGACCCACAGAGACTCATAGACACCCATAGACCCACAGAGACTCATAGACACCCATAGAGACCCACAGAGACTCATAGACACCCATAGACCCACAGAGACACATAGACACCCATAGAGACCTACAGAGACTCATAGACACCCATAGACCCACAGAGACACATAGACACCCATAGAGACCCACAGAGACTCATAGACACCCATAGACCCACAGAGACTCATAGACACCCATAGAGACCCACAGAGACTCATAGACACCCATAGACCCACAGAGACACATAGACACCCATAGAGACCTACAGAGACTCATAGACACCAACATCTCCTAGCCACACCCAAATATACAGCAGCAGGCGTCGTCAGGGTTGGGATCGAACCCACGACTTCCTGCAGACCGGGCGAGGTAGTCAACATCTCCCGTGCCATCGTTAAGCTACGTGGGGGATCTTTGTTTATTCTCAATGGCTGTGGTCCCTGTGCCCCACCCCCCGTGCAGGCCCAGCAGTTTGAGAGGGTCGCAGTGCGCACCGAGCGCCGGATGCTGTGGAGGAACCGTCGCATGAAGCTCATCATCGGCGCCATCATCGTCGCCATCGTCCTCATCGTCGCGGTCGCCATCGCGGTCGCGGTGCACAGGAGCGGCGATGGCGATGGCGGACAAGTTGGGCCCATCTCAACGCCCAGCCCTTGACTCTCGGGCCGTCGAGAGACACGGCCATCGTGGACCCCCCGGGAGACACGGCCATCGTGGACCCCCCGGGAGACACGGCCATCGTGAACCCCCCGGGAGACACGGCCATCGTGAACCCCCCGGGAGACACGGCCATCGTGAACCCCCCGGGAGACACGGCCATCGTGGACCTCACTAGGAGACACGGCCATCGTGAACCCCACTAGGAGACACGGCCATCGTGAACCCCACTAGGAGACACGGCCATCGTGAACCCCACTAGGAGACACGGCCATCGTGAACCTCACTGGGAGACACGGCCATCGTGAACCCCCCGGGAGACACGGCCATTGTGGACCCCACTAGGAGACACGGCCATCGTGAAACCCCACTAGGAGACACGGCCATCGTGGACCCCACTAGGAGACACGGCCGTCGTGGACCCCACTAGGAGACACGGCCATCGTGGACCCCACTAGGAGACACGGCCATCGTGAACCCCACTAGGAGACACGGCCGTCGTGGACCCCCCGGGAGACACGGCCATCGTGGACCCCACTAGGAGACACGGCCATCGTGAACCCCACTAGGAGACACGGCCATCGTGGACCCCCCAGGAGACACGGCCATCGTGAACCCCCCGGGAGACACGGCCGTCGTGGACCCCCCGGGAGACACGGCCATCGTGAACCCCACTAGGAGACACGGCCATCGTGGACCCCCCGGGAGACACGGCCATCGTGGACCCCCCGGGAGACACGGCCATCGTGAACCCCACTAGGAGACACGGCCATCGTGAACCCCACTAGGAGACACGGCCATCGTGGACCCCACTAGGAGACACGGCCATCGTGGACCCCCCGGGAGACACGGCCATCGTGGACCCCCCGGGAGACACGGCCATCGTGAACCCCACTAGGAGACACGGCCATCGTGAACCCCCCGGGAGACACGGCCATCGTGAACCCCACTAGGAGACACGGCCATCGTGAACCCCCCGGGAGACACGGCCATCGTGGACCCCACTAGGAGACACGGCCATCGTGGACCCCACTAGGAGACACGGCCATCGTGAACCCCCCGGGAGACACGGCCATCGTGAACCCCACTAGGAGACACGGCCATCGTGAACCCCACTAGGAGACACGGCCGTCGTGGACCCCACTAGGAGACACGGCCATCGTGAACCCCCCGGGAGACACGGCCATCGTGAACCCCACTAGGAGACACGGCCATTGTGGACCCCACTAGGAGACACGGCCATCGTGGACCCCCCGGGAGACACGGCCATCGTGGACCCCACTAGGAGACACGGCCATCGTGAACCCCACTAGGAGACACGGCCATCGTGGACCCCCTGGGAGACACGGCCATCGTGAACCCCCCGGGAGACACGGCCATCGTGAACCCCACTAGGAGACACGGCCATCGTGAACCCCCCGGGAGACACGGCCATCGTGGACCCCACTAGGAGACACGGCCGTCGTGAACCCCACTAGGAGACACGGCCATCGTGAACCCCACTAGGAGACACGGCCATCGTGAACCCCCCAGGAGACACGGCCATCGTGGACCCCCCGGGAGACACGGCCATCGTGAACCCCCCAGGAGACACGGCCATCGTGAACCCCACTAGGAGACACGGCCATCGTGAACCCCACTAGGAGACACGGCCATCGTGAACCCCACTAGGAGACACGGCCATCGTGAACCCCCCGGGAGACACGGCCATCGTGAACCCCACTAGGAGACACGGCCATCGTGAACCCCACTAGGAGACACGGCCATCGTGAACCCCACTAGGAGACACGGCCATCGTGAACCCCACTAGGAGACACGGCCATCGTGAACCCCACTAGGAGACACGGCCATCGTGGACCCCACTAGGAGACACGGCCATCGTGGACCCCACTAGGAGACACGGCCATCGTGGACCCCACTAGGAGACACGGCCATCGTGGACCCCCCGGGAGACACGGCCATCGTGAACCCCCCGGGAGACACGGCCATCGTGGACCCCCCGGGAGACACGGCCATCGTGAAACCCCTGACCGTGTCTCTCTCAGTGAGTTCACGGTGGTCGTGTGGCTGAGTTCACGTTGGCCGTGTCTCTGAGTTCACGGTGGCCGTGTGGCTGAGTTCACGGTGGCCGTGTGGCTGAGTTCACGGTGGCCGTGTGGCCGAGTTTACGGTGGCCGTGTGGCTGAGTTCACGGTGGCCGTGTGGCCGAGTTCACGGTGGTCGTGTGGCTGAGTTCACGGTAGCCGTGTGGCTGTGTTCACGGTGGCCGTGTGGCTGAGTTCACGGTGGCCGTGTGGCCGAGTTCACGGTGGTCGTGTGGCTGAGTTCACGGTGGTCGTGTGGCTGTGTTCACGGTGGCCGTGTGGCTGAGTTCACGGTGGTCGTGTGGCCGGGTTCACGGTGGTCATTTTAGATTAAATCTACTTGCAGAGTATGCCACCAATGCTATTAAGCTCAAGATTCACCCCCAGTATCCGCAATTCTTCGTGCCTTTTATGTGCAGAATGGTATCGTAAATGTACCTATCTGGTTTTCCACACTTTTTGTACATCCTGATATCTGGAATCGTGTGATATCCTGATGTCAAATCCTGGCATCTGGAATTTTAGTGCCAAACTTTCCTAATATCAGGAATTCTCTTATAAGCAATGCTGATTTCAAGAATATCTCCAATTATTTTAAAAAGCCAACCTCATATCTGGAACCCTGATACCTTGAACCCTGATATCTGGAATCGTGTATCTGGAATCCCTATGTGAATCCTGATATCTGGAATCCTATTAACTTCCACACTGTATAAAGATTGTTGTAGAGGTCACTGTATAATGATTGGTTGCTGAGTCCACCACAGTGTGATTAGTGGTGGGGTAGAGTGTAGGTAACCTCCCCATGAGTCCACCAGTGGTCGTGGTGGTGGGGTAGAGTGTGGGTAACCTCCCCATGAGTACACCACAGTGGTAGTGGTGGTGGGGTAGAGTGTGGGTAACCTCCCCATGAGTCCACCAGTGGTAGTGGTTGGGGTAGAGTGTGGGTAACCCCCTCATGAGTCCACCAGTGGTCGTGATGGTGGGGTAGAGTGTGGGTAACCCCCCCCATGAGTCCACCAATGGTAGTGGTGGGTAACCCCCCATCTCTTCCTCCCAGACTGCTGCCCCACTGTGGAAGAGGAGACAAAATACTCCTGTATAGCAGCCTCTAGTGGAGGCCACTTCCACCAGCAGTGAGCGAGTGATTGTAATTGATAGCACTTGTTTTCGTCTGAGTCTGCCTAGAGGTAGGCCAAAGCAGGGTTCACATTTCAGGAGTCCATGACTCAGCGCTTAGAGACTCGGGGTCTAGAGACTCGGGGTCTAGAGACTCGGGGTGTAGAGACTCGGGGTCTAGAGACTCGGGGTCTAGAGACTCGGGGTGTAGAGACTCGGGGTGTAGAGACTCGGTGTAGAGACTCGGGGTGTAGAGACTCGGGGTGTAGAGACTCGGGGTCTAGAGACTCGGGGTCTAGAGACTCGGGGTGTAGAGACTCGGGGTGTAGAGACTCGGGGTGTAGAGACTCGGGGTGTAGAGACTCGGGGTGTAGAGACTCGGGGTGTAGAGACTCGGGGTGTAGAGACTCGGGGTCTAGAGACTCGGGGTGTAGAGACTCGGGGTGTAGAGACTCGGGGTCTAGAGACTCGGGGTGTAGAGACTGGGGGTGTAGAGACTCGGGGTCTAGAGACTCGGGGTGTAGAGACTCGGGGGGTGTAGAGACTCGGGGTGTAGAGACTCGGGGTCTAGAGACTCGGGGTCTAGAGACTCGGGGTGTAGAGACTCGGGGTGTAGAGACTCGGGGTGTAGAGACTCGGGGTGTAGAGACTCGGGGTCTAGAGACTCGGGGTCTAGAGACTCGGGGTCTAGAGACTCGGGGTGTAGAGACTCGGGGTCTAGAGACTCGGGGTCTATAGACTCGGGGTGTAGAGACTCGGGGTCTAGAGACTCGGGGTGTAGAGACTCGGGGTGTAGAGACTGGGGGTGTAGAGACTCGGGGTGTAGAGACTCGGGGTCTAGAGACTCGGGGTGTAGAGACTCGGGGTGTAGAGACTCGGGGTCTAGAGACTCGGGGTCTAGAGACTCGGGGTCTAGAGACTCGGGGTCTAGAGACTCGGGGTCTAGAGACTCGGGGTCTAGAGACTCGGGATGTAGAGACTCGGGGTGTAGAGACTCGGGATGTAGAGACTAGGGGTCTAGAGACTCGGGGTGTAGAGACTCGGGGTGTAGAGACTCGGGGTGTAGAGACTCGGGGTGTAAAGACTGGGGGTGTAGAGACTGGTGGTGTAGAGACTGGGGGTGTAGAGACTCGGGGTGTAGAGACTGGGGGTGTAGAGACTCGGGGTGTAGAGACTCACGGTGTAGAGACTCGGTCTAGAGACTCGGGGTGTAGAGACTCGGGGGTGTAGAGACTCGGGGTGTAGAGACTCGGGGTGTAGAGACTCGGGGTGTAGAGACTCGGGGTCTAGAGACTCGGGGTGTAGAGACTCGGGGTGTAGAGACTCGGGGTGTAGAGACTCGGGGTGTAGAGACTCGGGGTCTAGAGACTCGGGGTCTAGAGACTCACGGTGTAGAGACTCGGGGTGTAGAGACTCGGGGTGTAGAGACTCGGGGTGTAGAGACTCGGGGTCTAGAGACTCGGGGTCTAGAGACTCGGGGTGTAGAGACTCGGGGTGTAGAGACTCGGGGTGTAGAGACTCGGGGTGTAGAGACTCGGGGTGTAGAGACTCGGGGTCTAGAGACTCGGGGTGTAGAGACTCGGGGTGTAGAGACTCGGGGTGTAGAGACTCGGGGTCTAGAGACTCGGGGTCTAGAGACTCGGGGTCTAGAGACTCACGGTGTAGAGACTCGGGGTGTAGAGACTCGGGGTGTAGAGACTCAGGGTGTAGAGACTCGGGGTCTAGAGACTCGGGGTCTAGAGACTCGGGGTGTAGAGACTCGGGGTGTAGAGACTCGGGGTGTAGAGACTCGGGGTGTAGAGACTCGGGGTGTAGAGACTCGGGGTGCAGACACTCGGGGTGTAGAGACTCGGGGTGTAGACACTCGGGGTCTAGAGACTCACGGTGTAGAGACTCGGGGTGTAGAGACTCGGGGTGTAGAGACTCGGGGTGTAGAGACTCGGGGTGTAGAGACTCGGGGTGTAGAGACTCGGGGTGTAGAGACTCGGGTGTAAAGACTCGGGGTCTAGAGACTCGGGGTGTAGACACTCGGGGTGTAGACACTCGGGGTGTAGACACTCGGGGTCTAGACACTCGGGGTCTAGAGACTCGGGGTCTAGAGACTCGGGGTCTAGAGACTCAGGGTGTAGAGACTCGGGGTGTAGAGACTCGGGGTGTAGAGACTCGGGGTGTAGAGACTCGGGGTGTAGAGACTCGGGGTGTAAAGACTCGGGGTCTAGAGACTCGGGGTGTAGACACTCGGGGTGTAGACACTCGGGGTGTAGACACTCGGGGTCTAGACACTCGGGGTCTAGACACTCGGGGTCTAGAGACTCGGGGTCTAGAGACTCGGGGTGTAGAGACTCGGGTGTAAAGACTCGGGGTCTAGAGACTCGGGGTGTAGACACTCGGGGTGTAGACACTCGGGGTCTAGACACTCGGGGTCTAGAGACTCGGGGTCTAGAGACTCGGGGTGTAGAGACTCGGGTGTAAAGACTCGGGGTCTAGAGACTCGGGGTGTAGACACTCGGGGTGTAGACACTCGGGGTGTAGAGACTCGGGGTGTAGAGACTCGGGTGTAGAGACTCGGGGTCTAGAGACTCGGGGTGTAGACACTCGGGGTGTAGACACTCGGGGTGTAGACACTCGGGGTGTAGACACTCGGGGTGTAGACACTCGGGGTGTAGACACTCGGGGTGTAGAGACTCGGGGTGTAGAGACTCGGGGTGTAGAGACTCGGGGTGTAGAGACTCGGGGTCTAGAGACTCGGGGTCTAGAGACTCGGGGTGTAGAGACTCGGGGTCTAGAGACTCGGGGTCTAGAGACTCGGGGTGTAGACACTCGGGGTGTAGACACTCGGGGTGTAGACACTCGGGGTGTAGACACTCGGGGTCTAGAGACTCGGGGTCTAGACACTCGGGGTCTAGACACTCGGGGTGTAGACACTCGGGGTGTAGAGACTCGGGGTCTAGAGACTCGGGGTCTAGACACTCGGGGTCTAGACACTCGGGGTGTAGACACTCGGGGTGTAGAGACTCGGGGTCTAGAGACTCGGGGTCTAGAGACTCGGGGTGTAGAGACTCGGGGTGTAGAGACTCGGGGTGTAGAGACTCGGGGTGTAGAGACTCGGGGTGTAGAGACTCGGGGTGTAGAGACTCGGGGTGTAGAGACTCGGGGTGTAGAGACTCGGGGTGTAGAGACTCGGGGTGTAGAGACTCGGGGTGTAGAGACTCGGGGTCTAGAGACTCGGGGTGTAGAGACTCGGGGTCTAGAGACTCGGGGTGTAGAGACTCGGGGTCTAGAGACTCGGGGTGTAGAGACTCGGGCGGACTGCGTCACGTGACGTGTTTATTGATCTGCAGGCAGCGTGCAGCAGGGTTGGTTGCTTTCTATTCGAATTGGGGGCTGCTGACCCCGTGGGGGGGGGGGGGGGGGCTGCTGACCCCGTGGGGGGGGGGGGCTGCTGACCCCGTGGGGGGGGGGGGGGCTGCTGACCATCGAGCTCAGCTCGACCTCGCGCGGCTTCTGGCTTGGTCACCGCACAAAGGCGTCCCGCTTTTCCGATGTGCTTCTGTGGCCGTCTGGAACGCTTCTGCGGCCGTCTGGAACGCTTCTGTGGCCGTCTGGAACGCTTCTGTGGCCGTCTGGAACGCTTCTGCGGCCGTCTGGAACGCTTCTGCGGCCGTCTGGAACGCTTCTGCGGCCGTCTGGAACGCTCTTCCTTCTCATGTTATGAAGCCACTGGGAGCTGTGATACAGTTTTGAAATCATCTTCTCGACTGGACACTCATTTCTGTCGAACTGCTTGTTGTTGTTGATGTTGTAGTTGTTGTTGTAGTTGTTGCTGTAGTTGTTGTTGCTGTAGTTGTTGTTGTAGTTGTTGTAGTTGTTGTTGTAGTTGTTGCTGTAGTTGTTGCTGTTGTTGCTGTAGTTGTTGTTGTTGCTGTAGTTGTTGTAGTTGTTGTTGCTGTAGTTGTTGTAGTTGTTGCTGTAGTTGTTGTTGCTGTAGTTGTTGTTGTTGTAGTTGTTGTTGCTGTAGTTGTTGTTGTAGTTGTTGCTGTAGTTGTTGCTGTTGTTGCTCTAGTTGTTGTTGCTGTTGTTGTAGTTGTTGTAGTTGTAGTTGTTGCTGTAGTTGTTGCTGTAGTTGTTGTTGCTGTAGTTGTTGTTGCTGTAGTTGTTGTTGTTGTTGCTGTAGTTGTTGTAGTTGTTGTAGTTGTTGTTGCTGTAGTTGTTGCTGTAGTTGTTGTTGCTGTAGTTGTTGTTGCTGTAGTTGTTGTTGCTGTTGTTGCTGTAGTTGTTGTTGCTGTTGTTGCTGTAGTTGTTGTTGCTGTTGTTGCTGTAGTTGTTGTTGTAGTTGTTGTTGCTGTAGTTGTTGTTGTAGTTGTTGATGTTGCTGTTGATGTTGTTGCTGTGTTTAGTTTGTTGTCCTCTCCCCACACCTCCATTCACGCGTTTGGCTACGCACGGTGCGCAAAATAAGTTAAATTTATATACTCACACTACACTATACACTACACTATACACTACACTATACACTACACTACTATACACTACACTACTATACACTACCCTATACACTACACTATACACTACACTATACACTACTATACACTACACACTACACTATACACTACACTATACACTACTATACACTACACTATACACTACACTACTATACACTACACTATACACTACAGTCTACACTACACTATACACTACACTATACACTATTATACACTCCACTATACACTATTATACACTACACACTACTATACACTACAGTCTACACTATACACTACACACTACACTATTATACACTCCACTATACACTATTATACACTACACACTACTATACACTACACTATACACTACAGTCTACACTACACTATACACTACACTATACACTATTATACACTACACACTACACTATACACCACTATACACTATTATACACTACACTATACACTACACACTACACTACACATCACTACACTACACTATACACTACTATACACCACTATACACTATTATACACTACACTACACACTACACTATACACCACTATACACTACACTATACACTACACTATACACTTTTTTTCTTCTTTGGTTCTTTCGGTAAAGTCACGTAGAATGAGAATAAAATAATAAATTGATAAAATAAAATAACAATAATATTCTCACGACGTTTCGGCCACAACACAAGCGGCCTTCATCAGGTGAAGGGGACGAGACTGTCTGGAGGACAGCGCTGGAGTGAGAAAGCCACGCTGAGATCACAACCATTAAGCTGTGTGAGAAGAAACAAAGCGCCTTGACCAAGGAATTAGCATAGAATTTAGCATTGAAATGGCTGAGTGATTAGCTTGTGACTGGTCAGACCACCAAGATTATATGGCCTTCCAAAGATACACAAAGAAGATACACCCCTTCGTCCCATCGTTTCTACTATCAACTCCCCCACCTATAAACTGGCACGTTTTCTTGCTGATATACTGCGACCTTTCACTGGAAAAACCACCTCTGCGGTACTAAATTCTACTCACCTGGTATCGACAATCAAAGGCATTTCCCTGTCCCCAGACGACCTGCTTGTCAGTTTTGATGTGGTGTCCTTGTTCACCAAAGTCCCGGTACCTGACACCATCGCTATCATTGAAGACCTGGTTCATCAAGGACTGCACACTGATGTACCCCCCCTGGTGAGACATTGCTTAACCAACACATACTTCACCTGGAATGGAACTTTCTACAAACAAACTGAGGGCACCCCAATGGGCTCCCCCCTATCTCCGGTTGTAGCCAACGTATTCATGGAAAAATTTGAAACTGACGCCATCCAGACTGCCACTCTACGCCCGACCTTATGGAAGAGGTACGTGGATGACACCTTTGTCATCTGGCCACATGGCCAGCCTGCTCTAGACCAATTCCGCGACCACATCAATTCCATACACCCAGCCATCAGATTTACCATGGAAGTCGAAAAAGATGGCAAACTACCCTTTTTGGATGTCTTAATTAAAAGGAGACATGATGGTTCAATGAGCCACTCTGTCTACAGGAAAGCTACCCATACAGATGCTTACTTGAAACCGGATTCCCACCACCATCCATCCCAGAAGAACTCCCTCATCAAGACTCTATACCATAGAGCCCAATGCATTTCCGACCAGGAACACATTACCAGTGAAGTAAAGCATGTACACCAGGCTCTCAGGGCTAATGGTTACTCCGACTACACAATCCGCAAAGCCATCACTCCAGTCATGAAGAAGGATCCTCTTGTGGAGCCACTCAAAACCATCACCTTACCCTACATTGCAGGGGTCACTAAAAAGATCTCCAAAATGCTGAATAAACACAAGATCCAGGTCCGATTCAACACAGTACATCAAATCCGTGATTTAGTTCCATCTGTAAAAGATGCTGTTCCAGACATACAGTACCCGGGCGTTTACAAACTAAAGTGCCTCTGTGGTAGTAGCTACATTGGAGAAACCAAACGACATATCTCGGACCGCATCCGCGAACATAAAGCAGACTTGAAACACGGTAGAACGAACTCCTCTGCCGTGGCAGATCACTGTTATAATTCAGTGGGCTCACATGACATTGACTTCTCCAAGACGGAGGTTCTTTGCAAACCAACCGGCTACCATGAGAGATTCGTTCATGAGGCCATTCACATATACAAGCACAGAGACAATTTCAACCGAGAAGATGGATTCTGGCTTAGTAACCATTGGAAAGATGTTTGAAACCATTTCCGTTCTTAATTAATTGTATTTTACGATGACCTTCAGACCGCAGCTCTTTCGCCAGCATTGCCTCTTAATACCTCTCACACCACGGTTAATGGTATGGTTTTACAACATGGAGTATACTAGGGCCTCGCAGCTGTCTCTCTCACCCTCCTCTGTTCCGACCATGGACGAACTCGTCCGTCTGAACGGGGCCCGTAGCTATCCGTGGTGCTAAAGTTGAGGGTAAAAATCTACCCATTTTTTCGCCATATAGCATTGTGATATATAACGACTTATTGTTGGTAGCTTAGCTGATTGGAGAATATAGAGTTTATTGATAACATTAAGGTAATTTATATTTTAGTTTTTTATTGGTTCACTATATAGTACTGTGAATAGCTCAGATGTGTAGGCCTTGACTTCAACATAGTCATTTCTGTGACCAGTCACTAGCTAATCACTCAGTTATTTCAATGCTAAATTCGCCTAGTTATTTCAATGCTAAATTCTCCTGTTTGATTTGTACTAAGTGCCTCGGTGAATGTGTATGCTCTGACTTTAACGTAGCTATTTCTGTGACCAGTTACAAGCTAATCACTCAGCAATTTCAATGCTAAATTCTATGCTAATTCCTTTGTCAAGGGGTGCCTCTGCGGATGTGTATGCTTTAACTTAGCTATTTCAATGCTAAATTATATGCTAATTCCTTTATCAAGGGGTGCCTCTGCGGATGTGTATGCTTTAACTTTTAACATAGCTATTTCTGTGACCAGTCACAAGCTAATCACTCAGCCATTTCAATGCTAAATTATATGCTAATTCCTTTGTCAAGGCGCTTTGTTTCCTCTCACACAGCTTAAAGGTCGTGATCTGAACGTGGCTCTTTCACTCCAGCGCTGTCCTACCAGACAGTCTCGTCCCTTCACATGATGAAGGCCGCTTGTGTTGTGGCCGAAACGTCGTGAGAATATTATTGTTATTTTATTTTATCAATTTATTATTTTATTCTCATTCTACGTGACTTTACCGAAAGAACCAAAGAAGATGAATCATTGCAGTCACGAAAGCTTTAAATCGAAATTTAACATAGCTATTCCTGTGACCAGTTACAAGCTAATCACTCAGCCATTTCAATGCTAAATTCAATGCTAATTCCTTTGTCAAGGCGCTTTGTTTCTTCTCACACAGCTTAAGGTCGTGATCTAAGCGTGGCTTTTTCACTCCAGCGCTGTCCTACCAGTCTCGTCCCTTCACCTGATGAAGGCCGCTTGTGTTGTGGCCGAAACGTCGTGATTTTTTTAGTTTTTTGTTATTTTATTTTCACCTACGTGACTTTACCCAATAGAACCAAAGAGTATGGATCCTAGCAGTCACGAAAGCTTTAAATCTAGAAGAGACACGTCATCACCGCGGCAGCAATCGCGTGGTGACGTCACGATCAAGGGCACCTTGCAAATGACGTCACCGCCGTAGCTTTTTTAAAGGCGCCCTTGGGCGGTGTTGCGCTTACAGGCAGTGACGTCACGAGCCGTCATGTCGGCCTCGCTCTTTGCCCGACTCAGAATCCTCCCAGGGACACGAAACATCATCAGCAACATCATCATCAGCAGCAACAACATCATCAGCAGCAACAACATCATCAGCAGCATCAGAGGCCTCAGCAGCAGCAGCAACATCAGCAGCAGCAGAGGCCGCGGCGTGCCGCTTCCTCGTCGCCCGCACTCGCAGCTCGCGGCCCCCGACCTCGCATTGCTCGTGTGCCCGCTCTCCCGCCTCCCTCTTCGGTAGGCTCGGCCAGGCCAAGGTGGAGGCTTCACGGGGAGTAGGCCTTGTGGACTCACACATAGACCCATAGACTCACCACACAGAGACCCATAGACTCACCACACAGAGACCCATAGACTCATCACACAGAGACCCATAGACTCATCACACAGAGACCCATAGACTCATCACACAGAGACCCATAGACTCACCACACAGAGACCCATAGACTCATCACACAGAGACACATAGACTCGTCACACAGAGACCCATAGACTCACACAGAGATCAATAGACTCACACAGAGACCCATAGACTCACACAGACCCATCACACAGAGACCCATAGACTCATCACACGGAGACCCATAGACTCATCACACGGAGACCCATAGACTCATCACACGGAGACCCATAGACTCATCACACGGAGACCCATAGACTCACCACACAGAGACCCATAGACTCACCACACAGAGACCCATAGACTCATCACACAGAGACCCATAGACTCACCACACAGAGACCCATAGACTCATCACACAGAGACCCATAGACTCACCACACAGAGACCCATAGACTCATCACACAGAGACCCATAGACTCATCACACAGAGACCCATAGACTCATCACACAGAGACCCATAGACTCACCACACAGAGACCCATAGACTCATCACACAGAGACACATAGACTCATCACACAGAGACCCATAGACTCATCACACAGAGACCCATAGACTCATCACACAGAGACCCATAGACTCGTCACACAGAGACCCATAGACTCACACAGACCCATCACACAGAGACCCATAGACTCATCACACAGAGACCCATAGACTCATCACACGGAGACCCATAGACTCATCACACGGAGACCCATAGAATCATCACACAGAGACCGATCACACAGAGACCCATAGACTCACACAGAGACCCATAGACGCACACAGAGACCCATAGGCTAAAACAGAGACCCATAGACTCACAGAGATCCATAGACTCATCACACAGAAACCCATAGACTCATCACACAGAGACCCATAGACTCATCACACGGAGACCCATAGACTCATCACACAGAGACCCATAGACTCATTACACGGAGACCCATAGACTCATCACACGGAGACCCATAGACTCATCACACGGAGACCCATAGACTCATCACAAGGAGACCCATATACTCACACGGAGACCCATAGACTCATCACAGAGAACCATAGACTCACACAGACCAACAGAGAACCATAGATTCACACAGACCCACAGAGAACCATAGACTCACACAGACCCACAGAGAACCATAGACTCACACAGACCCACAGAGAACCATAGATTCACACAGACCCACAGAAAACCATAGACACACACAGAGAACCATAGACTCACACAGACGCACAGGGAACCATAGATTCACACAGACCCACAGAGAACCATAGACTCACACAGACCCACAGAGAACCATAGACTCACACAGAGAACCATAGACTCACGCAGACCCACAGAGAACCATAGACTCGCACAGACCCACAGAGAACCATAGACTAACAGAGAACCACAGAGAACCATAGACTCACACAGACCCACAGAGAACCATAGACTCACACAGAGGACCATAGACTCACACAGACCCACAGAGAACCATAGACCCACAGAGAACCATAGACTCACACAGACCCACAGAGAACCATAGACTCACAGAGAACCACAGACAAACCATAGAGTCATCACTCACCACCGACTCACTACACAGAGACCCACAGACTCACCCCACTGAAAACCTCTTTCCTGCCATTCCTCGTTCGTCTCCCTCCTCCCACCCTCCCTCCCTCTCCCCCACACCCTCCCCCACCCTCTCCCCCACTCTCTCCCTCCCTCTCCCCCACCCTCTCCCCCACTCTCTCCCCTCCCTCTCCATGCCTCTCCCCCTCCCTCTCCCCCACTCTCTCCCCCACCCTCTCCCTGCCTCTCCCCCACACTCTCCCTCCCTCTCCCCCTCCCTCTCCCTGCCTCTCCCCCACACTCTCCCTCCCTCTCCCCCACACTCTCCCCCACACTCTCCCTCCCTCTCCCCCACCCTCTCCCCCACTCTCTCCCCCACCCTCTCCCCCACCCTCTCCCTGCCTCTCCCTGCCTCTCCCCCACACTCTCCCTGCCTCTCCCCCACTCTCCCTCCCTCTCCCCCACACTCTCCCTGCCTCTCCCCCACTCTCTCCCTCCCTCTCCCCACACTCTCCCCCACACTCTCTCTCCCTCCCTCTCCCCCACACTCTCCCTGCCTCTCCCCCACTCTCTCTCTCCCTCTCCCCCACACTCTCCCCCACACTCTCTCCCCCACTCTCTCCCCACTCTCTCCCTCCCTCTCCCCCACACTCTCCCTCCCTCTCCCCCACACTCTCCCTCCCTCTCCCCCACTCTCTCCCTGCTTCTCCCCACTCTCTCCCTCCCTCTCCCCCACACTCTCCCCCACACTCTCTCTCCCTCCCTCTCCCCCACACTCTCCCTGCCTCTCCCCCACTCTCTCCCTCCCTCTCCCCCACACTCTCCCCCACACTCTCTCTCCCTCCCTCTCCCCCACACTCTCCCTGCCTCTCCCCCACTCTCTCTCTCCCTCTCCCCCACACTCTCCCCCACACTCTCTCCCCACTCTCTCCCCCACTCTCTCCCTCCCTCTCCCCCACACTCTCCCTCCCTCTCCCCCACACTCTCCCTCCCTCTCCCCCACTCTCTCCCTGCCTCTCCCCACTCTCTCCCTCCCTCTCCCCCACCCTCTCCCCCACTCTCTCCCTCCTCTCCCCCACCCTCTCCCCCACTCTCTCCCCCTCCCTCTCCATGCCTCTCCCCCTCCCTCTCCCCCACTCTCTCCCCCACCCTCTCCCTGCCTCTCCCCCACACTCTCCCTCCCTCTCCCCCTCCCTCTCCCTGCCTCTCCCCCACACTCTCCCTCCCTCTCCCCCACACTCTCCCCCACACTCTCCCTCCCTCTCCCCCACCCTCTCCCCCACTCTCTCCCCCACCCTCTCCCCCACCCTCTCCCTGCCTCTCCCTGCCTCTCCCCCACACTCTCCCTGCCTCTCCCCCACTCTCTCCCTCCCTCTCCCCCACACTCTCCCCCACACTCTCTCTCCCTCCCTCTCCCCACACTCTCCCTGCCTCTCCCCCACTCTCTCCCTCCCTCTCCCCCACACTCTCCCCCACACTCTCTCTCCCTCCCTCTCCCCCACACTCTCCCTGCCTCTCCCCCACTCTCTCTCTCCCTCTCCCCCACACTCTCCCCCACACTCTCTCCCCCACTCTCTCCCCCACTCTCTCCCTCCCTCTCCCCTCCTCTCCTCCCTCTCCCCCACACTCTCCCTCCCTCTCCCCCACTCTCTCCCTGCTTCTCCCCCACTCTCTCCCTCCCTCTCCCCCACACTCTCCCCCACACTCTCTCTCCCTCCCTCTCCCCCACACTCTCCCTGCCTCTCCCCCACTCTCTCCCTCCCTCTCCCCCCACACTCTCCCCCACACTCTCTCCCCTCCCTCTCCCCCACACTCTCCCTGCCTCTCCCCCACTCTCTCTCTCCCTCTCCCCCACACTCTCCCCACACTCTCTCCCCCACTCTCTCCCCACTCTCTCCTCCCTCTCCCCCACACTCTCCCTCCCTCTCCCCACACTCTCCCTCCCTCTCCCCCACTCTCTCCCTGCCTCTCCCCCACTCTCTCCCTCCCTCTCCCCCACACTCTCCCCCAACACTCTCTCTCCCTCCCTCTCCCCCACACTCTCCCTGCCTCTCCCCCACTCTCTCCCTCCCTCTCCCCCACACTCTCCCCCACACTCTCTCTCCCTCCCTCTCCCCCACACTCTCCCTGCCTCTCCCCCACTCTCTCTCTCCCTCTCCCCCACACTCTCCCCCACACTCTCTCCCCCACTCTCTCCCCCACACTCTCCTTCCCTCTCCCCCACACTCTCCCTGCCTCTCCCCCACTCTCCCTCCCTCTCCCCCACACTCTCCCTGCCTCTCCCCCACTCTCCCTCCCTCTCCCCCACCTCTCTCCCTGCCTCTCCCCTCTCTCTCCCTCCCTCTCCCCCACACTCTCCCCCACACTCTCTCTCCCTCCCTCTCCCCCACACTCTCCCTGCCTCTCCCCCACTCTCTCCCTCCCTCTCCCCACACTCTCCCCCACACTCTCTCTCCCTCCCTCTCCCCCACACTCTCCCTGCCTCTCCCCCACTCTCTCTCTCCCTCTCCCCCACACTCTCCCCCACACTCTCTCCCCCACTCTCTCCCTCCCTCTCCCCCACACTCCCTCCCTCTCCCCACACTCTCCCTGCCTCTCCCCCACTCTCCCTCCCTCTCCCCCACTCTCTCCCTGCCTCTCCCCCACACTCCTTCCCTCTCCCCCACACTCTCCCCCACACTCTCCTTCCCTCTCCCCCACACTCTCCTTCCCCTCTCCCCCACACTCTCCCCCACACTCTCCCTCCCTCTCCCCACACTCTCCCTGCCTCTCCCCCACACTCTCCCTCCCTCTCCCCCACTCTCTCCCTGCCTCTCCCCCACACTCTCCTTCCCTCTCCCCCACACTCTCCTTCCCTCTCCCCCCACACTCTCCTTCCCTCTCCCCCACACTCTCCTTCCCTCTCCCCCACACTCTCCCCCACACTCTCCCTCCCCTCTCCCCCATACTCTCCCTCCCTCTCCCCCACACTCTCCCCCACACTCTCCCTGCCTCTCCCCCACACTCTCCCTCCCTCTCCCACACTCTCCCTTCCTCTCCCCCACACTCTACCTCCCTCTCCCCACACTCTCCCTGCCTCTCCCCCACTCTCCCTCCCTCTCCCCACCCTCTCCCCCACTCTCCCTCCCTCTCCCCCACACTCTCCCTCCCTCTCCCCCACCCTCTCCCCCACACTCTCCCTCCCTCCCTCTCCCCCACCCTCTCCCCCACTCTCCTTCCCTCTCCCCCACACTCTCCTTCCCTCTCCCCCACACTCTCCCCCACACTCTCCCCCACCCTCTCTCCCTCCCTCTCCCCCACTCTCTCCCCCACTCTCCTTCCCTCTCCCCCACACTCTCCTTCCCTCTCCCCACACTCTCCTTCCCTCTCCCCCACACTCTCCCCCACACTCTCCCTCCCTCTCCCCCACCCTCTCCCTGCCTCTCCCTCCCTCTCCCCCACCCTCTCCCCCACTCTCCCCCCCCTCTCCCCCTGCCCCTCCCGGCCAGGCTGGACGAGGCTCGCTCTTGGCTGGTGAACGACGAGCTGGCCCTCGTGTTCCCCGTCGTGGAGGGAATCCCCCACCTCACCGCCGAGGACGCTCGCAAAATCACGGACGCGGAATCCGACTCGGATTCCCCAGCAAAGTCCGGGGCGGACCGGCCCGCAGGCTCGGAGCCCGGAGCGACCGAGCCGCGGTAGAGGAGGAGGTTCGAACGCGACGGGGCCGCCCCGGTTAATACTGCGGGGTGCGTATCGTGAGCCGTGCTCAACAACCCCCCCCCACACACACACACCCCCCGTGTCCATCGCCTTGTGCACGGTAAAGATCCCGTGACATCATTCGTAAGGAGGGGGTGAGCGGGGTAGGTGAGTGGGTGGGCGAGTGAATGAGTCCGTGGGTGGGTGAGTGAGTGGGTGAGTGAATGAGTCCATGGGTGGGTGAGTGAATGAGTCGGTGGGTGAGTGGGTGGGTGAGTGAATGAGTCGGTGGGTGGGTGAGTGAATGAGTCCGTGGGTGGGTGAGTGGGTGTGCGAGTGCATGAGTGGGCGAATGAGTGCGTGATTGGGTGGGTGAGTGGGCGAGTGAATGAGTGCATGAGTCGGTGGGCGTGTGAATGAGTGCGTGAGTGGGCGAATGAGTGCGTGATTGGGTGGGTGAGTGGGCGAGTGAATGAGTGGGCGGGTGAATGATTCCGTGGGTGAGTGAATGAGTGCGTGATTGGGTGGGTGGGTGTGCGAGTGAATGAGTGAGTGGGTGAGTGAATATGTGCATGGGTGGGTGAGTGATTGAGTTAGGCGAATAGGCGAGTAGAGCGAGTGGTGTGTGAATGGGTAGGCGAGTGCATGGGTAGACAGGTGAATGAGTGAATGGGTGGGGGTGGGTGAGCGGGTTAATGAGTGGTTGGGTGAGTGATTGGGTGAGTAAGTGGGTGAGTGGGTGGGTGAGTGGTTATCACCGGGGGTGACTGGATGGTTATCACTGGGGGTGAGTGGTTATCGCTGCGGGTGAGTGGGTGGGTGGGTGAGTGGTTATCACTGGGGGTGAGGAGTTAGGTGAGTGGTTATCACTGGGGGTGAGCGGGTAGGTGAGTGGTTATTACTGTGGGTGAGGGGGTGAGTAAGTGGTTATCACTGGGGGTGAGTGGTTATCACTGGGGGTGAGGGGGTAGGTGAGTGGTTATCACTGTGGGTGAGTGGTTATCACTGTGGGTAAGTGGGTGAGTGGTTCTCACTGTGGGTGGGTGAGTGGGTGGGTGAGTGGTTATCACTGTGTGGGTGAGTGGGTGGGTGGATGAGTGGGTGGGTGAGTGGGTGGGTGGGTGAGTGGGTGGGTGAGTGGGTGGGTGGGTGAGTAGTTATCACTGTGGGTGAGTGGGTAGGTGAGTGGTTATCATGGTGGGTGGGTGAGTGGGTGGGTGAGTGGTTATCACGGTGGGTGGGTGAGTGGGTGGATGGGTGAGTGGGTGGGTGAGTGGGGTGGGTGAGTGGGTGAGTGGTTATCACTGTGGGTGAGTGAGTGGTAATCACTGTGGATGAGTGGTAATCACTGTGGATGAGTGGTAATCACTGTGGATGAGTGGTTATCACTGTGGATGAGTGGTTATCACTGTGGGTGAGTAAGTGGGTGAGTGGTTATCACTGGGGGTGAGGGGGTAGGTGAGTGGTTATTACTGTGGGTGAGGGGGTAGGTGAGTGGTTATTACTGTGGGTGAGGGGGTAAGTGGGTGAGTGGTTATCCCTGGGGGTGAGGGGTTAGCTGAGTGGTTATCACTGGGGGTGAGCGGGTAGGTGAGTGGTTATTACTGTGGGTGAGGGGGTAAGTGGGTGAGTGGTTATCACTGGGGGTGAGTGGTTATCACTGGGGGTGAGGGGGTAGGTGAGTGGTTATTACTGTGGGTGAGTGGGTGGGTGAGTGGTTATCACTGTGGGTGAGTGGTTATCACTGGGGGTGAGGGGGTGGGTGAGTGGGTGAGTGGTTATCACTGTGGGTGAGTGGTTATCACTGTGGGTAAGTGGGTGAGTGGTTCTCACTGTGGGTGGGTGAGTGGGTGGGTGGGTGAGTGGGTGGGTGAGTGGGTGGGTGGGTGGGTGAGTGGGTGGGTGGGTGGGTGAGTGGGTGGGTAAGTGGTTATCACTGTGGGTGAGTGGTTACTACTGGGGGTGAGGGGGTGGGTGAGTGGGTGAGTGGGTGAGTGGTTATCACTGTGGGTGAGGGGGTGGGTGAGTGGGTGAGTGGTTATCACTATGGGTAAGTGGGTGAGTGGTTCTCACTGTGGGTGGGTGAGTGGGTGGGTGAGTGAGTGGGTGGGTGGGTGAGTGAGTGGGTGGGTGGGTGGGTGAGTGAGTGGGTGGGTGGATGAGTGGGTGGGTGGGTGGGTGAGTGGGTGGGTAAGTGGTTATCACTGTGGGTGAGTGGTTATCACTGGGGGTGAGGGGGTGGGTGAGTGGGTGAGTGGTTATCACTGTGGGTGAGGGGGTGGGTGAGTGGGTGAGTGAGTGAGTGAGTGGTTATCACTGTGGGTGAGTGGTTATCACTGTGGGTAAGTGGGTGGGTGGGTGGGTGAGTGGGTGGGTGGGTGGGTGAGTGAGTGGGTGGGTGGGTGAGTGGGTGGGTGAGTGAGTGAGTGGGTGGGTGAGTGAGTGGGTGAGTGGGTGGTGAGTGGGTGGGTGAGTAGGTGGGTGAGTGGTTATCACCGTGGGAGTGACCCCCGGGGGTCACCACCAGGAGAGGCCCGAGACTCGGGGCATCTCCTGGCTAAGCAATCAAAGTGTGCAGTGTAAGTTGCCATCCCTGACATCATGATTTCCTGTCTCCATCTGTGCGGCTCTCCCCCCCCACCCCCGTGCTATGTTTAATCTCTAGACGCAACTCAGCAGCGGCGAAATATTTGATTGATGCATTCTGAAAAAGGGCCACTGCCTGAAACGTTGCCTGTTTATTATTTGCCTTTAAGGCCACACGCTCTGTGGTGTTGTCGGACGTGCCAAGTTGTTATTCAGCAGCAGTCGCATCTCTCTGTCTCCCTGTCTATCTCCCTGTCTCTCTCCCTGTCTCTCTCCCTGTCTCTCTCCCTGTCTCTCTCCCTGTCTCTCTCCCTGTCTCTCTCCCTGTCTCTCGCTCTATCTCTCTCCCTGTCTCTCTCCCTGTCTCTCGCTCTGTCTCTCTCCCTGTCTCCCTGTCTCCCTGTCTCTCTCCCTGTCTCCCTGTCTCTCTCCCTGTCTCCCTGTCTCTCTCCCTGTCTCTCTCCCTGTCTCTCTCCCTGTCTCCCTGTCTCTCTCCCTGTCTCCCTGTCTCTCTCCCTGTCTCCCTGTCTATCTCCCTGTCTCCCTGTCTCCCTGTCTCTCTCCCTGTCTCCCTGTCTCTCTCCCTGTCTCCCTGTCTCTCTCCCTGTCTCCCTGTCTCTCTCCCTGTCTCCCTGTCTCTCTCCCTGACTCCCTGTCTCTCTCCCTGTCTCCCTGTCTCTCTCCCTGTCTCCCTGTCCCTCGCTCTGTCTCTCTCCCTGTCTCTCTCCCTGACTCCCTGTCTCTCCCTGTCTCTCTCCTTGTCTCTCTCCCTGTCTCTCTCCCTGTCTCTCTCCCTGTCTCTCTGTCTCCCTGACTCCCTGTCTCTCTCCCTGTCTCTCTCCCTGTCTCTCTCTCCCTGTCTCCCTGTCTCTCCCTCCTTGTCTCTCTGTCTCCCTGTCTCTCGCTCTGTCTCTCTGTCTCTCTCCCTGTCTCTCTCCCTGTCTCTCTCCCTGTCTCTCTGTCTCCCTGACTCCCTGTCTCTCTCCCTGTCTCCCTGTCTCTCCCTCCTTGTCTCTGTCTCCCTGTCTCTCTTGCTGTCTCTCTCCCTGTCTCCCTGTCTCTCGCTCTGTCTCGCTCCCTGTCTCCCTGTCTCTCTCCCTGTCTCCCTCCCTGTCTCTCTCCCTGTCTCCCTCCCTGTCTCCCTGTCTCTTGCTCTGTCTCTCTCCCTGTCTCTCTCCCTGTCTCTCTGTCTCTCTCCCCGTCTCTCTCTCGCTCCGTCTCTCTCCCTGTCTCTCCCCCCGTGTCTCTCTCCCCGTGTCTCTCTCTCTGTCTCTCCCCGTGTCTCTCTCCCCGTGTCTCTCCGTGTCTCTCTCTGACTCTCTCCCCGTGTCTCTCTCCCCGTGTCTCTCTCCCCGTGTCTCTCTCTGTCTCTCCTCGTGTCTCTCTCCCCGTGTCTCTCTCCCCGTGTCTCTCTCTGACTCTCTCCCCGTGTCTCTCTCCCCGTGTCTCTCTCCCCGTGTCTCTCTCCCCGTGTCTTTCTCTCTGTCTCTCCTCGTGTCTCTCTCCCCGTGTCTCTCTCCCCGTGTCTCTCTCTGACTCTCTCCCCGTGTCTCTCTCCCCGTGTCTCTCCCCCCGTGTCTCTCTCCCCGTGTCTCTCTCCCCGTGTCTCTCTCCCCGTGTCTCTCTCTGACTCTCTCCCCGTGTCTCTCTCCCCACAGCCATGCCGGTGCTGCCCCCTCTCTCGACGCTCCTCCCCGTGTCTCTCTCCCCGTGTCTCTCTCCCCGTGTCTCTCTCTGACTCTCTCCCCGTGTCTCTCTCCCCGTGTCTCTCTCTGACTCTCTCCCCGTGTCTCTCTCCCCGTGACTCTCTCTGACTCTCTCCCCGTGTCTCTCTCCCCGTGACTCTCTCTGACTCTCTCCCCGTGTCTCTCTCCCCGTGACTCTCTCTGACTCTCTCCCCGTGTCTCTCTCCCCGTGTCTCTCTCCCCGTGTCTCTCTCCCCGTGTCTCTCTCCCCGTGTCTCTCTCCCCGTGTCTCTCTCCCCACAGCCATGCCGGTGCTGCCCCCTCTCTCGACGCTCCTCCCCGTGTCTCTCTCCCCGTGTCTCTCCTCGTGTCTCTCTCCCCGTGTCTCTCTCCCCGTGTCTCTCTCCCCGTGTCTCTCCCCCCGTGTCTCTCTCTGACTCTCTCCCCGTGTCTCTCTCCCCGTGTCTCTCTCCCCGTGTCTCTCCCCCCGTGTCTCTCTCCCCGTGTCTCTCTCCCCGTGTCTCTCTCCCCACAGCCATGCCGGTGCTGCCCCCTCTCTCGACGCTCCTCCCCGTGTCTCTCTCCCCGTGTCTCTCCTCGTGTCTCTCTCCCCGTGTCTCTCTCCCCGTGTCTCTCTCCCCGTGTCTCTCCCCCCGTGTCTCTCTCTGACTCTCTCCCCGTGTCTCTCTCCCCGTGTCTCTCTCCCCGTGTCTCTCCCCCCGTGTCTCTCTCCCCACAGCCATGCCGGTGCTGCCCCCTCTCTCGACGCTCCTCCCCGTGCTTCCCGTGCTGCTTCCCGCCTGCTCCCTGCCGCTGCTCCCCGCGTGCGCCCTGCTGCGGGGCTGCGATGGCGGCTGCACCTCCCCCTCGGGGGGCGTCTCCCCGTGCCACGCGGCGCTTCTGCTCGCCCTCGCCCTGCCCCTGCTGCTGGCCCTGCGGCTGGGCCTCTGGCTCGGCCTCAAGCTCTTCCGGCACAACTGAAAGCGGCGACGGGCTGAGCCTGAAGACGCGGACGTTGGGGGAGCGACGGGAGAATCAACGGCAGAAGCAGTAGGAGAAGCAGCGGGAGAAGCAACGGGAGAAGCACGGGAGAGCACGGGAGAAGCAACGGGAGAAGCACGGGAGAAGCAGCAGGAGAAGCAACGGGAGAGGCAGTGGGAGAAGCACGGGAGAAGCAACGGGAGAAGCAGTAGGAGAAGCAACGGGAGAAGCACGGGAGAAGCAGTGGGAGAAGCAGTGAGAGAAGCAGTGAGAGAAGTAACGGGAGAAGCAGGAGAAGCAACGGGAGAAGCAGTAGGAGAAGCAACGGGAGAAGCACGGGAGAAGCAGTGAGAGAAGCAGTGAGAGAAGCAACGGGAGAAGCACGGGAGAAGCACGGGAGAAGCACGGGAGAAGCACGGGAGAAGCACGGGAGAAGCGTGTGTGGAGAATGGCCCAGCGGGCCATGGCGGTCGTGTTGACGAGTCTCTGGGGGGTTCATTTGCCGCTGCCGCTACCGCCCCTGCCGCGTTCTCGCGTTGACAAATTAAAATCAGCCCCACACCTTCGCTGCAGCCTGAGTGTTTATTGTCCACAGCCTGACGCCCAGATTCCGTGAGTCTCAGGACCCTGCACCTGGGGCGGTGGTGGTGGTGATGGTGGTGGTGGTGATGGTGGCGGTGGTGGTGGTGATGGTGGTGGTGGTGATGGTGGCGGTGGTGGTGGCGGCGGTGATGGTGGTGGTGGTGATGGTGGTGGTGGCGGCGGTGATGGTGGTGGTGATGGTGGTGGTGATGGTTGTGGTGGTGGTGATGGTTGTGGTGGTGGTGATGGTGGTGGTAATGGTGGTGATGGTGGTGATGGTTGTGGTGGTGATGGTGGTGATGGTGGTGATGGTTGTGGTGGTGGTGATGGTGGTGATGGTGATGGTGATGGTTGTGGTGGCGGCTTCCCCATTGCCCCCCGTCTGGTGCCTGCTCCGGCATCGTGGGGACCCCACGGTGCCCTCACGGCTCTCCAGCCACGCCACCCTGACGGTGACCCCGCCCTGACCCCACCCTGACCTCGCCCTGACCCCACCCTGACGGTGACCCCGCCCTGACCGTGACCCCGCCCTGACCCCGCCCTGACCGTGACCCTGACCCCGCCCTGACCGTGACCCCGCCCGGGACGGTCTCCGTCTCGCCCCCCCCCCTCCCTACGAATCGTCGTAGGCGGCCGGGCGAGCGAGGGGCTGCTCCTGGCCGCTCCGCCTCCACGAACCCCCGACCTTGGTCCACCTCGCGGGGGGCGCCCCCCCACCGCCGTCTTCTCCCCCCACTCCTCCGTCCCAGCGCCCGGAATCTGCGGAAGACCCGGACCGGGAAGTCGGCGCCGGAGCCCGGAACGAGCTCCCGCCGCTCGATGTCCCCGCATCGCGCTCCGCGCCTCCGGCTACGTTCGCAAAATCGCCGTCGGAGCGGGCCGACCCGTCCTCTCGCTCCGGGTACCCCCGTCTCGTTGCTGCCTCCGAAAGGGACTGCCTCCTCTTCGCCCTCTTCGCCCTCTTCCTCGTCCTCCTCGTCCTCCACTCCTCCCCCCACCTCCTCCTCGTCTCCCCGCCCATCTTCTCCGAGTCCCCGCGGACCATCTCGGGGCCCGGGGGCGCTCGTCGTCCCGAAGGTTCGGCCGACGACGCCCGTTTGGGGGGAACGTCTCCCGCCGCCGTTTCGCGAGCCTCCACGTTTTTTCGGCCGGGCAATTCCCGCCGTGGGTGAGGGTTGGGGTGAGGGTTGGGGTGAGGGTTGGGGTGAGGGTTGGGGCGAGGGTTGGGGCGAGGGTTGGGGCGAGGGTTGGGGTGAGGGTTGCGGTGAGGGTTGGGGTGAGGGCCGGAATCCACGCCCGGAGCTGGGGCCTGGTTTTGCCTGGGCCTGGCCACCGAGCCGTGGGGCCCTCTCCGGAGTTTTCTGTGCAGCCGCACGGTCTTGAGCTGCAGCGCCTCGAACTCGGCCAGCAGAGCCTCCACCTCCGAGTGATGCTGCGCCGACGTTGGGGTGTGAGGGTGTGTGATCGTCGTGCGGTGTGGTGAGAGTGTGTATGCGAGTGTCGTGTGAGTGGGGTAGTGTGTGTGTATGGTGAGTGTGGAGAGTGTATGTATGTGAGTGGAGTGTGGTGTACGTGAGTGGAGTGTGTGGATAGTGTGTGTATGTGAGTGTGGTAGTGTGTGATGTGTGTATGTTGAGTGTGGAGTGTATGTATGCGAGTGTCGTGTGAGTGGGGTAGTGTGTGTATGGTGAGTGTGGAGAGTGTATATATGTATGTGAGTGGAGTGTGGTGTACGTGAGTGGAGTGTGGAGTGTGTGAGTGCGAGTGTGGATAGTGTGTGTATGTGAGTGTGGTAGTGTGTGATGTGTGTATGTTGAGTGTGGAGTGTATGTATGCGAGTGGAGTGTGGCGTACGTGAGTGTGGAGTGTGTGAGTGCGAGTGTGGTATAGTGTGTGTAGATGAGTATGGTGTGAGTTGTGTGTGTATATGTGGGTGTGGTAGTGTGGAGTGTGTGTGTATGTGAGTTTAGTGTGTGTGTATATGTGGGTGTGGTAGTGTGGAGTGTGTGTGTATGTGAGTTTGGTGTGTGTGTATATGTGGGTGTGGTAGTGTGGAGTGTGTGTGTATGTGAGTTTGGTGTGTGTGTATATGTGGGTGTGGTAGTGTGGAGTGTGTGTGTATGTGAGTTTGGTGTGTGTGTATATGTGAGTGTGGTAGTGTGGAGGGTGGATGTATGTGAGTATGGTGTGTCTATATGAGTGTGGTAGAGTGTGATGTGTGTATGTGGTGGTAGAGTGTGATGTGTGTATGTGAGTATGGTGTGTGTGTGGAGTGAGTGTGGTAGAGTGTGATGTGTGTATGTGAGTATGGTGTGTGGAGTGTGGATGTATGTGAGTATGGTGTGTGTGTGGAGTGTGTGTGTATGTGAGTATGGTGTGTGTGTGTGGTGTGTGTGTGTGGAGTGTGTGTGTATGTGAGTATGGTGTGTGTGTAATGAGTATGGTGTGTGTGGAGTGTGTGTATCTGAGTATGGTGTGTGAGTGTGTGTATGTGAGTATGGTGTGTGTGTGAGTATGGAGTGTGTGTGTGTGGAGTGTGTGTGTGTGGAGTGTGTGTGTGTGGAGTGTGTGTGTGTGGAGTGTGTGTAGAGTGTGTGTAGAGTGTGTGTGTGGTGTGTGTGGAGTGTGTGTGTGTGGTGTGTGTAGAGTGTGTGGAGTGTGGTGTGTGTGGAGTGTGTAGTGTGTAGTGTGTGTGGAGTGTGTAGTGTGTGTGGAGTGTGTAGTGTGTGTGGATGTGAGTATGTGGAGTGTGGTGTGTGTATGTGAGTATGGTGTGTGTGGAGGGTGTGTGTGTGGAGGGTGTGTGTGTGGAGTGTGTGTGGAGTGTGTGTGGAGTGTGTGTGTGTGGAGTGTGTGTGTGTGGAGTGTGTGTGTGTGGAGTGTGTGTGTGTGTGGAGGGAGAGGGGAGTGAAGGGGTAAAGGGACAAAGTTACAAGAATGCCGTTATTGTAGCGCGAGACGGGGGGGGTGGGTGGCCAGCCCGGTACGGGTACAGGTGGTGGCTTTTCCACTGCTTACTCGCCGATCCGGAGCCAAACCGTTGGGACGCGGCATCACCGCATCTCAGCCACACGGCCACCGCGAACCCAGCCACACGACCACCGTGAACTCAGCCACACGACCACCGTGAACCCGGCGCCACAGTCAATATGAACCCGGCAACACAGTCAATATGAACCCAGCCACACGGCCACCGTGAACCCAGCCACACAATCAATATGAACTCAGCCACACAACCACCGTGAACCCAGCCACACAGTCAATATGAACACAGCCACACAGTCAATATGAACCCGGCCACACGACCACCGTGAACCCGGCAACAAAGTCAATATGAACTCAGCCACACGGCCACCGTGAACTCAGCCACACGGCCACCGTGAAACCAGCCACACAGTCAATATGAACCCGGCCACCCGGCCATCGCGAACCTGCATCTCGTCGTCGTCCTCCTCCTCCTCAGGCTGTGTGTGGCTGCGAGGCAGGCAGCAGCGTAGCCACGAGCGGCCTCCACTCATCCTGCAGTCAACGGCCGGCACGGGTCACCACCGCTGTTTTTCCACTGGCTCCTTGCCGAACCGAGCCAGCACCGAACCAGAACCAGTCCTGCGGTCACCGCACGCGGCAGGGGTAACCACAGCTGTGTTTTTTCCCACTAGCAATTAGCGGCAATAAATTACTACATTTGAATAAATAAATGAAACGTAAGACACTAAGCTGGTTTACCCCGTTTTTTTTTACTGTTTCACGACCATTAAAGCTTGTTAAAGTATATTCTTGATTCTTTCGGTAACGTCACCACGTAGAAGGGGAACAATAAAATAATAAACCAATAAAATTCTCACGACGTTTCGACTGCAACACAAGCAATCATCATCAGGTGTGAAAAACAGCAAGAAACGTCGTGAGAATTTAATTGTTTTATATTTTTATTATTTTATCGTTTCCCTTCCACGTGGTGACTTTACCGAATGAACCAAGAATATGAATCCCTGCAGTCACGAAAGCTTTAAATCCAAAACTTGTTAAAGTATTTGAGCATTCGACGCCACGATACCAGAGAACCACAAGTTCAATTCCTGCTCATGGCGAGAGAATATCTGAACCCTCCCTTAGGTCGACTCAGCCTTAAATGAGTACCTGGTGCAGCGTGTAAAAGATCAGCACTGGGGAGAGACAAAGACGGCCGGGCGTGGGGTTATTAGCCACCATTTGTGGCCTTAAATATACATCGGCGACGTTTCGGGCAATTGCCCCTTCACAAGAAAGTTAAGTGAAACAGATGCCACTGCAGTTGCTAAATGTTACCGCGTCCGTGCCAGGCTAGGTGCACCCAGCATCTCACCATACGCAAAAAAATATAATTTGTGAAGGGGCATCGCTTGAAACGTCGGCTACTGTATATAAACTTGACACGTTAAGGCCAGACGGCCACGGAATTGGTTATTTGTGCGGAAATTGATTCAATGTTGCAAACAGATGCGCGTGAATGCGACTTGTATATGAGGTAAAACACCCGTATATAAGCGCTAACCGCATACAATCACGTTCAAATTGCACAACAAACGCCCGCGTCGCCGCGTGAAATGAGCCCGAAATGATGACATTTCCCTCACAAACGCGGCCAAAACGAGACATTAAAGGCCAAGTTTACCTCGTGAAAGTCTTAACTTTTGACCGCCGATTTAAAACCAATAGCGGGGTAGCAGCCGCAACCGTTACCGTTTTGGCGGGAAAACTTCACCCCCCCACCCCGGCGCATGCGCACACGGGACCACAGCGCGTGAACGGCCGTGACGTTGAGACGTACGGTACCTTTACCTTTTTGGCGGGAAAACTTCAACCCCCCCCTCCCCGCGCACACGGGACCACAGCGCGTGCACGGCCGTGACGTTGAGACGTACGGTACCGTTACCTTTTTGGCGGGAAAACTTCAACCCCCCCCTCCCCGCGCATGCGCACACACGACCACAGTGTAGTATATAGTAGTGTATAGTATGCTTAGTTCTTTCGGTAAAGTAACGTTGAAGGGAAACAATAAAATAATAAAATATATAAAACAATAAAAATTCTCACGACGTTTCGACCATAACACAAACGGTCGTCATCAGGTGTGTCGGTTTGCATACATTTATTTATTTGTAAACGGGTTTATTTATTTTAAAAAAACCTTTAGCGCCACGCGCAGCGATATTGCAGTTTATTTAGAAGGACGAGTCCATCTATGTTCTGAAAAGAGGAGGGGGGAGACGAAAAATTAATGTATGTTGTCTGAAAGCCACTGTAAGCGTGAAACAATCAATTAAGACCTGAAATGGTTTATCAAATCTTTCCAATGATTGCTAAGCCAGAATCCATCTTCTCGCTTGAAATTGTCTCTGTGCTTGTATATGTGGATAGCCTCATGGACGAATCTCTCATGGTAGCCAGATGGCTTACAAAGAACCTCTGTCTTGGAAAAGTCAATGTCATGTGAGCCTACTGAATTATAACAATGATCTGCCACGGCCGAGGTGTTGGTCCTACCGTGTTTAAGGTCTGCTTTGTGTTCACGAATGCGGTCCGAGACATGGCGTTTGAATTACTGCAGTCACGAAAGCTTTAAATCAAAAAGTAGTGTAGTGTCATAGTGTATTATATAGTCGTGTATAGTGTATTATATAGTAGTGTATAGTGTATTATATAGTCGTGTATAGTGTAGTATATAGTAGTGTATAGTGTAGTGTACAGTAGTGTGTAGTGTAGTTTATAGTCGACGGTAAAATTCTCAAAATCACAGCCACGCAAGGTGCTGGTGGGGGGATCGTGAATCGATTCACAGCATGAACCTCTGCGTCGATCCATGGATCGAGCCAAGCCACCATCATCCACCACCCCCCACAACCAAACACGCACAACATGACGTCATACTAAGTTGCAAAACTGGCGTCGAGCAAACAAAAGCATGACGATTTAAAGCTTTCGTGACTGCAATGATTCATCTTCTTTGGTTCTTTCGGTAAAGTCACGTAGAATGATAATAACATAATAAATTGATAAAATAAAATAACACAATAATATTCTCACGACGTTTCGGCCACAACACAAGCGGCCTTCATCAGGTGAAGGGGGGCGAGACTGTCTGGTAGGACAGCGCTGGAGTGTCCTACCAGACAGTCTCACCCCCCTTCACCTGATGAAGGCCGCTTGTGTTGTGGCCGAAACGTCGTGAGAATATTATTGTGTTATTTTATTTTATCAATTTATTATTTTATTATCATTCTACGTGACTTTACCGAAAGAACCAAAGAAGAAAAAGCATGACGCTCTACGCATATTACGTCAAATGAACGCAAAACATGGCGTCATACATACAAATACATGGCGTCATAACAGGTATCGTCGAATCGCGACGCATAATCGCTTCCGGTGTGCTCGGTTGACGTCACGGCGCTCTGAGCCAATCGGAGGCGGCGTTACTGGCAGGCAGCGGAGGGCTGGCGGGGCGCGGTCTCGTGGGCACGCGCGGTCGTCCTGCAGCCTCGCGCGGGCTTCACGCGGCCCAGGTGAGGCGGGAGAGGCGGAGCGGTGGGGGGGCGGTGGGGGGGGAGTGGGGGGAGCAGTGAGCAGTGGGGGAGCAGTGAGGGAGTAGTGAGCAGTGGGGGAGCAGTGAGGGAGTAGTGAGGCGGGAGAGGCGGAGCAGTGGAGGGGCGGTGGGGGCAGTAGGAGCAGTCGGGGGAGCAGTGAGGGAGCAGTGACATAGAGTGACTGGGTGAGCGGTGGAGTGACTGGGGGAGCAGTGACAGAGAGTGACTGAGGGAGTGGTGGAGTGACTGGGTGAGCTGGAGAGTGACTGGGTGAGCTGGAGTGACTGGGTGAGCGGTGGAGTGACTGGGTGAGTGGGAGAGTGACTGGGTGAGTGGGAGAGTGACTGAGGGAGCGGGGGAGTGACTGGGTGAGCGGGGGAGTGACTGGGTGAGCGGGAGAGTGACTGAGTGAGCGGGGGAGTGACTGGGTGAGCGGGGGAGTGACTGGGTGAGCGGGAGAGTGACTGGGTGAGCGGTGGAGTGACTGGGTGAGTGGTGGAGTGACTGGGTGAGCGGTGGAGTGACTGGGTGAGTGGGAGAGTGACTGGGTGAGTGGGAGAGTGACTGAGGGAGCGGGGGAGTGACTGGGTGAGCGGGGGAGTGACTGGGTGAGCGGGAGAGTGACTGAGTGAGCGGGGGAGTGACTGGGTGAGCGGGGGAGTGACTGGGTGAGCGGGGGAGTGACTGGGTGAGCGGGAGAGTGACTGAGTGAGCGGGGGAGTGACTGGGTGAGCGGGAGAGTGACTGGGTGAGTGGTGGAGTGACTGGGTGAGCGGGAGAGTGACTGGGTGAGCGGGAGAGTGACTGGGTGAGCGGGAGAGTGACTGGGTGAGCGGGAGAGTGACTGGGTGAGCGGGGGAGTGACTGGGTGAGTGGGGGAGTGACTGGGTGAGCGGGAGAGTGACTGGGTGAGCGGGAGAGTGACTGGGTGAGCGGGGGAGTGACTGGGTGTGTGGGGGAGTGACTGGGTGAGCGGTGGAGTGACTGGGTGAGTGGGAGAGTGACTGGGTGAGTGGGAGAGTGACTGAGGGAGCGGGAGAGTGACTGGGTGAGCGGTGGAGTGACTGGGTGAGTGGGAGAGTGACTGGGTGAGCGGGGGAGTGACTGGGTGAGCGGGGGAGTGACTGGGTGAGCGGGAGAGTGACTGGGTGAGCGGGAGAGTGACTGGGTGAGTGGTGGAGTGACTGAGGGAGCGGGAGAGTGACTGGGTGAGTGGTGGAGTGACTGGGTGAGCGGTGGAGTGACTGGGCGAGTGGGAGAGTGACTGGGTGAGTGGGAGAGTGACTGAGTGAGTGGTGGAGTGACTGAGGGAGCGGTGGAGTGACTGGGTGAGTGGGAGAGTGACTGGGTGAGTGGTGGAGTGACTGGGTGAGCGGGGGAGTGACTGGGTGAGCGAGAGAGTGACTGGGTGAGCGGTGGAGTGACTGGGTGAGCGGGGGAGTGACTGAGGGAGCGGTGGAGTGACTGGGTGAGCGGGGGAGTGACTGAGGGAGCGGTGGAGTGACTGGGTGAGTGGTGGAGTGACTGGGTGAGCGGGGGAGTGACTGGGTGAGCGGGGGAGTGACTGGGTGAGTGGTGGAGTGACTGGGTGAGCGGGGGAGTGACTGAGGGAGCGGTGGAGTGACTGGGTGAGTGGTGGAGTGACTGGGTGAGCGGGGGAGTGACTGAGGGAGCGGTTGAGTGACTGGGTGAGCGGGGGAGTGACTGGGTGAGCGGGAGAGTGACTGGGTGAGCGGGAGAGTGACTGGGTGAGTGGGAGAGTGACTGGGTGAGCGGGAGAGTGACTGGGTGAGCGGGGGAGTGACTGGGTGAGCGGTGGAGTGACTGGGTGAGCGGGAGAGTGACTGGGTGAGTGGTGGAGTGACTGGGTGAGTGGTGGAGTGACTGGGTGAGCGGGGGAGTGACTGGGTGAGCGAGAGAGTGACTGGGTGAGCGGTGGAGTGACTGGGTGAGCGGGGGAGTGACTGGGTGAGTGACTGGGTGAGTGGTGGAGTGACTGGGTGAGCGGGGGAGTGACTGGGTGAGCGAGAGAGTGACTGGGTGAGCGGTGGAGTGACTGGGTGAGCAGGGGAGTGACTGAGGGAGCGGTGGAGTGACTGGGTGAGCGGGGGAGTGACTGAGGGAGCGGTGGAGTGACTGGGTGAGTGGTGGAGTGACTGGGTGAGCGGGGGAGTGACTGGGTGAGCGGGGGAGTGACTGGGTGAGTGGTGGAGTGACTGGGTGAGCGGGGGGAGTGACTGAGGGAGCGGTGGAGTGACTGGGTGAGTGGTGGAGTGACTGGGTGAGCGGGGGAGTGACTGAGGGAGCGGTGGAGTGACTGGGTGAGTGGTGGAGTGACTGGGTGAGCGGGGGAGTGACTGGGTGAGCGGGGGAGTGACTGGGTGAGTGGTGGAGTGACTGGGTGAGCGGGGGAGTGACTGAGGGAGCGGTGGAGTGACTGGGTGAGTGGTGGAGTGACTGGGTGAGCGGGGGAGTGACTGAGGGAGCGGTTGAGTGACTGGGTGAGCGGGGGAGTGACTGGGTGAGCGGGAGAGTGACTGGGTGAGCGGGAGAGTGACTGGGTGAGTGGGAGAGTGACTGGGTGAGCGGGAGAGTGACTGGGTGAGCGGGGGAGTGACTGGGTGAGCGGTGGAGTGACTGGGTGAGCGGGAGAGTGACTGGGTGAGTGGTGGAGTGACTGGGTGAGTGGTGGAGTGACTGGGTGAGCGGGGGAGTGACTGGGTGAGCGAGAGAGTGACTGGGTGAGCGGTGGAGTGACTGGGTGAGCGGGGGAGTGACTGGGTGAGTGGTGGAGTGACTGGGTGAGCGGGGGAGTGACTGGGTGAGCGAGAGAGTGACTGGGTGAGCGGTGGAGTGACTGGGTGAGCGGGGGAGTGACTGAGGGAGCGGTGGAGTGACTGGGTGAGCGGGGGAGTGACTGAGGGAGCGGTGGAGTGACTGGGTGAGTGGTGGAGTGACTGGGTGAGCGGGGGAGTGACTGGGTGAGCGGGGGAGTGACTGGGTGAGTGGTGGAGTGACTGGGTGAGCGGGGGGAGTGACTGAGGGAGCGGTGGAGTGACTGGGTGAGTGGTGGAGTGACTGGGTGAGCGGGGGAGTGACTGAGGGAGCGGTGGAGTGACTGGGTGAGTGGTGGAGTGACTGGGTGAGCGGGGGAGTGACTGGGTGAGCGGGGGAGTGACTGGGTGAGTGGTGGAGTGACTGGGTGAGCGGGGGAGTGACTGAGGGAGCGGTGGAGTGACTGGGTGAGTGGTGGAGTGACTGGGTGAGCGGGGGAGTGACTGAGGGAGCGGTTGAGTGACTGGGTGAGCGGGGGAGTGACTGGGTGAGCGGGAGAGTGACTGGGTGAGCGGGAGAGTGACTGGGTGAGTGGGAGAGTGACTGGGTGAGCGGGAGAGTGACTGGGTGAGCGGGGGAGTGACTGGGTGAGCGGTGGAGTGACTGGGTGAGCGGGAGAGTGACTGGGTGAGTGGTGGAGTGACTGGGTGAGTGGTGGAGTGACTGGGTGAGCGGGGGAGTGACTGGGTGAGCGAGAGAGTGACTGGGTGAGCGGGGGAGTGACTGAGGGAGCGGTGGAGTGACTGGGTGATCGGGGGAGTGACTGAGGGAGCGGTGGAGTGACTGGGTGATCGGGGGAGTGACTGGGTGAGTGGGAGAGTGACTGGGTGAGTGGTGGAGTGACTGGGTGAGTGGTGGAGTGACTGGGTGAGTGGTGGAGTGACTGGGTGAGTGGTGGAGTGACTGGGTGAGCGGGGGAGTGACTGGGTGAGCGGGGGAGTGACTGGGTGAGCGGTGGAGTGACTGGGTGAGCGGGAGAGTGACTGGGTGAGTGGTGGAGTGACTGGGTGAGTGGTGGAGTGACTGGGTGAGCGGGGGAGTGACTGGGTGAGCGGGGGAGTGACTGGGTGAGCGGTGGAGTGACTGGGTGAGCGGGAGAGTGACTGGGTGAGTGGTGGAGTGACTGGGTGAGTGGTGGAGTGACTGGGTGAGCGGGGGAGTGACTGGGTGAGCGGGGGAGTGACTGGGTGAGCGGTGGAGTGACTGGGTGAGCGGGAGAGTGACTGGGTGAGTGGTGGAGTGACTGGGTGAGCGGGGGAGTGACTGGGTGAGCGGGGGAGTGACTGGGTGAGTGGTGGAGTGACTGGGTGAGTGGGAGAGTGACTGGGTGAGCGGTGGAGTGACTGGGTGAGCGGGAGAGTGACTGGGTGAGTGGTGGAGTGACTGGGTAAGTGGTGGAGTGACTGGGTGAGCGGGGGAGTGACTGGGTGAGCGGGGGAGTGACTGGGTGAGCGGTGGAGTGACTGGGTGAGCGGGAGAGTGACTGGGTGAGTGGTGGAGTGACTGGGTGAGTGGTGGAGTGACTGGGTGAGCGGGGGAGTGACTGGGTGAGCGGGGGAGTGATTGGGTGAGCGGTGGAGTGACTGGGTGAGCGGGAGAGTGACTGGGTGAGTGGTGGAGTGACTGGGTGAGCGGGGGAGTGACTGGGTGAGCGGTGGAGTGACTGAGGGAGCAGTGGAGTGACTGAGGGAGCGGTGGAGTGACTGGGTGAGCGGGGGAGTGACTGGGTGAGCGGGAGAGTGACTGGGTGAGCGGTGGAGTGACTGGGTGAGTGGGAGAGTGACTGGGTGAGCGGGGGAGTGACTGGGTGAGCGGGGGAGTGACTGGGTGAGCGGTGGAGTGACTGGGTGAGCGGGGGAGTGACTGGGTGAGTGGTGGAGTGACTGGGTGAGCGGGAGAGTGACTGGGTGAGCGGTGGAGTGACTGGGTGAGTGGGAGAGTGACTGGGTGAGCGGTGGAGTGACTGAGGGAGCGGGGGAGTGACTGGGTGAGCGGTGGAGTGACTGGGTGAGTGGTGGAGTGACTGGGTGAGTGGGAGAGTGACTGGGTGAGCGGGAGAGTGACTGGGTGAGCGGGGGAGTGACTGGGTGAGCGGGAGAGTGACTGGGTGAACGGTGGAGTGACTGGGTGAGCGGTGGAGTGACTGAGAGAGCGGTGGAGTGACTGGGTGAGTGGTGGAGTGACTGGGTGAGCGGTAGAGTGACTGGGTGAGCGGGAGAGTGACTGAGAGAGCAGGGGAGTGACCGAATGACCGACCGACTGACTGACTGATGACCGAGTGAGCAGGTGAGCGAGGCCGACAATGTCCAGCTCGGAGGAGGTCCTGCTGCTGGTCTCGCACGTGCGGTACAGAAAGCAGGACGGGAGCCTGTACCTCATGGCGGGCCGCCTGGCATGGGGAGCCCGTGGCACCCACCGCTTCACCGCCAGCATCGACTACGCAGACATACAGAGTGGGCACACGCTCACCCACACGCTCACCCACACGCTCACCCACACGCTCACCCAGCCACACGCTCACCCACACGCTCACCCACACGCTCACCCACTCGCTCACTCACTCACCCACTCACCCTTTCACCCACCCGCTCACTCACCCACTCGCTCGCTCACCCACTCGCCTGCCCGCCCACTCGCTCACCCACTCAGCCACTCACCTACCCACTCACCCATTCACCCACTCACTCACCCACTCACTCACTCACCCACCCACCCACTCACCCACCCACTCACTCACTCACTCACCCACTCAGCCACTCACCTACCCACTCACCCATTCACCCACTCACTCACCCACTCACTCACCCACTCGCTCACCCACTCACCCACACGCTCACCCAGCCACCCACTCACCCACACGCTCACCCACCCACTCACCCACCCACCCACTCACCCACTCACTCACCCACTCTCTCACTCACCCACTCACTCACTCACCCACTCACTCATTCACCCACTCACTCACCCACCCACTCACTCACCCACCCACTCACTCACCCACTCACTCACCCACTCTCTCACTCACCCACTCACTCACTCACCCACTCACTCACTCACCCACTCACTCACCCACCCACTCACTCACCCACTCACTCACCCACCCACTCACTCACCCACCCACTCACTCACCCACCCACTCACCCACCCACCCACTCACCCACCCACCCACTCATCCACCCACTCACCCACCCACTCACCCACCCACTCACTCACCCACCCACTCACTCACTCACCCGCCCACTCACTCACTCACTCACCCGCCCACTCACTCACTCACTCACCCACTCACCCCCTCACTCACTCACCCACTCACTCACCCACTCACTCACCCACTCTCTCACTCACCCACTCTCTCACTCACCCACTCACCCACCCACTCACCCACCCACCCACCCACTCACTCACTCACCCACCCACCCACTCACTCACTCACCCACCCACTCACCCCCTCACTCACCCACCCACCCACTCACCCACCCACCCACTCACCCACTCATCCACCCACCCACCCACCCGCCCGCCCGCCCGCCCCCCACGCAGGCCAGAAGATCACCCCGGACGGCAGGGCCAAGGTTCAGCTCCAGGTGATCACGCACGGCGGCGAGGCCACCACCTTCCACTTCACGGGGGGCCCCGCGGGGGGCGGGGAGCAGCCGCCCGCCTCCTCGGCGGGGGGGGGCGGCGGGGCCCCCCCGGCCGTGGGGGGCGCTTCGGCGGCCGCGGCGTCTCGCGACCGCGACTCCGTCAAGGAGCTGCTGCAGCAGCTGCTGCCTCGCTTCAAGCGCAGAGCCAACCAGGAGCTGGAGCACAAGAACCGGTACTGACCCCTCCCCGCCCCGCCCCGTGCGGCCTTCACAGGCCGTCAGGGCGAGCGCCGTCCGCGGGCGGCGCCGGCGGCCGCCTTTGTCTCCCCGGTGGCGATGTTTACTACGCAGCCGCTAGCTACTCGGTTGAGGCCGAGTAGACCTAGGGGAATCCCGGGATCCGTTCAGATCCTCGTCAACCCCGCCGGCGTTGGTGGCCGTGAGCGGGAGTCGAACTTCGGTGGCCGGGTTCGTGGCGCGGTGCTGACCGCTGCACCGTCTATCCCCATGCCGTGTGCTCACGTGCTGCTACAGTAGATAACTACTTGTCACGTGGTGCTACAGTAGATAACTACTTGTCACGTGGTGCTACAGTAGATAACTACTTGTCACGTGGTGTTACAGTAGATAACTACTTGTCACGTGGTGTTACAGTAGATAACTACTTGTCACGTGGTGTTACAGTAGATAACTACTTGTCACGTGGTGTTACAGTAGATAACTACTTGTCATGGGGTACAGGAGGCTGTGGGTCCTGACTAGAGATGTTGACTACCTCGCCTGGTCTACAGGAGGTCATGGGTCCTGACTAGAGATGTTGACTACCTCGCCTGGTCTACAGGAGGTCGTGGGTCCTGACGAGAAATGTTGACTACCTCGCCTGGTCTACAGGAGGTCGTGGGTCCTGACTAGAGATGTTGACTACCTCGCCTGGTCTACAGGAGGTCGTGGGTTCGATCCCGACCCTGACGATGCCTGCTGCTGTCTCTTTGTGTGTGGCCATGAGATGTTGACTATCTCGCCTGGTCTACAGGAGGTCGTGGATTCGACCCCTGTCTGTGTGGAGTCTGCGTCTCTCTCCCCGTAGATTTGTCTCCGTGTCCTCCTCCGGCTTTCCCCCCCACGTTTAGAATCAACGTCACCGCACGTTCAGAGGAGTTGGTGGTGATGTGAATGTCCACACGGTGGTGGTGGTGGTGATGTGAACGTCTACACGGTGGTGGTGATGTGAATGTCCACACGGTGGTGGTGGTGATGATGTGAATGTCCACACGGTGGTGGTGATGTGAATGTACACACGGTGGTGGTGGTGATGTGAATGTCCACACGGTGGTGGTGGTGATGTGAATGTCCACACGGTGGTGGTGGTGGTGATGTGAATGTCTACACGGTGGTGGTGGTGATGTGAATGTCCACACGGTGGTGGTGGTGATGATGTGAATGTCCACACGGTGGTGGTGATGTGAATGTCCACACGGTGGTGGTGGTGATGATGTGAATGTCCACACGGTGGTGGTGATGTGAATGTCCACACGGTGGTGGTGGTGGTGATGTGAATGTCCACACGGTGGTGGTGGTGGTGATGTGAATGTCTACACAGTGGTGGTGGTGATGTGAATGTCCACACGGTGGTGGTGGTGATGATGTGAATGTCCACACGGTGGTGGTGATGTGAATGTACACACGGTGGTGGTGGTGATGTGAATGTCCACACGGTGGTGGTGGTGGTGATGTGAATGTCCACACGGTGGTGGTGGTGGTGGTGATGTGAATGTCCACACGGTGGTGGTGGTGATGTGAATGTACACACGGTGGTGGTGGTGGTGATGTGAATGTCCACACGGTGGTGGTGGTGATGTGAATGTACACACGGTGGTGGTGGTGATGTGAATGTACACACGGTGGTGGTGGTGGTGGTGATGTGAATGTCCACACGGTGGTGGTGGTGATGATGTGAATGTCCACACGGTGGTGGTGGTGGTGATTATGTGAATGTCCACACCGTGGTGGTGATGTGAATGTACACACGGTGGTGGTGGTGGTGATGTGAATGTCCACACGGTGGTGGTGGTGATGTGAATGTACACACGGTGGTGGTGGTGGTGATGTGAATGTACACACGGTGGTGGTGGTGGTGATGGTGATGTGAATGTCCACACGGTGGTGGTGGTGGTGATGTGAATGTCCACACGGTGGTGGTGGTGCTATCAGCCACGTGGGTGAGCTGTTGCCATTGTGATTGCCAGGTCGCTGGTCTGAATAAGAGCCACACAACTCAGTGGGGCCTGACCTGATAAAATTCAACGTGGTTTAGTCGTTTGTTGTTTAAGCAATGTAGGTGCTTAATATATGTACGCGGTCATGGGCCTCCCCTAGGTAGAGTCGGCCTTAAATGAGTTCCCGATGCGATGTGTAACCATGAGCCGCGGAGAGAGACAAAGGTGGCCGGGCGGGCGTGGTGCTGGCCACCCACCCCCTCTGTGTGTGCCACAGTGCCGGGAGCCTTCACAGGCGCTGCTGCTGCTGCTCGCTACTCACAGCACTTGCCCCAGCAGTCTTCATATGTACCACAGGTAATGCATGCAAATGTGTGCTATGGTATGTTAATGTAAGTTTATGCTAATTTATGGTAATGTGTGCAGGCTGCTGCAGCAGGACCCAGTGCTCTTCCTGCTGTACAAGGAGCTGGTGGTGGGGCACGTGATCTCGGCCGAGGAGTTCTGGGCCAATCGGATCGCGAGCGGCGGAGCCGAAGGCCCCTCCCCCTCCCCCCAGACCGTGGGGGTCTCCGCAGCATTCCTGGTGAGGGTTCACGGTGGTCGTGTGGCTGAGTTCACGGTGGCCGTGTGGCTGAGTTCACGGTGGCCGTGTGGCTGAGTTCACGGTGGCCGTGTCTCTGTGTTCACGGTGGCCGTGTGGCTGAGTTCACGGTGGTCGTGTGGCTGAGTTCACGGTGGCCGTGTGGCTGAGTTCACGGTGGCCGTGTCTCTGTGTTCACGGTGGCCGTGTGGCTGAGTTCACGGTGGTCGTGTGGCTGAGTTCACGGTGGTCGTGTCTCTGTGTTCACGGTGGTCGTGTGGCTGATTTCACAGTGGCCGTGTGGCTGAGTTCACAGTGGCCGTGTCTCTATGTTCACGGTGGCCATGTGGCTGAGTTCACGGTGGCCATGTGGCCGAGTTCACGGTGGCCGTGTGGCTGAGTTCACGGTGGCCGTGTGGCCGAGTTCACGGTGGCCGTGTGGCCGAGTTCACCGTGGCCGTGTGGCCGAGTTCACGGTGGTCGTGTGGCCGAGTTCACGGTGGCCGTGTGGCCGAGTTCACGGTGGCCGTGTGGCCGAGTTCACGGTGGCCGTGTGGCCGAGTTCACGGTGGCCGTGTGGCCGGGTTCACGGTGGCCGTGTGGCTGGGTTCACGGTGGCCGTGTCTCTGTGTTCACGGTGGTCGTGTGGCTGAGTTCACGGTGGCCGTGTGGCTGGGTTCACGGTGGCCGTGTCTCTGTGTTCACGGTGGACGTGTGGCCGAGTTCACGGTGGCCGTGTGGCCGAGTTCACGGTGGTCGTGTGGCCGAGTTCACGGTGGCCGTGTGGCCGAGTTCACGGTGGCCGTGTGGCTGAGTTCACGGTGGCCGTGTCTCTGTGTTCACGGTGGTCGTGTGGCTGGGTTCACGGTGGCCGTGTCTCTGTGTTCACGGTGGTCGTGTGGCTGGGTTCACGGTGGCCGTGTCTCTGTGTTCACGGTGGTCGTGTGGCTGAGTTCACGGTGGCCGTGTGGCTGGGTTCACGGTGGCCGTGTCTCTGTGTTCACGGTGGACGTGTGGCCGAGTTCACGGTGGCCGTGTGGCTGAGTTCACGGTGGCCGTGTGGCTGAGTTCACGGTGGTCGTGTGGCTGGGTTCACGGTGGCCGTGTCTCTGTGTTCACGGTGGTCGTGTGGCTGAGTTCACGGTGGCCATGTCTGTGTTCACGGTGGCCCTGTGGCCGAGTTCACGGTGGCCGTGTGGCCGAGTTCACGGTGGCCGTGTGGCCGGGTTCGCGGTGGCCGTGTGGCTGAGTTCACGGTGGTCGTGTGGCTGAGTTCACGGTGGCCGTGTGGCTGAGTTCACGGTGGCCATGTGGCTGAGTTCACGTTGGTCGTGTGGCCGAGTTCATGGTGGCCGTGTGGCCGAGTTCACGGTGGTCGTGTGGCCGAGTTCACGGTGGCCGTGTGGCCGAGTTCACGTTGGTCGTGTGGCCGAGTTCACGGTGGCCGTGTGACCGAGTTCACGGTGGCCGTGTGGCCGGGTTCACGGTGGCCGTGTGTGGATGTCTACTATTTTACTGTCTCCCCGCGTGTCCCCGCGTGTCCCCGCGTGTCCCTGTGTCTCCCAGGCGGATGTGCGTCCCCAGGCTGACGGCTGTAATGGCCTCAAGTACAACCTGACCAACGACATCATCCAGTCCATCTTCACTACTTACCCCGCGGGTAGGACACAGGGAGACACGGGGAGACACAGGGAGACACGGGGAGACACGGGGGGACACGGGAGGGACACGGGGAGACACGGGGAGACACGGGGAGACACGGGGGGGACACGGGGGGACACGGGGAGACACGGGGAGACACGGGGAGACACGGGGAGACACGGGGGGGACACGGGGAGACACGGGGAGACACGGGGAGACACGGAGGGGACACGGGGGGGACACGGGAGGGACACGGGGAGACACGGGGGGACACGGGGAGACACGGGGGGACACGGGGAGACACGGGGAGACACGGGGGAGACACGGGAGACACGGGGGGGGGACATGCAGGGACACTCTGGGACACGTGGGGACGTCCAGGGACATGCTGGGACACTGTCTCCCCTGTGTGAGTTAATGGCTTTCCATGTGAGTCTGGGTCTATGCGAGTCTCCTCCCTCCATCTCCCTCCCTGTCACCCCGCCAGTGAGAGAGAAGTTTGTGGGCAACGTCCCGCACGCGATGACGGAGCGCGAGTTCTGGACGCGCTTCTTCCAGTCCCACTACTTCCACCGCGACCGCCTCAGCTCCGGCAGCCAGGACATCTTCTCGGAGTGTGCCAAGCAGGACGAGAGAGGTGGGGGGGTGTGTACGTGTGTGTGTGTGTGTACGTGTGTGTGTACGTGTGTGTGTGTACGTGTGTGTGTACGTGTGTGTGTGTACGTGTGTGTGTGTACGTGGTACGGCAAAACAACCCCCTACCTCCTCGCGGTGCCGGACGGGCAACTCTGTCGTGGACAGCGCTGTGGGGGGAGATCCAATTTTGATTGGCTCCTCCCCTCATGGCATATGTGTCCACCACAGGGGCTAAACGGGGGCTCTGGACGGGTGCGAGGGGCTGGTAACCCCTCCACCTTCAATTAATTACCACGAAACCACGAATTAAACTGAAATATGTAACAACTAAGTTTGTGCCGGAGGCGCCGGGGGGCCAGGCGTCTATGACGTCTCCTGGCCAAACCCCAATTGGCGGAGCCAGGAGATTGAATACCTACCCTCGGGGCTACTCCAGAAACAACGAAAAGCCACTACGGGTGGCCACGTGGAATGTTCGAACGCTCACTGCAGAGGAGAGGCTGCCACTCCTCTGTCGGGAGCTGGACCGGTACCGCCTGGATCTATGCGGCATTCAGGAGGTCCGGTGGACCGGCTCTGGCTCCTGCCACCATGAGGGGTGGACAGTCCTCGGGGCAGCAGACTGCCAAACAACAGGGTGTGGGTCTTCTTTTGAACAAAAGAATGAAGGGGGCGTGGGAGCGTGGCGGTGAGGTGTGGGAAGCTGTAAGCCCCAGGCTACTTTGGGCTCGCTTTCCCATCAACCGGAGGCGAGGAATGGTGGTCGTGGTTACTTATGCCCCCACCGAAGATGAACATCCGTGGAGGGATGCAGGCAAAGCCGATGAGTCAGATGCCTTCTATGACCTCCTGTCACAGGTGCTGGCTAAAGTGGCCCCTCGGGATAGAGTCATCATGTTGGGTGACTTCAATGCCCGAGTTGGTCATGATACTGGCACCTGGTCTGGAGTGATTGGAGGGCATGGGCCAGATCAGCTCAATAACAACGGTAGGAGGCTGCTAGATTTTTGCGCAGCCCATGGGCTTGTAATTACCAACACGCTGTTCCGGCATCGGCGCATCCACACAACATCATTGATGCATGCCGGGTCCAAGCAAGAACATCTGCTGGACTACATAGTGACGGACCAGCGAATGCGAGCCCATGTCCTTGACACCAGGACCTACCGTGGAGCTGATCTGCCCTCTGACCATCGACTAGTCATCTGTAAGATGCGCCTGCCATTCTTCCACTCCGGTGGTGGGTGTACACCCAGGACCCCATTCCAACCTAAAGTGGCCTGGTCTCAGTTATCTGATGAAAGTTGCAAGCGAGAATTTCATCATCGCTTGCGGCTGGGATTGGCATCGTCCCCGACTCCTCCTGATGTCGAGGGTAAATGGGCGAGGTTTAGGACTGTGACTCATGCAGCTGCAATGGCTGCTTTGGGTACGCGGTCCAGACCTCCCCAGACACCCTGGATGACAGAGGAGTTGTTCGGGATGGTTGAGAAAAAGCGACAGGCCCACTGTCATCGGCTACAGAATCCCACGTCAGAGAATGAGGAGGCTTACCGCAGCCTTCGCTCGGAGGTTCGGAGAGCCGTGAGGCGCTGCAAGGATGGGTGGTGGTCGCGGGTTGCTGAGGAGATGGAGTCTGCCTCAGTGGCCCGTGATCACAAATCTCTATTTAACTCCATCAAAAAAGTAACCTGCAGCGCCACACCTATTACCGTCATTAGGGGAAAAAACGGTGATCCAATTTCCGACCCAGGAACAGGTTCGCAGATTTGCTGAGCATTTCTGTGAGGTCCTGGGGGAGGGAAAATCCCTCAGCCAGGAAAACATCGTGGCACAAAGTGAGGATGACCCTGCTGAGGCTGCGGTGCCTCAAATATTGGATGAAGTCACCCCCTGTGAGTGGCTGGCTGAGGTGCCATCTGCTGAGGAAGTATTGAAGGCGATCCGGAGTCTGAGACCAGGAAAGGCAGCGGGCAGAGATGATCTCCCAAGCGAAATGCTGAGGGAGGGTGGCGTTTGTGCACAGACTGCCCTATATGACATCATAACAACAGTCTGGAACACTGGACGGGTTCCGCAGGATTGGAAGGATGCCCTGGTGGTCCCCCTTTTTAAGAAGGGGGACCGCACAGACTGTAACAACTACAGGGGCATCTCACTCCTCAGTGTGCCGGGAAAGGTCCTGGCAAGGATTATTCAGCATCGCCTTGCCAGGCACGCTGAGGAGAGGCTTGCGGAGCCCCAATGCGGTTTCAGGAAAGGGCGGTCCTGCACAGATGCCATATTTTCTGTCCGTCTGCTACAGCAGAGGTGTAGGGAATTCCAACAAGACCTACATCTCTGCTTTATTGACCTGGTCAAGGCCTATGATACCATCAGTAGGCCTGGGCTCTGGGTCGTTCTTCGTGCTTTTGGAGTACCTGACCCTCTGCTCACGATCATTAAGGACCTTCATGATGGTGAGCGGGCCCGGGTAAAACTACGTGGCCGGGAGTCAGAGCCATTCCCTGTACACCTTGGGGTGCGACAGGGATGTCCTCTGGCTCCCACATTATTTAACATCTATTTTGACCACGTAGTTCGTGAAGCCTTCAATAGCTGTACCGGGGGAATCTCCATATGGTACAGATATAATGGGAGGCTAATCGATGCCCGGGTGCGGTCAAGGGATGGCTCCCTATTGCTCAACCACGTTATGTATGCTGATGACTTGGTAATAGCTGCTCAGTCAGAGGAGGAGTTGGAGACGCTGCTGCTGAGACTGGAGCGTGCCACTAAGAGGTGGGGCCTTACCATCAGCCCCACCAAAACTAAGCACCTGCCTGGGTATTTTGTATCATCGGACACTCCACCCCCACAACTCCCAATCGGTGATGGGGCAGTTGTGGAGAGAGTGGAGAGTTTCCCATACCTGGGCAGTGTGCTTATGACTGGCTCCAGTTTAACAGCAGAGGTCTCACTCCGAATCAGTCGAGCGGCAATATCTTTTCATCGGTTGCGTAACGCTGTGTGGAAGCTACCTGGTCTGTCGCTCCGCACTAAGCTTCAGGTTTTCTCGGCCACGGTCATTCCCTCCCTTCTCTACGCTTGCGAAACGTGGACCCCCCTAATGGAACATCTTCGCCGGTTAGAAACATTTAGGCTGGCCTGCCTACGATCCATCCTGGGTTTAACCAGACTGGATTGTGTGAGGAGCTCACAAATCCTTGAAAGATCTGGGCAGGGTCCCATCGGTGAGCTCCTCCGGCAGGCAAGGCTGCGATGGCTGGGTCATGTAGCCCGCATGCCCAGCCACCGCATGCCGAAACAGCTTTTGTTTGGCCGGATTGAGGGGGCTAAGCGGGCGCGGCACGGGCTAGAGAAGAGATGGAGTGATGTGGTACAGGAGGACGTGGAGCTGAGTGGACTTGCCGATGACTGGTACCAGCGGTGTCAAGATCGGCCTCTGTGGAGGAGGCTCGTGAAGGATGCTACTGGGCAGTTGGAGGCAGTCGCCCTCCAACAACAACGGAGGGCGGAGGAGCGACGCTCAGAACAACGAGCGGAGCGCCGGGTGGCTAAAGCACAGCAGGTTGGCACAGTAGGGGGCACAGGTGGTGCATCAGCCAGTCATCTCAGTCAGTCGACCCGTGGCACCTGGGTCTGCCCCGTGACCTCCTGCCAGCGGGCGTTCGACACTTCACGTGGCCTCAGGGTGCACATAGCCTGGCACAAGCGTCGTGGTGACGTCACCGCCACTTAGTGGCGAATGGCGGTTGTTGTTGTTGTTGTGTGTACGTGTGTGTTTGTACGTGTGTGTGTGTGTACGTGTGTGTGTACGTGTGTGTACGTGTGTGTGTACGTGTGTGTGTACGTGTGTGTACGTGCGTGTGTGTACGTGCGTGTGTGTACGTGCGTGTGTGCGTGCGTGTGTGTACGTGTGTGTGTGTGTGTACGTGTGTGTGTGTGTGTGCGTGTGTGTGTGTGTGTGCGTGTGTGTGTGTGTGCGTGTGTGTGTGTGTGCGTGTGTGTGTGTGCGTGTGTGTGTGTGTGTACGTGTGTGTGTGTACGTGTGTGTGTGTACGTGTGTGTGTGTACATGTGTGTGTACGTGAGGCGAGGAGTGGAGGTCGTGGTTACTTATGCCCCCACTGAAGACGAACATCCGTGGAGGGATGCAGGCAAAGCCGATGAGTCAGATGCCTTCTATGACCTGTCACAGGTGCTGGCTAAAGTGGCCCTTCGGGGTAGAGTAATCTTGTTGGGTGACTTCAATGCCTGAGTTGGTCATGATGCTGGCACCTGTTCTGGAGTGATTGGAGGGCATTGGCCAGATCAGCTCAATAACAACGGTAGGAGGCTGCTAGATTTTTGTGCAGCCCATGGGCTTGTAATTACCAACACGCTGTTCCGGCATCGGCGCATCCACACAACATCATGGATGCATGCCGGGTCCAAGCAAGAACATCTGCTGGACTACATAGTGACGGACCAGCGGATGCAAGCCCATGTGCTTGACACCAGGACTTACCGTGGAGCTGATCTGCCATCTGACCATCAACTAGTCATCTGTAAGATGCGCCTGCCATTCTTCCACTCCGGTGGTGGGTGTACTCCCAGGACCCCATTCCAACCTAAAGTGGCCTGGTCTCAGTTATCTGATGAAAGTTGCAAGCGAGAATTTCATCATCGCTTGCGGCTGGGATTGGCATCGTCCCCGACTCCTCCTGATGTCGAGGGTAAATGGGCGAGGTTTAGGACTGTCACTCATGCTGCTGCAATGGCTACTTTGGGTATGTGGTCCAGACCTCCCCAGAGACCCTGGCTGACAGAGGAGGTGTCCAGGATGGTTGAGAAAAAGCGACAGGCCCACTGTCATCGGCTACAGAATCCCACGTCAGAGAATGAGGAGGCTTACCGCAGCCTTCGCTCGGAGAGCTGTGAGGTGCTGCAAGGATGGGTGGTGGTCGCGGGTTGCTGAGGAGATGGAGTCTGCCTCAGTGGCCCGTGATCACAAATCTCTATTTAACCCCATCAAAAAAGTAACCTGCAGCACCACACCTATTACCATCATTAGGGGAAAAAACGGTGATCCAATCTCCGACCCCCAGAAACAGGTTTGCAGATTTGCTGAGCATTTCTGTGAGGTCCTGGGGGAGGGAAAATCCCTCAGCCAGGAAAACATCGTGGCACAAAGTGAGGATGACACTGCTGAGGCTGCGGTGCCTCAAATATTGGAAGAAGTCACCCCCTGTGAGTGGCTGGCTGAGGTGCCATCTGTTGAGGAAGTACTGAAGGCGATCCGGAGTCTGAGACCAGGAAAGGCAGCGGGCAGAGATGATCTCCCAAGCGAAATGCTGAGGGAGGGCGGCGTTTGTGCACAGACTGCCCTATATGACATCATAACAACAGTCTGGACCACTGGACGGGTTCCGCAGGATTGGAAGGATGCCCTGGTGGTCCCCCTTTTTAAGAAGGGGGACCGCACAGACTGTAACAACTACAGGGGCATCTCACTCCTCAGTGTGCCGGGAAAGGTCCTGGCAAGGATTATTCAACATCGCCTTGCCAGAAACGCTGAGGAGAGGCTTGCGGAGCCCCAATGCGGTTTCAGGAAAGGGCGGTCCTGCACAGATGCCATATTTTCTGTCCGTCTGCTACAGCAGAGGTGTAGGGAATTCCAACAAGACCTACATCTCTGCTTTATTGAGCTGGTCAAGGCCTATGATACCATCAGTAGGCCTGGGCTCTGGGTTGTTCTTCGTGCTTTTGGAGTCCCTGACCCTCTGCTCACGATCATTAAGGACCTTCATGATGGTGAGCGGGCCCGGGTAAAACTACGTGGCCGGGAGTCAGAGCCATTCCCTGTTCACCTTGGGGTGCGACAGGGATATCCTCTGGCTCCCACATTATTTAACATCTATTTTGATCACATAGTTCGTGAAGTCTTCAATAGCTGTACCGGGGGAATCTCCATTTGGTACAGATATAATGGGAGGCTGATCGATGCCCGGGTGCGGTCAAGGGATGGCTCCCTATTGCTCAACCACGTTATGTATGCCGATGATTTGGTAATAGTTGCTCATTCAGAGGAGGAGTTGGAAACGCTGCTGCTGAGACTGGAGTGTGCCACTAAGAGATGGGGCCTTCCCACCAGCCCCACCAAAACTAAGCACCTGCCTGGGTATTTTGTACCATCGGACACTCCACCCCCACAACTCTCAATCGGTGATGGGGCAGTTGTGGTGACAGTGGAGAGTTTCCCATACCTGGGCAGTGTGCTTATGACTGGCTCCAGTCTAACAGTAGAGGTCTCACTCCGAATCAGTCGAGCGGCAATATCTTTTCATCGGTTGCGTAACGCTGTGTGGAAGCTACCTGGTCTGTCGCTCCGCACTAAGCTTCAGGTCTTCTCGGCCACGGTCATTCCCTCCCTTCTCTACGCTTGCGAAACATGGACCCCCTTAATGGAGCATCTTCGCCGGTTGGAAACATTTTGGCTAGCCTGCCTACGATCCATCCTGGGTTTAACCAGGCTGGGCAAGGTCCCATCGGTGAGCTCCGGCAGGCAAGGCTGCGTTGGCTGGGTCATGTAGCCCGCATGCCCAGCCACCGCATGCCGAAACAGCTTTTGTTCGGCCGGATCGAGGGGGCTAAATGGGCGCGGTACGGGCTAGAGAAGAGATGGAGTGATGTGGTACAGGAGGACGTGGAGCTGAGTGGACTTGCCGATGACCGGTATCAGCGGTGTCAAGATCGGCCTCTGTGGAGGAGGCTCTTGAAGGACGCTATTGGGCAGTTGGAGGCAGTCGTCCTCCAACAACAACGAAGGGCGGAGGAGCGACGCTCACAACAACGAGCGGAGCGCCGGGTGGCTAAAGCACAGCAGGTTGGCACAGTAGGGGGCACAGGTGGTGCATCAGCCAGTCATCTCAGTCAGTCGACCCGAGGCACCTGGGTCTGCCCCGTGACCTCCTGCTAGCGGGCGTTCGACACTTCACGTGGCCTCAAGGTGCACATGGCCTGGCACAAGCGTCATGGTGACATCACCGCCACTTAGTGGCGAATGGCGGTTGTTGTTGTTGTGTACATGTGTATGTGTGTACGTGTGTGTGTGTACGTGTGTGTGTACGTGTGTGTGTGTACGTGTGTGTGTGCAGGGCTGCAGGAGATTGTAGATAGGGGAGTGTGGAATCCTCTCCTGGACCTTACTGCCATGGGAGATTCCTCCCTCGGGGAGGTACGCATGGTGTCCACCCAGCAGTGGATAGACCCTGGTGATGATGGTGACGCTGAGAGACTTAGAGAGCGGAGTACGATGATTAGAGAACACACACACACACAGGGTAGAGACATCACCAACACGTTGATCTTCACCCAGCAGTGGATACACCACGGTGAGGATGGTGACGCTGAGACACACACATCAGACACACACAAACAATGTGTGTGTCTGTGTGTGTGCGTCTGTGTGTGTGGGGAGCGGTGGGTGTTGTGGTTAGCGCTACGCTGCGCTACGAACCCGGCGACCCGAGTTCGATTCCCGCTCACGGCCAACACCGCCGGGCGATGATTATCTGAACCGGTCTTGGGCCTCCCCTAGGTCGACTCGGCCCCAACTGAGTCGCCGGTGCGGCGGTGCGTAGTAAACACCGCCACTGGGGAGACAAAGGCGGCCGTGCGCGGTGCCGGCCACCCACCCCCTCTGCGGCGGCTTCCGTAGGCGCCGCTCGCTAACGGCACTTGCCCCCGCGGCCCGCTAGAGGCTACCTACCTCGGGAAGCTTTGCCTGTGCCTGCCGCTGAGGCGCCGCCCACCGCCGCACTCGGCCCTACGGCCCTTGGAAGGCTGCGCGGGGGACCTTTGTCTCTGTGTGCAGGGCTACGGGAGCTCCTCCCCTCCCTCCACCTCCTCCTGCACCTCCTCCTCCACCGCCTCCACCGCCTCATCGGCCCGGAGCAGCAGCAACGCAATCATCATCCGGCGTCTCAACCAACACAGCAGCATGGTGCTGGCTACCAACACCAGCAGGTGGGGGGGGGGGGACACGTGGGGGGGGGGGAGGGGGAGACACGTGGGGGGGGGGAGGGGGAGTCACGTGGGGGGGGGAGGGGGAGTCACGTGGGGGGGGGGGAGGGGGAGACACGTGGGGGGGGGGGGAGGGGGAGACACGTGGGGGGGGGGGAGGGGGAGACACGTGGGGGGGGAGACACGGGGAGTCAGACGGGTTGTTGTTGTTCACGTGACGGTTGTTGTTGTTGTTTACGTGACGTTGTTGTTGTTGACGTGCTGGTTGTTGTCAGGGGCTCTGTGAGTGGTGAGGCGGTGAAACGCTGCAGTGGAGACGCCGAGAATCAGCAACAACCACAACAACCACAACAACCACCCACTAAGAAGGTGCTCGGGGGTGGTGGCGGTGGTGGTGGTGGTGGTAGTGGTGGCGATGGTGGTAGTGGTGGTGGTGGTAGTGGCGGTGGTGGTGGTGATGGCGGCGGTGGCGATGGTGGTGGCGGTGGCCATGGTGGTAGTGGTGGTGGTGGCGGTGGTGGTGGTGGTGATGGTGGTGGCGGTGGTGGTGGTGGTGGTGGCGGGGGTGGTGGTGGTGGTGGTGGCGGGGGTGGTGGTGGTGGTTTATGTATTGTGGTTGTTGTGTTGTGTATAGTGGTTGTTGTGTATAGTGGTTGTTGTTTGTAGTGGTTGTTGTGGTTGTTGTGGTTGTTGTGGTAGAACTGCGTAGAGGAGGCGTGCCGCTATGAAGATCTGCTGGAACCGCGTCCTAACGAGACGGTGACCCTGAACCTCAAGAGATCAGACCGGTACCACCACCACCACAACCACCACCACTATGCATACAACAACCACCACCACTACAACCACAACCACCACTACTATACATACAACCACAACCACCACCACTATGCATACAACAACCACCACCACAACCACCACCACCACTATACATACAACCACCACTACTATACATACAACCACAACCACCACCACTATACATACAACCACCACCACTATACATACAACCACAACCACCACCACTATACATACAACCACCACTATACATACAACCACAACCACCACCACTATACATACAACCACCACCACTATACATACAACCACAACCACTATATAGTGAGGGAAAAAAGTATTTGATCCCCTGCTGATTTTGTACGTTTGTCCACTGGCAAAGAAATGATCAGTCTATAATTTTAATGGTAGGTTTATTTGAACAGTGAGAGACAGAATAACAACAACAAAAATCCAGAAAAACGCATGTCAAAAATGTTATAAATTTATTTGCATTTTAATGAGGGAAATAAGTATTTGACCCCCTCTGCATAACATGACTTAGTACTTGGTGGCAAAACCCTTGTTGGCAATCACAGAGGTCAGACGTTTCTTGTAGTTGGACACCAGGTTTGCACACATCTCAGGATGGATTTTGTCCCACTCCTCTTTGTAGAACTTCTCCAAGTCATTAAGGTTCGAGGCTGACGTTAGGCAACTCGAACCTTCAGCTCCCTCCACAGATTTTCTATGGGATTAAGGTCTGGAGACTGGCTAGGCCACTCCAGGACCTTAATGTGCTTCTTCTTGAGCCACTCCTTTGTTGCCTTGGCCATGTGTTTTGGGTCATTGCCATGCTGGAATACCCATCCACGACCCATTTTCAATGCCCTGGCTGAGGGAAGGAGGTTCTCACCCGAGATTTGACGGTACATGGCCCCGTCCATCGTCCCTTTGTTGCGGTGAAGTTGTCCTGTCCCCTTAGCAGAAAAACACCCCCAAAGCATAATGTTTCCACCTCCATGTTTGACGGTGGGGATGGTGTTCTTGGGGTCATAGGCAGCATTCCTCCTCCTCCAAACACGGCGAGTTGAGTTGATGCCAAAGAGCTCCATTTTGGTCTCATCTGACCACAACACTTTCACCCAGTTGTCGTCTGAATCATTCAGATGTTCATTGGCAAACTTCAGACGGGCATGTATATGTGCTTTCTTGAGCAGGGGGACCTTGCGGGCGCTGCAGGATTTCAGTCCTTCACGGCGTAGTGTGTTACCAATTGTTTTCTTGGTGACTATGGTCCCAGCTGCCTTGAGATCATTGACAAGATCCTCCCGTGTAGTTCTGGGCTGATTCGTCACCGTTCTCATGATCATTGCAACTCCACGAGGTTAGATCTTGCATGGAGCCCAAGGCCGAGGGAGATTGACAGTTCTTTTGTGTTTCTTTCATTTGCGAATAATCGCACCAACTGTTGTCACCTTCTCACCAAGCTGCTTGGCAATGGTCTTGTAGCACATTCCAGCCTTGTGTAGGTCTACAATCTTGTCCCTGACGTCCTTGGAGAGCTCTTTGGTCTTGGCCATGGTGGAGAGTTTGGAATCTGATTTATTGATTGCTTCAGTGGACAGGTGTCTTTTATACAGGTAACAAGCTGAAATTAGGAGCACTCCAATTAAGAGTGTGCTTCTAATCTCAGCTCGTTACCTGTATAAAAGACACCTAGGAGCCAGAAATCTTTCTGATTGAGAGGGGGTCAAATACTTATTTCCCTCATTAAAATGCAAATCAATTTATAACATTTTTGACATGCGATTTGCCGGATTTTTGTTGTTGTCATTCTGTCTCTCACTGTTCAAATAAACCTACCATTAAAATTATAGACTGATCATTTCTTTGTCAGTGGGCAAACGTACAAAATCAGCAGGGGATCAAATACTTTTTTCTCTCACTGTACATACAACCACCACCACTATACATACAACCACCACCATAACCATCCACCAGTATGCACACCCACCACAGCTGGTGTGTCTGTGTGTGTATCTGTATGTGTGTGTGTCTTGTGCGTGCGTGTGTGTGTGTGTCTTGTGCTTGCGTGTGTGTGTATCTGTGTGTGTGGGTCTTGTGCGTGCGTGTATGTGTGTGTGTACGCGTGTGTGACTGTGTGTGTGTGTGACTGTGTGACTGTGTGTGTGTGTGCGTCTGTGTGACTGTGTGACTCTGTGTGTAAATGTGACTGTGTGTGACTCTGTGTGTAACTGTGACTGTGTGTGACTCTGTGTGTGACTCTGTTTGTGTGTGACTGTGTCTGTCTGTGTGTGTGTCTGTCTGTGTGTGTGTCTGTCTGTGTGTGACTGTGTCTGTCTGTGTGTGTCTGTCTGTGTGTGACTGTGTCTGTGCGTGTGTGACTGTGTGTGTGTGTGTGTGTGACTGTGTGTGTGTGTGTGACTGTGTGTGTGTGTGACTGTGTGTGTGTGTGACTGTGTGTGTGTGTGACTGAGTGGGGAGCGATAGTGTATCGGTTAGTGCGCTGCGCTATGAACCTGGCGACCCGGGTTCGATTCCCGCTCACGGCCAACACCAGTGACGATTATCTGAACCGGTCCCGGGCCTCCCCTAGGTCGACTCAGCCTCAAATGAGTACCTGGTGCGGTGTGTAAACATTGCCACTAGGGAGACAAAGGCGGTCGGGCGTGGTGCTGGCCACCCACCCCCTCGTGTACCGTTCCGGCCTTCATAGGTGCTCGCTAACAGCACTTGCCCCTACAGTCTGTTAAGGCTATATGGGGGATCTTGTGTGTGACTGTGTGTGTGACTGTGACTGTGTGTGTGACTGTGACTGTGTGTGTGACTGTGTGTGTGCGGCAAAACAACCCCCTACCTCCTCGTGGTGCCGGACGGGCAACTCTGTCGTGGACAGCGCTGTGGGGGGAGATCCAATTTTGATTGGCTCCTCCCCTCATGGCATATGTGTCCACCACAGGGGCTAAACGGGGGCTCTGGACGGGTGCGAGGGGCTGGTAACCCCTCCACCTTCAATTAATTACCACGAAACCACGAATTAAACTGAAATATGTAACAACTAAGCTTGTGCCGGAGGCCCCGGGGGGCCAGGTGTCTATGACGTCTCCTGGCCAAACCCCAATTGGCGGAGCCAGGAGATTGAATACCTACCCTCGGGGCTACTCCAGAAACAACGAAAAGCCACTACGGGTGGCCACGTGGAATGTTCGAACGCTCACTGCAGAGGAGAGGCTGCCACTCCTCTGTCGGGAGCTGGACCGGTACCGCCTGGATCTATGCGGCATTCAGGAGGTCCGGTGGACCGGCTCTGGCTCCTGCCACCATGAGGGGTGGACAGTCCTCTACTCGGGGCAGCAGACTGCCAAACAACAGGGTGTGGGTCTTCTTTTGAACAAAAGAATGAAGGGGGCGTGGGAGCGTGGCGGTGAGGTGTGGGAAGCTGTAAGCCCCAGGCTACTTTGGGCTCGCCTTCCCATCAACCGGAGGCGAGGAATGGTGGTCGTGGTTACTTATGCCCCCACCGAAGATGAACATCCGTGGAGGGATGCAGGCAAAGCCGATGAGTCAGATGCCTTCTATGACCTCCTGTCACAGGTGCTGGCTAAAGTGGCCCCTCGGGATAGAGTCATCATGTTGGGTGACTTCAATGCCCGAGTTGGTCATGATACTGGCACCTGGTCTGGAGTGATTGGAGGGCATGGGCCAGATCAGCTCAATAACAACGGTAGGAGGCTGCTAGATTTTTGTGCAGCCCATGGGCTTGTAATTACCAACACGCTGTTCCGGCATCGGCGCATCCACACAACATCATGGATGCATGCCGGGTCCAAGCAAGAACATCTGCTGGACTACATAGTGACGGACCAGCGAATGCGAGCCCATGTCCTTGACACCAGGACCTACCGTGGAGCTGATCTGCCCTCTGACCATCGACTAGTCATCTGTAAGATGCACCTGCCATTCTTCCACTCCGGTGGTGGGTGTACACCCAGGACCCCATTCCAACCTAAAGTGGCCTGGTCTCAGTTATCTGATGAAAGTTGCAAGCGAGAATTTCATCATCGCTTGCGACTGGGATTGGCATCGTCCCCGACTCCTCCTGATGTCGAGGGTAAATGGGCGAGGTTTAGGACTGTGACTCATGCAGCTGCAATGGCTGCTCTGGGTACGCGGTCCAGACCTCCCCAGACACCCTGGATGACAGAGGAGTTGTTCAGGATGGTTGAGAAAAAGCGACAGGCCCACTGTCATCGGCTACAGAATCCCACGTCAGAGAATGAGGAGGCTTACCGCAGCCTTCGCTCGGAGGTTCGGAGAGCCGTGAGGCGCTGCAAGGATGGGTGGTGGTCGCGGGTTGCTGAGGAGATGGAGTCTGCCTCAGTGGCCCGTGATCACAAATCTCTATTTAACTCCATCAAAAAAGTAACCTGCAGCGCCACACCTATTACCATCATTAGGGGAAAAAACGGTGATCCAATTTCCGACCCCCAGGAACAGGTTCGCAGATTTGCTGAGCATTTCTGTGAGGTCCTGGGGGAGGGAAAATCCCTCAGCCAGGAAAGCATCGTGGCACAAAGTGAGGATGACCCTTCTGAGGCTGCGGTGCCTCAAATATTGGATGAAGTCACCCCCTGTGAGTGGCTGGCTGAGGTGCCATCTGCTGAGGAAGTATTGAAGGCGATCCGGAGTCTGAGACCAGGAAAGGCAGCGGGCAGAGATGATCTCCCAAGCGAAATGCTGAGGGAGGGTGGCGTTTGTGCACAGACTGCCCTATATGACATCATAACATCAGTCTGGACCACTGGACGGGTTCCGCAGGATTGGAAGGATGCCCTGGTGGTCCCCCTTTTTAAGAAGGGGGACCGCACAGACTGTAACAACTACAGGGGCATCTCACTCCTCAGTGTGCCGGGAAAGGTCCTGGCAAGGATTATTCAGCATCGCCTTGCCAGGCATGCTGAGGAGAGGCTTGCGGAGCCCCAATGCGGTTTCAGGAAAGGCGGTCCTGCACAGATGCCATATTTTCTGTCCGTCTGCTACAGCAAAGGTGTAGGGAATTCCAACAAGACCTACATCTCTGCTTTATTGACCTGGTCAAGGCCTATGATACCATCAGTAGGCCTGGGCTCTGGGTCGTTCTTCGTGCTTTTGGAGTACCTGACCCTCTGCTCACGATCATTAAGGACCTTCATGATGTTGAGCGGGCCCGGGTAAAACTACGTGGCCGGGAGTCAGAGCCATTCCCTGTACACCTTGGGGTGCGACAGGGATGTCCTCTGGCTCCCACATTATTTAACATCTATTTTGACCACGTAGTTCGTGAAGCCTTCAATAGCTGTACCGGGGGAATCTCCATATGGTACAGATATAATGGGAGGCTAATCGATGCCCGGGTGCGGTCAAGGGATGGCTCCCTATTGCTCAACCACGTTATGTATGCTGATGATTTGGTAATAGCTGCTCAGTCAGAGGAGGAGTTGGAGACGCTGCTGCTGAGACTGGAGCGTGCCACTAAGAGGTGGGGCCTTACCATCAGCCCCACCAAAACTAAGCACCTGCCTGGGTATTTTGTACCATCGGACACTCCACCCCCACAACTCCCAATCGGTGATGGGGCAGTTGTGGAGAGAGTGGAGAGTTTCCCATACCTGGGCAGTGTGCTTATGACTGGCTCCAGTTTAACAGCAGAGGTCTCACTCCGAATCAGTCGAGCGGCAATATCTTTTCATCGGTTGCGTAACGCTGTGTGGAAGCTACCTGGTCTGTCGCTCCGCACTAAGCTTTAGGTCTTCTCGGCCACGGTCATTCCCTCCCTTCTCTACGCTTGCGAAACGTGGACCCCCCTAATGGAACATCTTCGCCGGTTAGAAACATTTAGGCTGGCCTGCCTACGATCCATCCTGGGTTTAACCAGACTGGATTGTGTGAGGAGCTCACAAATCCTTGAAAGATCTGGGCAAGGTCCCATCGGTGAGCTCCTCCGGCAGGCAAGGCTGCGATGGCTGGGTCATGTAGCCCGCATGCCCAGCCACCGCATGCCGAAACAGCTTTTGTTTGGCCGGATTGAGCGGGCTAAGCGGGCGCGGCACGGGCTAGAGAAGAGATGGAGTGATGTGGTACAGGAGGACGTGGAGCTGAGTGGACTTGCCGATGACTGGTACCAGCGGTGTCAAGATCGGCCTCTGTGGAGGAGGCTCGTGAAGGATGCTACTGGGCAGTTGGAGGCAGTCGCCCTCCAACAACAACGGAGGGCGGAGGAGCGACGCTCACAACAGCGAGCGGAGCGCCGGGTGGCTAAAGCACAGCAGGTTGGCACAGTAGGGGGCACAGGTGGTGCATCAGCCAGTCATCTCAGTCAGTCGACCCGTGGCACCTGGGTCTGCCCCGTGACCTCCTGCCAGCGGGCGTTCGACACTTCACGTGGCCTCAGGGTGCACATAGCCTGGCACAAGCGTCGTGGTGACGTCACCGCCACTTAGTGGCGAATGGCGGTTGTTGTTGTGACTGTGTGTGTGTGTGTGACTGTGTCACTGTGTGTGTGTGTGTGACTGTGTCACTGTGTGTGTGTCACTGTGTGTGTGTCACTGTGTGTGTCACTGTGTGTGTGTGACTGTGTGTGTGTGTGACTGTGTGTGTGACTGTGTGTGTGACTGTGTGTGTGTGCTCGTGTACCGTTACCGGCCTTCATAGGTGCTCGCTAACAGCACTTGCCCCCTACAGTCTGTTAAAGCTATATGGGGGATCTTTGTTTTTGTATCTTTGTGTGTGACTGTGTGTGTCACTGTGTGTGTGACTGTGTGTGTGTGACTGTGTGTGACTGTGTGTGACTGTGTGTGTGTGACTGTGTGTGTGACTGTGTGTGACTGTGTGTGTGCTAGGTATTTCCATGGGCCTGTGCCCGTCCAGCCGTGCCCCTACAGCACCGGCCACGAGATCCTGGGGGCCGTGGGCGCCACACGCTCAGAGATGGCCTCCTACACCCCCTGCCCCCAACAGGTGGCGGCATCACCCTCCTCATCGTCACACACACACAGTCACACACACACACAGTCACACACACACACACAGTCACACACACATACAGTCACACACACACAGTCACACACACAGTCACACACACACACAGTCACACACACAGTCACACACACACAGTCACACACACACACAGTCACACACACACACAGTCACACACACAGTCACACACACACAGTCACACACACACACAGTCACACACAGTCACACACACACAGTCACACACACAGACAACAACAACAACAACCGCCATTCGCCACTAAGTGGCGGTGACGTCACCACGACGCTTGTGCCAGGCTATGTGCACCGTGAGGCCACGTGAAGTGTCGAACGCCCGCTGGCAGGAGGTCACGGGGCAGACCCAGCAGGTGCCACGGGTCGACTGACTGAGATGACTGGCTGATGCACCACCCTTGCCCCCTACTGTGCCAACCTGCTGTGCTTTAGCCACCCGGCGCTCCGCTCGTTGTTCTGAGCGTCGCTCCTCCGCCCTCCGTTGTTGTTGGAGGGCGACTGCCTCCAACTGCCCAGTAGCATCCTTCACGAGCCTCCTCCACAGAGGCCGATCTTGACACTGCTGGTACCAGTCATCGGCAAGTCTACTCAGCTCCACGTCCTCCTGTACCACATCACTCCATCTCTTCTCTAGCCCATGCCGCGCCCGCTTAGCCCCCTCAATCCGGCCGAACAAAAGCTGTTTCGGCATGCGGTGGCTGGGCATGCGGGCTACATGACCCAGCCATCGCAGCCTTCCCTGCCGGAGGAGCTCACCAATGGGACCTTGCCCAGATCTTTGAAGGATTTTTTAGCTCCTCACACAATCCAGTCTGGTTAAACCCAGGATGGATCGTAGGCAGGCCAGCCTAAATGTTTCTACCCGGCTAAGATGTTCTATTAGGGGGGTCCACGTTTCGCAAGCGTAGAGAAGGGAGGGAATGACCGTGGCCGAGAAGACCTGAAGCTTAGTGCGGAGCGACAGACCAGGTAGCTTCCACACAGCGTTACGCAACCGATGAAAAGATATTGCCGCTCGACTGATTCGGAGTGAGATCTCTGCTGTTAAACTGGAGCCAGTCATAAGCACACTCCCCAGGTATGGGAAACTCTCCACTCTCTCCACAACTGCCCCATCACCGATTGGGAGTTGTGGGGGTGGAGTGTCCGATGGTACAAAATACCCAGGCAGGTGCTTAGTTTTGGTGGGGCTGATGGTAAGGCCCCACCTCTTAGTGGCACGCTCCAGTCTCAGCAGCAGCGTCTCCAACTCCTCCTCTGACTGAGCAGCTATTACCAAATCAGCAGCATACATAACGTGGTTGAGCAATAGGGAGCCATCCCTTGACCGCACCCAGGCATCGATCAGCAGTCACACAGTCACACACACACACACAGTCACACACACAGACACACACACACAGACACACACATCATCACCCTCCTCATCATCACCCTCCTCATCGTCACCCTCCTCCTGCACCTCACCCTGCGGCTGCACCTACATACCCACTGCTCCACCAGGGATCCACCCCCTCCACCAGCCTCTGGTGTCTCTGACTGTCTCTCTGTGTCTCTCTGTCTCTGTGTCTCTCGCTGTGTCTCTCTCTGACTCTCTGTGTCTCTCCCCGTGTCTCTCTCCCCGTGTCTCTCTCTGACTCTCTCCCCGTGTCTCTCTCCTCGTGTCTCTCTCTGACCGTCTCCCCGTGTCTCTCTCCCCGTGTCTCTGTCCCCGTGTCTCTGTCCCCGTGTGTCTCTGCCAGGCTCTCTCCGCTGCTCTCTCGTCCTCCGCCATCGCCTCCCTCTCTCCGGGAGGCTCCTTGATGCAGGGCGGTGCTCAGTCCAGCAGCAGAGGTAACCCCTTGACCCCACGACATGTGACCTCTTGACCTATACACATGATCTTGTGTACTGCAAGATCTCTGTGTGTCTCTGTGTGCATGTGTGCGTGTGTCTGTGTGTGTGTCTGTGTGCGCGTGTGTGTGTGTGTCTGTGTGTGTTTGTGTGTGTGTCTGTCTGTGTGTCTGTGTGTGGCCTGGCACAAGCGTCGTGGTAACGTCACCGCCACTTAGTGGCGAATGGCGGTTGTTGTTGTCAATGTGTGTGTGTGTCACTGTGTGTGTGTCACTGTGTGTGTGCTAGAGATGATCTCTGTGGAGCTACAGGATGAGCTGCTACTTTTCTACCTGTCTGTGTGTGTCACTGTGTGTGTCACTGTGTGTGTGTGTCACTGTGTGTGTCACTGTGTGTGTGTGTCACTGTGTGTGTCACTGTGTGTGTGTCACTGTGTGTGTGCTAGAGATGATCTCTGTGGAGCTACAGGATGAGCTGCTACTTCTCTACCTGTCTCTGTAGGTGTCACTGTGTGTGTGTCACTGTGTGTGTCACTGTGTGTGTCACTGTGTGTGCTAGAGATGATCTCTGTGGAGCTACAGGATCAGCTGCTACTTCTCTACCTGTCACTGTGTGTGTGTGTCACTGTGTGTGTGTCACTGTGTGTGTGTCACTGTGTGTGTGTCACTGTGTTTGTGTCACTGTGTGTGTCACTGTGTTGTGTGTGCTAGAGATGATCTCTGTGGAGCTACAGGATGAGCTGCTACTTCTCTACCTGTCTCTGTGTGTGTGTGTGTCACTGTGTGTGTGTCACTGTGTGTGTGTCACTGTGTGTGTGTGTGTGTCACTGTGTGTGTGTCACTGTGTGTGTGTCACTATGTGTGTGTCACTGTGTGTGTGTCACTGTGTGTGTCACTGTGTGTGTGTCACTGTGTGTGTGTGTCACTGTGTGTGTGTCACTGTGTGTGTGTCACTGTGTTTGTGTCACTGTGTGTGTCACTGTGTTGTGTGTGCTAGAGATGATCTCTGTGGAGCTACAGGATGAGCTGCTACTTCTCTACCTGTCTCTGTGTGTGTGTGTGTCACTGTGTGTGTGTCACTGTGTGTGTGTCACTGTGTGTGTGTGTGTGTCACTGTGTGTGTGTCACTGTGTGTGTGTCACTATGTGTGTGTCACTGTGTGTGTGCCACTGTGTGTGTCACTGTGTGTGTGTCACTGTGTGTGTCACTGTGTGTGTGTGTCACTGTGTGTGTGTCACTGTGTGTGTGTCACTGTGTGTGTCACTGTGTGTGTCACTGTGTGTGTGTCACTGTGTGTGTGTCACTGTGTGTGTGTCACTGTGTGCTAGAGATGATCTCTGTGGAGCTACAGGATGAGCTGCTACTTCTCTACCTGTCTCTGTGTGTGTGTGTGTCACTGTGTGTGTGTGTCACTGTGTCACTGTGTGTGTCACTGTGTGTGTGTCACTGTGTGTGTCACTGTGTGTGCTAGAGATGATCTCTGTGGAGCTACAGGATGAGCTGCTACTTCTCTACCTGTCTCTGTGTGTGTGTCACTGTGTGTGTGTCACTGTGTGTGTGTCACTGTGTGTGTGTGTCACTGTGTGTGTCACTGTGTGTGTGTCACTGTGTGTGTCACTGTGTGTGTGTCACTGTGTGTGTCACTGTGTGTGCTAGAGATGATCTCTGTGGAGCTACAGGATGAGCTGCTACTTCTCTACCTGTCACTGTGTGTGTGTTTGTCACTGTGTGTGTCACTGTGTGTGTGTGTGTCACTGTGTGTCACTGTGTGTGTCACTGTGTCACTGTGTGTGTGTCACTGTGCTAGAGATGATCTCTGTGGAGCTACAGGATGAGCTGCTACTTCTCTACCTGTCTCTGTGTGTGTGTCACTGTGTGTGTGTCACTGTGTGTGTATCACTGTGTCACTGTGTGTGTGTGTCACTGTGTGTGTCACTGTGTGTGTGTCACTGTGTGTGTGTCACTGTGTGTGTCACTGTGTGTCACTGTGTGTGTCACTGTGTGCTAGAGATGATCTCTGTGGAGCTACAGGATGAGCTGCTACTTCTCTACCTGTCACTGTGTGTGTCACTGTGTGTCACTGTGTGTGTGTCACTGTGTGTGTCACTGTGTGTGTCACTGTGTTGTGTGTGCTAGAGATGATCTCTGTGGAGCTACAGGATGAGCTGCTACTTCTCTACCTGTCACTGTGTGTGTCACTGTGTGTGTCACTGTGTTTGTCACTGTGTGTGTCACTGTGTGTGTCACTGTGTGTGTGTGTCACTGTGTGTGTGTCACTGTGTGCTAGAGATGATCTCTGTGGAGCTACAGGATGAGCTGCTACTTCTCTACCTGTCTCTGTGTGTCACTGTGTGTGTGTCACTGTGTGTGTCTCTGTGTGTGTGTCACTGTGTGTGTGTCACTGTGTGTGTGTGTGTCACTGTGTGTGTCACTGTGTGTGTGTGTCACTGTGTGTGTCACTGTGTGTGTCACTGTGTGTGTGTCACTGTGTGTGTCACTGTGTGTGTGTCACTGTGTGTGTCACTGTGTGTGTGTCACTGTGTGTGTGTCACTGTGTGTGTCTCTGTGTGTGCTAGAGATGATCTCTGTGGAGCTACAGGATGAGCTGCTACTTCTCCACCTGTCTCTGTGTGTGTGTGTCACTGTGTGTGTGTCACTGTGTGTGTGTCACTGTGTGTGTGTGTCACTGTGTGTGTGTGTCACTGTATGTGTGTCACTGTATGTGTGTCACTGTGTGTGTGTGTGTCACTGTGTGTGTCACTGTGTTGTGTGTGTCACTGTGTGTGTGTGTCACTGTGTGTGTGTGTCACTGTATGTGTGTGTCACTGTGTGTGTCACTGTATGTGTGTCACTGTGTGTGTGTGTGTCACTGTGTGTGTCTCTGTGTGTGCTAGAGATGATCTCTGTGGAGCTACAGGATGAGCTGCTACTTCTCTACCTGTCACTGTGTGTGTGTGTCACTGTGTGTGTCACTGTGTGTGTCACTGTGTGTGTGTGTGTCACTGTGTGTGTCACTGTGTGTGTGTCACTGTGTGCTAGAGATGATCTCTGTGGAGCTACAGGATGAGCTGCTACTTCTCTACCTGTCTCTGTGTGTGTGTGTCACTGTGTGTGTCACTGTGTGTGTCACTGTGTGTGTGTCACTGTGTGTGTGTGTCACTGTGTGTGTGTCACTGTGCTAGAGATGATCTCTGTGGAGCTACAGGATGAGCTGCTACTTCTCTACCTGTCACTGTGTGTGTCACTGTGTGTGTCACTGTGTGTGTGTCACTGTGTGTGTGTGTCACTGTGTGTGTGTCACTGTGCTAGAGATGATCTCTGTGGAGCTACAGGATGAGCTGCTACTTCTCTACCTGTCTCTGTGTGTGTGTGTCACTGTGTGTGTGTCACTGTGTGTGTCACTGTGTGTCACTGTGTGTGTGTGTCACTGTGTGTGTGTGCTAGAGATGATCTCTGTGGAGCTACAGGATGAGCTGCTACTTCTCTACCTGTCTCTGGGGGAGCTGCTGCGTCACTTTTGGGGCTGCTTCCCCCTCAACTCCCCCCTCCAGCAAGACAAAGTGGGCACCCCCCCCCCCCACGTGACCCCCCCCTCCACGTGACCCCCCCCCCACGTGTCCCCCCCCCCCCACGTGACCCCCCCCCGTATCCCCCCCACGTCCCCCCGTGTCTCCCTGCCGGTGATATCGGTGATGGTGATGGTGTTGGTGCTGGTGATGTTGTTGGTGCTGGTGCTGGTGATGGTGTTGGTGATGGTGATGTTGATGGTGTTGGTGATGGTGATGTTGATGTTGATGGTGTTGGTGATGTTGATGGTGTTGGTGCTGGTGATGGTGATGTTGATGGTGTTGGTGATGGTGATGTTGATGGTGATGTTGATGGTGTTGGTGATGTTGATGGTGATGTTGATGGTGATGGTGTTGGTGCTGGTGATGTTGATGGTGATGTTGATGGTGATGTTGATGGTGTTGGTGTTGGTGATGGTGATGTTGATGGTGATGTTGATGGTGTTGGTGATGGTGATGTTGATGTTGATGGTGTTGGTGATGGTGTTGTTGATGTTGATGGTGTTGGTGATGTTGATGGTGATGGTGTTGGTGATGTTGATGGTGTTGGTGATGGTGATGTTGATGGTGATGTTGATGGTGTTGGTGATGTTGATGGTGATGTTGATGGTGATGGTGTTGGTGATGGTGATGTTGATGGTGATGTTGATGGTGTTGGTGATGGTGATGTTGATGTTGATGGTGTTGGTGATGTTGATGGTGTTGGTGCTGGTGATGGTGATGTTGATGGTGTTGGTGATGGTGATGTTGATGGTGATGTTGATGGTGTTGGTGATGTTGATGGTGATGTTGATGGTGATGGTGTTGGTGCTGGTGATGTTGATGGTGATGTTGATGGTGATGTTGATGGTGTTGGTGTTGGTGATGGTGATGTTGATGGTGATGTTGATGGTGTTGGTGATGGTGATGTTGATGTTGATGGTGTTGGTGATGGTGTTGTTGATGTTGATGGTGTTGGTGATGTTGATGGTGATGGTGTTGGTGATGTTGATGGTGTTGGTGATGGTGATGTTGATGGTGATGTTGATGGTGTTGGTGATGTTGATGGTGATGTTGATGGTGATGGTGTTGGTGATGGTGATGTTGATGGTGATGTTGATGGTGTTGGTGCTGGTGCTGGTGATGTTGATGTTGATGGTGATGTTGATGGTGTTGGTGATGGTGATGTTGATGGTGATGTTGATGGTGTTGGTGATGTTGATGGTAATGTTGATGGTGTTGGTGATGGTGATGGTGATGTTGATGGTGTTGGTGATGGTGATGTTGATGGTGTTGGTGATGTTGATGGTGATGTTGATGGTGTTGGTGATGGTGATGTTGATGGTGATGTTGATGGTGATGTTGATGGTGTTGGTGATGTTGATGGTGATGATGCAGGTGATGAGGGTGGTTTTGATGATGATGATGATGCAGGTGATGAGGGTGATGATGTTGATGGTGGTGGTGTTGTTGATGATGATGATGCAGGTGATGAGGGTGATGTTTATGATGATGTTGATGATGGTGATGTTGATGATGGTGATGATGATAATGATGATGCAGGTGATGTTTATGATGATGATGCAGGTGATGAGGGTGATGTTTATGATGATGATGATGTTGATGGTGGTGTTGTTGATGATGATGCAGGTGATGAGGGTGATGTTTATGATGATGTTGATGATGATGATGCAGGTGATGAGGGTGATGATGTTGATGATGCAGGTGATGATGTTTATGATGATGATGATGATGCAGGTGATGATGTTTATGATGATGATGATGATGCAGGTGATGATGTTGATGATGAGGGTGTTGTTGTTGATGATGCAGATGATGATGATGGTGTTGATGATGCAGGTGATGATGTTTATGATGATGATGCAGGTGATGATGTTTATGATGATGATGATGATGCAGGTGATGATGTTGATGATTAGGGTGTTGTTGTTGATGATGATGATGCAGATGTTGATGGTGTTGATGATGCAGGTGATGATGTTTATGATGATGATGATGGTGTTGATGATGCAGGTGATGATGTTTATGATGATGATGCAGGTGATGATAATGATGTTGATGATGCAGGTGATGAGGGTGGTGATGTTGATGATGATGATGCAGGTGATGAGGGTGGTGATGATGATGATGATGCAGGTGATGAGGGTGGTGATGTTGATGATGCAGGTGATGAGGGTGGTGATGTTTATGATGCTGATGATGCAGGTGATGATGTTGATGATGATGATGATGCAGGTGATGAGGGTGGTGTTGATGTTTATGTTGATGATGATGCAGGTGATGAGGGTGATGGTGTTGATGATGATGATGATGCAGGTGATGAGGGTGATGTTAATGATGATGATGGTGATGATGTTGATGGTGTTGATGATGATGCAGGTGATGTTGTTTATGTTGATGATGATGCAGGTGATGAGGGTGATGGTGGTGTTGATGGTGTTGATGATGATGATGCAGGTGATGAGGGTGATGTTGATGATGATGTTTATGATGATGATGGTGATGATGATGATGTTGATGGTGTTGATGATGATGATGCAGGTGATGTTTATGATGTTGATGATGATGCAGGTGATGAGGGTGGTGATGTTTATGATGATGATGCAGGTGATGATGTTGATGATGAGGGTGTTGTTGTTGATGATGATGATGCAGATGATGATGATGGTGTTGATGATGCAGGTGATGATGTTTATGATGATGATGATGTTGATGATGCAGGTGATGATGTTTATGATGATGATGATGCAGGTGATGATAATGATGTTGATGATGCAGGTGATGAGGGTGGTGATGATGATGATGCAGGTGATGAGGGTGGTGATGTTGATGATGCAGGTGATGAGGGTGGTGATGATGATGATGATGCAGGTGATGATGTTGATGATGATGGTGATGCAGGTGACGAGGGTGGTGTTGATGTTTATGTTGATGATGATGCAGGTGATGAGGGTGATGGTGGTGTTGATGATGATGATGATGATGCAGGTGATGATGTTGATGGTGTTGATGATGATGCAGGTGATGTTGTTTATGTTGATGATGATGCAGGTGATGAGGGTGATGGTGGTGTTGATGTTGTTTATGTTGATGATGATGCAGGTGATGAGGGTGATGGTGGTGTTGATGGTGTTGATGATGATGATACAGGTGATGAGGGTGATGTTGATGATGATGTTTATGATGATGATGGTGATGATGATGATGTTGATGGTGTTGATGATGATGCAGGTGATGATGATGATGATGCAGGTGATGTTTATGATGTTGATGATGATGCAGGTGATGAGGGTGGTGATGTTTATGATGATGATGCAGGTGATGAGGGTGCGTCTCAGCCTCGAGCGTTTCACCTCCTCGCGGCTCCTCCCCTTCAACGACAAGCTGAGCCGCAATCACGTCAGCACCAACGTAACCATGGTTACCACGCAGTTACCACGCAGTCACCATGGTTACCAGACGGTTACCACGCAGTTACCACGCAGTTTCCATGGTTACCACGCAGTTACCACACAGTCACCACACATTTACCACGCAGTTTCCATGGTTACCACGCAGTTACCACACAGTCACCACACAGTTACCACGCAGTTTCCATGGTTACCACGCAGTTACCACACAGTCACCACACAGTTACCACGCAGTTTCCATGGTTACCACGCAGTTACCACGCAGTTACCATGGTTACCACGGAGTCACTAAGCAGTTTCCATGGTTACCACGCAGTTACCATGGTCGCCATGCTGTTACCATGGTTACCACGCAGTAACCATGGTTACCACGCAGTCACCACGGTCACCACGCAGTCACCATGGTTACTACGCAGTTACCACGCAGTCACCACGGTTACCACACAGTTACCACGCAGTTACCATGGTTACCACACAGTTACCACGCAGGTACCATGGTTACCACGCAGTCACCATGCACAACCACACAGTAACCACGCAGTCATCACGGTTACCACACAGTTACCACACAGTTACCATGGTTACCACACAGTCACCACACAGTCACCACACAGTCACCACGCAGTTACCACGCAGTCACTATGGTTACCACGCAGTTACCACACAGTTACCACACAGTTACCACGCAGTCACCATGGTTACCACGCAGTTACCACGCAGTTACCACACAGTCACCACACAGTTACCACACAGTCACCACACAGTTACCACACAGTCACCACACAGTCACCACACAGTTACCACACAGTCACCACACAGTCACCACACAGTTACCACACAGTCACCACACAGTCACCACACAGTTACCACACAGTCACCACACAGTCACCACACAGTTACCACGGTTACCACGCAGTCACCACAGTTACCACACAGTTACCACGCAGTCACCACGCAGTTACCACACAGTTACCACGCAGTTACCACACAGTCACCACACAGTTACCACAGTCACCACACAGTTACCACGCAGTTACCACACAGTTACCACACAGTTACCACGCAGTTACCACGCAGTTACCACACAGTTACCACACAGTCACCACACAGTCACCACACAGTTACCACACAGTCACCACACAGTCACCACACAGTCACCACACAGTTACCACACAGTCACCACACAGTCACCACACAGTTACCACACAGTCACCACACAGTCACCACACAGTTACCACGGTTACCACGCAGTCACCACAGTTACCACACAGTTACCACGCAGTCACCACGCAGTTACCACACAGTTACCACGCAGTTACCACACAGTCACCACACAGTTACCACAGTCACCACACAGTTACCACGCAGTCACCACACAGTTACCACACAGTTACCACGCAGTTACCACACAGTTACCACGCAGTTACCACACAGTTACCACGCAGTCACCATGGTTACCACACAGTTACCACACAGTTACCACACAGTCACCACACAGTTACCACGCAGTCACCATGGTTACCACACAGTTACCACGCAGTTACCACGCAGTTACCACACAGTTACCACGCGTTGCCGTAGCTACGACATGGTGACCGTGCAGCTCTGAATACCACAGAGTTACTGTGTTAATGCCACGGTTAACCCCTCTGAATACCACACAGTTACCGTGTTAATGCCACGGTTAACCCCTCTGAATACCACAGAGTTACCGTGTTAATGCCACGGTTAACCCCCCTGAACACCACAGAGTTACCGTGCTAATGCCACGGTTAACCCCTCTGAACACCACAGAGTTACCGTGCTAATGCCACGGTTAACCCCTCTGAACACCACAGAGTTACCGTGCTAATGCCACGGTTAACCCCTCTGAATACCACAGAGTTACCGTGTTAATGCCACGGTTAAGCCCTCTGAACACCACAGAGTTACCGTGCTAATGCCACGGTTAACCCCTCTGAACACCACAGAGTTACCATGCTAATGCCACGGTTAACCCCCCTGAACACCACACAGTTACCGTGTTAATGCCACGGTTAACCCCTCTGAACACCACAGAGTTACCGTGGTAATGCCACTGTTAACCCCTCTGAACACCACAGAGTTACCGTGCTAATGCCACGGTTAACCCCTCTGAACACCACAGAGTTACCGTGCTAATGCCACGGTTAACCCCCCTGAACACCACACAGTTACCGTGTTAATGCCACGGTTAACCCCTCTGAACACCACAGAGTTACCGTGGTAATGCCACTGTTAACCCCTCTGAATACCACAGAGTTACCGTGCTAATGCCACGGTTAACCCCTCTGAACACCACAGAGTTACCGTGTTAATGTCACGGTTAACCCCTCTGAACACCGCAGAGTTACCGTGTTAATGCCACGGTTAACCCCTCTGAACACCACAGAGTTACCGTGCTAATGCCACGGTTAACCCCTCTGAACACCACAGAGTTACCGTGTTAATGCCACAGTTAACCCCTCTGAACACCACAGAGTTACCGTGCTAATGCCACGGTTAACCCCCCTGAACACCACAGAGTTACCGTGCTAATGCCACGGTTAACCCCTCTGAACACCACAGAGTTACCGTGTTAATGCCACGGTTAACCCCTCTGAATACCACACAGTTACCGTGCTAATGCCACGGTTAACCCCTCTGAACACCACAGAGTTACCGTGTTAATGCCACAGTTAACCCCTCTGAACACCACAGAGTTACCGTGCTAATGCCACGGTTAACCCCCCTGAACACCACAGAGTTACCGTGCTAATGCCACGGTTAACCCCTCTGAACACCACAGAGTTACCGTGTTAATGCCACGGTTAACCCCTCTGAATACCACACAGTTACCGTGCTAATGCCACGGTTAACCCCTCTGAACACCACAGAGTTACCGTGTTAATGCCACGGTTAAGCCCTCTGAATACCACACAGTTACCGTGTTAATGCCACGGTTAACCCCTCTGAATACCACAGAGTTACCGTGTTAATGCCACGGTTAACCCCTCTGAACACCACAGTTACCGTGTTAATGCCACGGTTAACCCCCCTGAACACCACAGAGTTACCGTGCTAATGCCACGGTTAACCCTCCCCCAGGTGACCTCTCACCTCCTGGAGATGCTGGATGCTGCCTACAGCAAACTCAGCTCCTGGCAGTCGCGGCAGCAGCACGGCCGCCAGCGGCCATGACGGTGATCAGGGTGGCGGCCATGACGGTGATCAGGGTGGCGGCCATGACGGTGATCAAGATGGCGGCCATGACGGTGATCAGGGTGGCGGCCAAGACGGTGATCAGTCGGCGGCCATGACGGTCATCAGGGTGGCGGCCATGACGGTGATCAGGGTGGCGGCCATGACGGTGATCGGGGTGGCGGCCATGACGGTGATCGGGGTGGCGGCCATGACGGTGATCGGGGTGGCGGCCATGACGGTGATCGGGGTGGCGGCCATGACGGTGATCAGGGTGGCGGCCATGACGGTGATCGGGGTGGCGGCTATGACGGTGATCGGGGTGGCGGCCATGACGGTGATCGGGTGGCGGCCATGACGGTGATCGGGATGGCGGCCATGACGGTGATCGGGTGGCGGCCATGACGGTGATCAGGTGGCAGCCATGACAGTGATCAGGGTGATCGGTGGGCGGCCATGACGGTGATCAGTGGGCGGCCATGACGGTGATCAGGATGGCGGCCATGACGGTGATCAGTGGGCGGCCATGACGGTGATCAGGATGGCGGCCCTGACGGTGATCAGTGGGCGGCCATGACGGTGATCAGGTGTCGTTATTGGCGGCCATGCCAGTTCCATCGGCTCTTTCCCTCCCGTCGACTGACTAGCGAGATGGCTGTGAGACGATGTTAATGTAACGAGAATAAATCAACAACATCCGTGAGCATTCACAGCCTGTGCCTTGGTGAGTGTTAGTGCACTGTCGTTTGTGTGTGGGGGGTGTGTGTGGGTGTGTGTGGGTGTGGGGGTGTGGGGAGTGTGGGAGGTGTGTGTGTGGGTGTGTGTGGCGGTGTGGGTGGGTGTGTGTGGGTGTGTGTGGGGGTGTGTGGGAGTGTGTGGGGGTTTGTGTGTGTGTCGGTGTGTGGGGGTGTGTGTGGGGTGTGTGTGTGGGGGTGTGTGTGTGGGGGTGTGTGTGGGGGGTGTGGGGAGTGTGGGGGTGTGTGTGTGGGGGTGTGTGGGGGGTGTGTGTGGGGGTGTGGGTGTGTGTGGGGGTGTGGGTGTGTGTGGGGGGTTGTGTGTGGGTGTGTGTGGGGGTGTGTGGGTGTGTGTGGGGGGTCTGGGGAGTGTGGGAGGTGTGGGTGTGTGTGTGTGGGGGGTGTGTGTGGGGGGTGGGTGTGTGTGGGGGTGTGTGTGGGGTGTGTGTGGGGGTGTGTGGGGGTGTGTAGGGGTGTGTGTGGGGTGTGTGTGGGGTGTGGGTGGGTGTGTGTGGGGGTGTGTGTGGGGGGTGTATGTGGGGGTGTGTGTGGGGTGTGTGTGGGGGTGCGTGGGGGTGTGTGGGAGGGGTTTCAGGAAAGGGCGGTCCTGCACAGATGCAATACTTTCTGTCCGTCTGCTACAGCAGAGGTGTAGGGAATTCCAACAAGACCTACATCTCTGCTTTATTGACCTGGTCAAGGCCTATGATACCATCAGTAGGCCTGGGCTTTGGGTTGTTCTTCGTGCTTTTGGAGTCCCTGACCCTCTGCTCACGATCATTAAGGACCTTCATGATGGTGAGCGGGCCCAGGTAAAACTGCATGGCCGGGAGTCAGAGTCATTCCCTGTACACCTTGGGGTGCGAGAGGGATGTCCTCTGGCTCCCACATTATTTAACATCTATTTTGATCACGTAGTTTGTGAAGCCTTCAATAGCTGTACCGGGGGAATCTCCATATGGTACAGATATAATGGGAGGCTGATTGATGCCCGGGTGCGGTCAAGGGATGGCTCCCTATTGCTCAACCACGTTATGTATGCTGATGACTTGGTAATAGCTGCTCAGTCAGAGGAGGAGTTGGAGACGCTGCTGCTGAGACTGGAGCGTGCCACTAAGAGGTGGGGCCTTACCATCAGCCCCACCAAAACTAAGCACCTGCCTGGGTATTTTGTACCATCGGACAATTCACCCCCACAAATCCCAATCGGTGATGGGGCAGATGTGGAGAGAGTGGAGAGTTTCCCATACCTGGGCAGTGTGCTTATGACCGGCTCCAATTTAACAACAAAGGTCTCACTCCGAATCAGTCGAGCGGCAATATCTTTTCATCGGTTGCGTAACGCTGTGTGGAAGCTACCTGGTCTGTCGCTCCGCACTAAGCTTCAGGTCTTCTCGGCCACGGTCATTCCTTCCCTTCTCTACGCTTGCGAAACGTGGACCCCCCTAATGGAGCATCTTCGCCGGTTGGAACATTTAGGCTGGCCTGCCTACGATCCATCCTGGGTTTAACCAGACTGGATTGTGTGAGGAGCTCACAAATCCTTGAAAGATCTGGGCAAGGTCCCATCGGTGAGTTCCTCCGGCGGGCAAGGCTGCGTTGGCTGGGTCATGTAGCCCGCATGCCCAGCCACCGCATGCCGAAACTACTACACAACTACCACAACAACTACCACTACTACACAACTCCCACAACAACTATCACTACAAAACTACTACACAACTACCACAACAACTACCACTACTACTACCACTACTACAACTACCACTACTACACAACTACCACAACAACTACCACTACTACACAACTACCACAACAACTACCACTACTACACAACTAGTACCACTACTACACAACTACCACAACAACTACCACTACCACAACAACTACCACTACTACACAACTACCACAACTACTACCACTACTACACAACTACCACAACTACTACCACTACTACCACTACTACACAACTACCACAACAACTACACTACTACACAAATACCACAACAACTACCACAACTACTACACAACTACCACAACAACTACCACAACAACTACCATAACTACACAACTACCACAACAACTACCACAACTACCACAACAACTACATTACTACACAACTACCACAACTACTACCACTACTACCACTACTACACAACTACCACAACTACACTACTACACAACTACCACAACTACCACAACAACTACCACAACAACTACACTACTACACAACTACCACAACAACTATCACTACTAAACTACTACACAACTACCATTACTAAACTACTACACAACTACCACAACAACTACCACAACAACTACACTACTACACAACTACCACAACAACTACCACAACTACTACACAACTACCACAACAACTACCACAACTACTACACAACTACACAACTACCACTATTACACAACTACTACGACACAACTACACCCACTACGAGATATACTGTTGTAGCAGCGTGGTGATATTTTAACCAAATAATTAATTAGTTAACAATTAAGACGCTGTGCTAATCCACTGCCTCTGCCTCTCCCTCAATGTAACTCTCCCTTAACTCTCCCTAAACGCTCCATTTAACTCTCCCTTAACTCCATTTAACTCTTCCTTAACTCTCCCTTAACTCTCCCTAAACTCTCCATTTAACTCTCCCTTAACTCTCCATTTAACTCTCCCTTAACTCTCCCTCACACTCTCCATTTAACTCTCCATTTAACTCTCCCTTAACTCTCCATTTAACTCTCCCTTTAACTCTCCATTTAACTCTCCCTTAACTCTCCCTCACACTCTCCATTTAACTCTCCATTTAACTCTCCATTTGACTCTCCATTTAACTCTCCCTCACACTCTCCATTGAACTCTCCATTTAACTCCCTTAACTCTCCGTTAACTCTCCATTTAACTCTCCCTTAACTCTCTCCATTTAACTCTCCCTTAACTCTCCCTTTAACTGTCCCTTAACTCTCCATTTAACTCTCCCTCACACTCTCCATTTAACTCTCCCTTTAACTCTCCATTTAACTCTCCCTTAACTCTCCCTTAACTCTCCATTTAACTCTCCCTTAACTCTCTCCATTTAACTCTCCCTTAACTCTCCCTTTAACTGTCCCTTAACTCTCCATTTAACTCTCCCTCACACTCTCCATTTAACTCTCCCTTTAACTCTCCATTTAACTCTCCCTTAACTCTCCCTTAACTCTCCATTTAACTCTCCCTTAACTCTCCATTTAACTCTCCATTTAACTCTCCCTCACACTCTCCATTTAACTCTCCATTTAACTCTCCTTTAACTCTCCCTTTAACTCTCCCTTAACTCTCCCTTAACTCTCCCTTTAACTCTCCTTTAACTCTCCATTTAACTCTCCCTTTAACTCTCCCTTAACTCTCCCTTAACTCTCCATTTAACTCTCCCTTTAACTCTCCCTCACACTCTCCATTTAACTCTCCCTTTAACTCTCCCTCACACTCTCCATTTAACTCTCCCTTTAACTCTCCATTTAACTCTCCATTTAACTCTCCCTTTAACTCTCCATTTAACTCTCCCTTTAACTCTCCCTTTAACTCTCCCTTTAACTCTCCCTTTAACTCTCCATTTAACTCTCCCTTTAACTCTCCATTTAACTCTCCCTTTAACTCTCCATTTAACTCTCCCTTTAACTCTCCCTTTAACTCTCCATTTAATTCTCCCTCGCACTCTCCATTTAACTCTCCTTTAACTCTCCATTTAACTCTCCCTTTAACTCTCCCTCACACTCTCCATTTAACTCTCCATTTAACTCTCCCTTTAACTCTCCATTTAACTCTCCATTTAACTCTCCCTTTAACTCTCCATTTAACTCTCCATTTAACTCTCCCTTTAACTCTCCATTTAACTCTCCATTTAACTCTCCCTTTAACTCTTCCTTTAACTCTCCATTTAACTCTCCCTTTAACTCTCCATTTAACTCTCCCTCACACTCTGCATTTAACTCTCCCTCACACTCTCCCTTTAACTCTCCATTTAACTCTCCCTTTAACTCTTCCTTTAACTCTCCCTTTAACTCTCCATTTAACTCTCCCTTTAACTCTCCATTTAACTCTCCATTTAACTCTCCCTTTACCTCTCCATTTAACTCTCCATTTAACTCTCCCTTTAACTCTTCCTTTAACTCTCCATTTAACTCTCCCTTTAACTCTCCATTTAACTCTCCATTTAACTCTCCCTTTAACTCTCCATTTAACTCTCCCTCACACTCTCCCTTTAACTCTCCCTTTAACTCTCCCTTTAACTCTCCCTCACACTCTCCATTTAACTCTCCCTTTAACTCTCCCTTTAACTCTCCATTTAACTCTCCCTATAACTCTCCATTTAACTCTCCCTTTAACTCTCCCTTTAACTCGCGTCGCAGTGCCGCGTCTCCACCGTCGATACAGTACGTACAGTAAGTACACTTACAGTACACATACAGTGCGCGGCGCGCTTACAGTGCACGTACAGTGCGCGGACTCTACAGTGCGTGTACAGTGCGCGGGCTCTACAGTGCGCGTACAGTGCGCGGACTCTACAGTGTGTGCACTGTTCGTGCACTCTGCAGTGTGTGTACAGTGCGTGGGCTCTACAGTAGGCGCACAGTGCGTGGGCTGTACAGTGCGCTACAGTGCGTGTACAGTGCGTGGGCTCTACAGTAGGCGTACAGTGCGCGGGTCGCCACTCCCCACAGAGGCGTGCGAGTCACGGGGTCGTGGGGCTGTCGATTTCAACTTTCAGTGTCGCTCGCGACTTACAAAGCTGCCGCTGTCATCATCATCATCGTCTTCGTCTTCATCATCATCATCGTCTTCGTCATCATCATCATCATCGTCTTCGTCATCATCGTCATCATCATCGTCTTCATCATCATCGTCGTCTTCATCGTCTTCATCATCATCGCCGTCTTCGTCTCCGCTGCTGCTGTACGCGTGGTAACGCTCCGATCGTTTAGATTACAATGCCCGTTTTGTGCTCTCACTTTAATCCTCTAATTGCTGGATCCCCGCCGTCGATTTTAAATGTTTACGGGCTGACGAGAGATGTTGACTACCTCGCCCGGTACACAGGAGGTCCTGACTAGAGATGTTGACTACCTCGCCTGGTCTACAGGAGGTCCTGACTAGAGATGTTGACTACCTCGCCTGGCCTACAGGAGGTCGTGGGTCCTGACGAGAGATGTTGACTACCTCGCCTGGTCTACAGGAGGTCGTGGGTCCTGACGAGAGATGTTGACTACCTCGCCTGGTCTACAGGAGGTCGTGGGTCCTGACTAGAGATGTTGACTACCTCGCCTGGTCTACAGGAGGTCGTGGGTCCTGACGAGAGATGTTGACTACCTCGCCTGGTATACAGGAGTAGTAGTGGTAGTAGTAGTGGCAGTAGTAGTGGTAGTAGTGGTGGTAATAGTGGTAGTAGTGGTAGTAGTGGTGGTAGTGGTGGTAGTAGTGGCAGTAGTAATAGTGGTAGTAGTAGTGGTAGTAGTAGTGGTTGTAGTAGTAGTGGTAGTAGTGGTTGTAGTAGTAGTGGTGGTAATAGTGGTAGTAGTGGTTGTAGTAGTAGTGGTAGTAGTAGTGGTGGTAGTGGTAGTAGTGGCAGTAGTGGTAGTAGTAGTGGTAGTAGTGGTAATAGTAGTGGTTGTAGTAGTAGTTGTTGTAGTAGTGGTAGTAGTAGTAGTGGTAGTAATAGTGGTAGTAGTGGTAGTAGTGGTGGTAGTAGTAGTGGTAGTAGTAGTGGTAATAGTAGTAGTGGTAGTGGTAATTGTGGTAGTAATAGCGGTAGTAGTAGTGGTAATAGTGGTAGTAGTGGTAGTAGTAATAGTGGTAATAGTAGTAGTAGTGGTAGTAGTTGGTAGTAATAGTAGTAGTAGTAGTGGTAGTAGTGGTAGTAGTATTGGTAGTAGTAGTAGTGGTGGTAATAGTGGTAGTAGTAGTGGTAGTAGTAGTAGTGGTACTAGTGGTTGTAGTAGTGGCGGTAGTAGTGGTAGTAGTAGTGGTGGTAGTGGTAGTAGTGGTAGTAGTAGTGGTAGTAGTGGTAGTAGTAGTGGTAGTAGTAGTAGTGGTAATAGTGGTAGTAGTAGTGGTAATAGTAGTAGTGGTAGTAGTGGTAGTAGTAGTGGTAATAGTGGTAGTAGTAGTGGTAATAGTGGTAGTAGTAGTGATAGTAGTGGTAGTAGTAGTAGTGGTGGTAATAGTGGTAGTAGTAGTGGTAGTAGTAGTGGTTGTAGTGGTGGTAATAGTGGTAGTAGTGGTAGTAATAGTGGTAGTAGTAGTTGTAGTAGTGATAGTGGTAGTAGTAGTTAGTGGTAGTAGTAGTGGTAGTTGTAGTAGTGATAGTAGTGGTAGTAGTAGTGGTAGTAGTAGTGGTAGTAGTAGTGGTAATAGTGGTAGTGGTAATAGTGGTAGTAGTAGTGGTAGTAGTAGTGGTAGTAGTAATAGTGGTAATAGTGGTAGTAGTGGTAGTAGTTGGTAGTAATAGTAGTAGTAGTGGTAGTAGTGGTGGTAATAGTGGTAGTAGTGGTAGTGGTAGTAGTAGTGGTAATAGTGGTAGTAGTAGTGGTAGTAGTAGTGGTAGTAGTAGCAGTGGTAGTAGTGGTGGTAATAGTGGTAGTAGTGGTAGTAGTAGTGGTAATAGTGGTAGTGGTAGTAGTAGTGGTAATAGTGGTAGTAGTAGTAGTTGTAGTAGTGATAGTAGTGGTAGTAGTGGTAGTAGTAGTGGTAGTAGTAATAGTGGTAGTAGTGGTGGTAATAGTGGTAGTAGTGGTAGTAGTAGTGGTAGTAGTGGTAATAGTGGTAGTAGTGGTAGTAGTAGTTAGTGCTAGTAGTAGTTGTAGTAGTGGTAGTAGTAGTTGTAGTAGTGGTAATAGTGGTAGTAGTGGTAGTAGTAGTGGCAGCGGTTAGCGCTTCACTGCACTACAAACCCAGCAGAGACCCAAGTTGGTTTCCTGCTCATGGCCACCACCGCCGATACACCCGGTGATCACGGCCACCGCGATCACCGATACACACGGTGATCGCGGTGATCTGAACCAGTCCCTGGGCCTCACATGAGTAGCTGGTGTAGCGGTGGTGTGCCATAAACATCGCCACTGGGGAGACAAAGGCGGCCGGGCATGGTGCTGGTCACCTCTACCCCCTCTTATTCTACAGATTTCAGGTATGGGCACGGGGGTTAGAAAGTTACAACAACAACCGCCATTCGCCGCTAAGTGGCGGTGACTTCACCACGACGCTTGTGCCAGGCTAGGTGCACTTTGAGGCCACGTGAAGTGTCGAACGCCCGCTGGCAGGAGGTTACGGCGCAGACCCAGGTGCCACGGGTCGACTGACTGAGATGAGTGGCTGATGCACCACCTGTGCCTCCTACTGTGCCAACCTGTTGTGCTTTAGCCACCCGGCGCTCCGCTCGTTGTGAGCGTCGCTCCTCCGCCCTCCGTTGTTGTTGGAGGGCGACTGCCTTCAACTGCCCAGTAGCGTCCTTCACGAGCCTCGTCCACAGAGGCCGATCTTGACACCGCTGGTACCAGTCATCGGCAAGTCCACTCAGCTCCACGTCCTCCTGTACCACATCACTCCATCTCTTCTCTAGCCCGTGCCGCGCTTATTTATGCCCCCTCTATCCGGCCGAACAAAAGCTGTTTCGGCATGCGGTGGCTGGGCATGCTGGCTACATGACCCAGCCAACGCAGCCTTGCCCGCCGGAGGAGCTCACCGATGGGACCGTGCCCAGATCTTTCAAGGATTTGTGAGCTCCTCGCACAATCCAGCCTGGTCAAATCCAGGATGGATCGTAGGCAGGCCAGCCTAAATGTTTCTAATCGGCGAAGATGTTCCATTAGAGGGGTCCACGTTTCGCAAGCGAGAAGACCTGAAGCTTAGTCCGGAGCGACAGACCAGGTAGCTTCCACACAGCGTTACGCAACCGATGAAAAGATATTGCCGCTCGACTGATTCGGAGTGAGACCTCTGCTGTTAAACCAGAGCCATTCATGAGCACACTGCCCAGGTATGGGAAACTCTCCACTATCACCAATTGGGAGTTGTGGGGGTGGAGTGTCCGATGGTACAAAATACCCAGGCAGGTGCTTAGTTTTGGTGGTGCTGATGGTAAGGCCCCATCTCTTAGTGGCACGCTCCAGTCTCAGCAGCAGCGTCTCCAACTCCTCCTCTGAGTGAGCAGCAATCACCAGACCATCAGCATACATAACGTGGTTGAGCAATAGGAAGCCATCCCTTGACCGCACCGGGGCATCGATCAGCCTCCCATTGTATCTGTACCAGATGGAGATTCCCCCAGTAGAGCTATTGAAGGCTTCACGAACTATCTGGTTGAAATAGAGGACATCCATGTCACTCCCGGCCACGTAGTTTTACCCGGGCCCGCTCACCATCATGAAGGTCCTTAATGATCGTGAGCAGAGGGTCAGGTACTCCAAAAGCACGAAGAACAACCCACAGCCCAGGCCTACTGATGGTATCATAGGCCTTGACCAGGTCAATAAAGCAGAGATGTAGGTCTTGTTGGAATTCCCTACACCTCTGCTGTAGCAGACGGACAGAAAATATGGCATCTGTGCAGGACCGCCCTTTCCTGAAACCGCATTGGGGCTCCGCAAGCCTCTCCTCAGCGTGCCTGGCAAGGCGATGTTGAATAATCCTTGCCAGGACCTTTCCCGGCACACTGAGGAGTGAGATGCCCCTGTAGTTGTTACAGTCTGTGCGGTCCCCCTTCTTAAAGAGGGGGACCACCAAGGCATCCTTCCAATCCTGCGGAACCCGTCCAGTGGTCCAGACCGTTGTTATGATGTCATGTAGGGCAGTCTGTGCACAAACGCCACCCTCCCTCAGCATTTCGCTTGGGAGATCATCTCTACCCGCTGCCTTTCCTGGTCTCAGACTCTGGATCGCCTTCAGTACTTCCTCAACAGATGGCACCTCAGCCAGCCACTCACAGGGGGTGACTTCTTCCAATATTTGAGGCACCGCAGCCTCAGCAGGGTCATCCCCACTTTGTGCCACGATGTTTTCCAGGTTGAGGGATTTCCCCTCTCCCTGGACCTCACAGAAATGCTCAGCAAATCTGCAAACCTGTTCCTCCTCCACCCTCCATTCTTCCCCCCCTCCTCCCCCCTCCTCCTCCCCCCCTCCTCCCCCTCCTCCTCCTCCCCCCCTCCTCCTCCCCCCCTCCTCCCCCTCCTCCGCCTCCCCCCCTCCTCCCCCCCTCCTCCTCCCCCTCCTTGTCCCCTCCTCCCCCCCCCCCTCCTCCCCCCCTCCTCCCCCCCTCCTCCTCCTCCCCCCCCTCCTCCCCCCCTCCTCCCCCCCCTCCTCCCCCCTCCTCCCCCCCCTCCTCCCCTCCTCCTCCTCCCCCTCCTTGCCCCCTCCTCCCCCCCCTCCTCCCCCCCCTCCTCCCCCCCCTCCTCCCCCCTCCTCCCCCCTCCTTGCCCCCCCCCCCTACTTCCCCATCCCCCCATTCCCAAGCATCGTCATGGAAACGGAAATTGCCACTGAGGGGGGCGGGCCCACGGGCGAGGTGGGCGGGGCTTCGGGGAGCGGGGGAGGAGCTACATCCGAGGTGGACGGTACCTCGCCGCCATCCACTGCGCACGGAGTGGGCGGAGCATCGGTGGAAGTGGGCGGGGCGTGCCCGCCAGGCCCCTCCCCCCTGGTGCTGGTGGAACTGGATTGGCTGGACGGGTTGATCTCAGCGCTGCACCTCGGCTCCTCCAGACTCCGGGTGCAGCCAGCAGCATCAGCACCATCAGCACCATCATCATCATCAGCACCATCATCATCAGCATCATCATCATCAGCACCATCATCAGCATCATCATCATCAGCACCATCATCATCAGCATCATCAGCACCATCATCATCAGCACCATCATCATCAGCACCATCATCATCAGCAGCACCATCATCATCATCAGCACCATCATCATCATCAGCACCATCATCATCAGCAGCATCATCATCATCACCATCATCATCACCATCATCATCACCATCATCATCATCACCATCATCATCATCAGCACCATCATCATCAGCACCATCATCATCATCAGCACCATCATCATCATCAGCACCATCATCATCAGCACCATCATTATCAGCACCATCATCATCATCAGCACCATCATCATCATCAGCACCATCATCATCATCATCACCATCATCATCAGCACCATCATCATCAGCACCATCATCATCATCAGCACCATCATCATCAGCACCATCATCATCAGCACCATCATCATTATCAGCACCATCATCATTATCAGCACCATCATCAGCACCATCATCATCAGCACCATCATCATCAGCACCATCATCATCAGCACCATCATCATTATCAGCACCATCATCATTATCAGCACCATCATCAGCACAATCATCATCAGCACCATCATCATCATCAGCACCATCATCATCATCAGCACCATCATCATCATCAGCACCATCATCATCAGCATCATCATCATCAGCACCATCATCAGCATCATCATCATCAGCACCATCATCATCAGCATCATCATCATCAGCACCATCATCAGCATCATCATCATCAGCACCATCATCATCAGCATCATCAGCACCATCATCATCAGCACCATCATCATCAGCACCATCATCATCAGCAGCACCATCATCATCATCAGCACCATCATCATCATCAGCACCATCATCATCAGCAGCATCATCATCATCACCATCATCATCACCATCATCATCACCATCATCATCATCACCATCATCATCATCAGCACCATCATCATCAGCACCATCATCATCATCAGCACCATCATCATCATCAGCACCATCATCATCAGCACCATCATTATCAGCACCATCATCATCATCAGCACCATCATCATCATCAGCACCATCATCATCATCATCACCATCATCATCAGCACCATCATCATCAGCACCATCATCATCATCAGCACCATCATCATCAGCACCATCATCATCAGCACCATCATCATTATCAGCACCATCATCATTATCAGCACCATCATCAGCACCATCATCATCAGCACCATCATCATCAGCACCATCATCATCAGCACCATCATCATTATCAGCACCATCATCATTATCAGCACCATCATCAGCACAATCATCATCAGCACCATCATCATCATCAGCACCATCATCATCATCAGCACCATCATCATCATCAGCACCATCATCATCATCATCAGCACCATCATCATCATCAGCACCATCATCATCATCAGCACCATCATCAGCACCATCATCAGCACCATCATCATCAGCACCATCATCATCAGCATCATCATCAGCACCATCATCAGCATCATCATCAGCAGCACCATCATCATCAGCACCATCATCATCAGCACCATCATCAGCATCATCATCATCAGCACCATCATCATCATCAGCACCATCATCAGCTCCATCATCATCATCAGCACCATCATCATCAGCACCATCATCATCATCAGCACCATCATCATCAGCATCATCATCAGCACCATCATCAGCAGCATCATCATCAGCAGCACCATCATCAGCAGCACCATCATCAGCATCATCATCATCAGCACCATCATCATCAGCAGCACCCTCATCATCAGCAGCACCCTCATCATCATCAGCACCCTCATCATCATCAGCACCATCATCATCATCAGCACCATCATCATCGGCATCATCATCATCAGCATCATCATCAGCACCATCATCAGCATCAGCACCATCATCATCATCAGCACCATCATCAGCAGCATCAGCACCATCATCAGCACCATCATCAGCACCATCAGCATCATCAGCATCAGCATGATCATCATCAGCACCATCATCACCACCATCATCATCAGCACCATCATCAGCACCAGCACCATAATCTTTATCAGCGCCATCATCATCATCAGCGCATTCATCATCATTATCAGCGCCATCATCATCAGCACTATCGTCATCAGCACTATCATCATCAGCACCATCATCAGCAGCAGCACCATCATCATCATCAGCACCATCATCATCAGCAGCACCATCATCATCATCAGCACCATAATCATCAGCACCATAATCATCAGCACCATAATCATCAGCACCATCATCATCATGAGCATCATCAACACAATCATCACCATCAGCACAATCATCACCATAAGCACAATCATCAGCACAATCATCACCATCAGCACCATCATTATCAGCGCCATCATCATCAGCACCATCATCATTATCAGCGCCATCATCATCAGCACCATCATCAGCACCATCATCAGCACCATCATCATCATCAGCATCATCATCATCAGCAGCACCATCATCAGCATCATCATCATCATCAGCACCATCATCAGCACCATCATCATCAGCATCATCATCATCAGCAGCACCATCATCATCAGCACCATCATCATCAGCACCATCATCATCATCAGCACCATCATAATCATCAGCACCATCATCACCATCATCATCATCAGCACCCTCATCATCATCAGCACCATAATCATCAGCATCATCATCAGTATCATCATCAGCACCATCATCATAATCAGCACCATCATCAGCAGCATCAGCACCATCATCACCATCAGCATCATCAGCATCAGCATGATCATCATCAGCACCATCATCACCACCATCATCATCAGCACCATCATCAGCACCAGCACCATAATCTTTATCAGCGCCATCATCATCATCAGCGCATTCATCATCATTATCAGCGCCATCATCATCAGCACTATCATCATCAGCACCATCATCATCAGCACCATCATCATCAGCAGCACCATCATCAGCAGCAGCACCATCATCAGCACCATCATCATCAGCACCACCACCATCATCATTATCAGCACCATCATCAGCACCATCATCATCAGCAGCATCATCAGCAGCGAACACCAGTCACAATGTATCCCTGTGTCTCCTCCGTGTCCCCGCGTGTCCCCACGTGTCCCCACGTGTCCCCACGTGTCCCTGTGCGTGTCTCTGTACGTGTCCCGGTGTCTCTGTGCGTGTCCCTGTGTCTCCGTGCGTGTGTGCTGAGACAGCGTGTATCATGTGGTGTGTCCGTGTGGACGTAGTGTCTCTATGTGTCTCTGTGTCTCACTCTGTCCGTGTGGACACAGTGTGTCTGTGTGTGTCTCTGTGTGTCTCTGTGTGGACACAGTGTGTCTCTGAGTCTCACTCTGTCCGTGTGGACACAGTGTGTCTGTGTGTGTCTCTGTGTGTCTCTGTGTGTCTCACTCTGTCCGTGTGTCCGTGTAGATACGGTGTGTCTCTGTGTGTCTCTGTGTGTCTCTGTGTGTCTCTGTGTGTCTCACTCTGTCTGTGTGTCTCTGTGTGTCTCACTCTGTCCGTGTGGACGCAGTGTCTCTGTGTGTCTCTGTGTGTCTCTTTGTCTCACTCTCTCCGTGAGTCTCTGTGTGTCTCTGTGTGTCTCTGTGTCTCACTCTGTCCGTGTGGACACAGTGTGTCTCTGTGTGTCTCTGTGTGTCTCTGTGTGTACGTGTGGACACAGTGTGTCTCTGTGTGTCTCTGTGTGTCTCTGTGTGTACGTGTGGACACAGTGTGTCTCTGTGTGTCTCTGTGTGTCTCACTGTGTCTCTGTGTGTCTGTGTGGACACAGTGTGTCTCTGTGTGTCTCTGTGTGTCTCTGTGTGTCTCACTCTGTCCGTGTGGACACAGTGTGTCTCTGTGTGTCTCTGTGTCTCTGTGTGTCTCACTCTGTCTGTGTGTCTCTGTGTGTCTCTGAGTCTCACTCTGTACGTGTGGACACAGTGTGTCTCTGTGTGTCTCTGTGTGTCTCTGTATCTCTGTGTGTCTCTGTGTGTCTCTGTGTGTACGTGTGGACACAGTGTGTCTCTGTGTGTCTCTGTATCTGTGTGTCTCTGTGTGTCTCACTCTGTGTGTCTCTGTGTGTACGTGTGGACACAGTGTGTCTCTGTGTCTCTGTGTGTCTCACTGTGTCTCTGTGTGTCTGTGTGGACACAGTGTGTCTCTGTGTGTCTCTGTGTGTCTCTGTGCGTCTCTGTGCGTCTCTGTGTGTACGTGTGGACACAGTGTGTCTCTGTGTGTCTGTGTCTCACTCTGTACGTGTGGACACAGTGTGTCTCTGTGTGTCTCTGTGTGTCTCTGTGTGTACGTGTGGACACAGTGTGTCTCTGTGTGTCTCTGTATCTGTGTGTCTCTGTGTGTCTCTGTGTCTCACTCTGTACGTGTGGACACAGTGTGTCTCTGTGTGTCTCACTCTGTCTGTGTGTCTCACTGTGTCTCTGTGTGTCTCTGTGTGTCTCTGTGTGTACGTGTGGACACAGTGTGTCTCTGTGTCGGTGTCTCTCCGCTGGATCGCCATTGTCTCGTCTGGAGGTGTCGTCCACTTGTGTGTCTCTGTGTGTCTCTGTGTGTCTCACTGTGTCTCTGTGTGTTCGTGTGGACACACTGTGTCTCACTGTGTCTCTGTGTGTCTCACTGTGTCTCTGTGTGTCTCTGTGTGTCTCTGTGTCTCACTATGTGTGTCTCTGTGTGTCTCTGTGGACACAGTGTGTCTCTGTGTGTCTCTGTGTTTCTCTGTGTGTCTCTGTGTGTCTCTGTGTGTCTCACTGTGTCTCACTGTGTCTGTGTGTCTCTGTGTGGACACAGTGTGTCTCTGTGTCAGTGTCTCTCCGCTGGATCGCCATCGTCTCCTCTGGAGGTGTCGTCCACTTGTGTGTCTCTGTGTGTCTCTGTGTCTCACTGTGTGTCTCTGTGTGTGTCTGTGTCTCTGTGTGTCTCTGTGTGTGTCTGTGTGTCTCTGTGTGTCTCTGTGTGTCTCTGTGTCTCTGTGTGTCTCACTGTGTCTCTGTGTGTCTCTGTGTGTCTCACTGTGTCTCTGTGTGTCCCTGTGTCTCTGTGTGTCTCACTGTGTCTCTGTGTGTCTCTGTGTGTCTCACTGTGTCTCTGTGTGTCTCTGTGTGTCTCTGTGTGTCTCTGTGTATCTGTGTGTCTCACTGTGTCTCTGTGTGTCTCACTGTGTCTCTGTGTGTCTCTGTGTGGACACAGTGTGTCTCTGTGTCGGTGTCTCTCCGCTGGATCGCCATCGTCTCGTCTGGAGGTGTCGTCCACTTGTGTGTCTCTGTGTGTCTCTGTGTCTCACTGTGTGTCTCTGTGTCTCACTGTGTGTCTCTGTGTGTCTCTGTGTGTCTCTGTGTGTGTCTGTGTCTCTGTGTGTCTCTGTGTGTGTCTGTGTGTCTCTGTGTGTCTCACCGTGTCTCTGTGTGTTCGTGTGGACACAGTGTGTCTTTGTGTGTCTCTGTGTGTCTCTGTGTGTCTGTGTGTCTCTGTGTGTTCGTGTGGACACAGTGTGTCTTTGTGTGTCTCTGTGTGTCTCTGTGTGTCTCTGTGTCTCTGTGTGTCTCACTGTGTCTCTGTGTGTCTCTGTGTGTCTCACTGTGTCTCTGTGTGTCTCTGTGTCTCTGTGTGTCTCACTGTGTCTCTGTGTGTCTCACTGTGTCTCTATGTGTCTCACTGTGTCTCTGTGTGTCTCACTGTGTCTCTGTGTGTCTCACTGTGTCTCTGTGTGTCTCTGTGTGGACACAGTGTGTCTCTGTGTCGGTGTCTCTCCGCTGGATCGCCATCGTCTCGTCTGGAGGTGTCGTCCACTTGTGTGTCTCTGTGTGTCTCTGTGTCTCACTGTGTGTCTCTGTGTGTCTCTGTGTGTGTCTGTGTCTCTGTGTGTCTCTGTGTGTGTCTGTGTGTCTCTGTGTGTCTCACTGTGTCTCTGTGTGTCTCACTGTGTCTCTGTGTGTCTCTGTGTGGACACAGTGTGTCTCTGTGTCAGTGTCTCTCCGCTGGATCGCCATCGTCTCCTCTGGAGGTGTCGTCCACTTGTGTGTCTCTGTGTGTCTCTGTGTCTCTGTGTGTCTCACTGTGTCTCTGTGTGTCTCACTGTGTCTGTGTGTCTCTGTGTGGACACAGTGTGTCTCTGTGTGTCTCTGTGTGTCTCACTGTGTGGACACAGTGTGTCTCTGTGTGTCTCACTGTGTCTCACTGTGTCTCTGTGTGTCTCTGTGTGGACACAGTGTGTCTCTGTGTCAGTGTCTCTCCGCTGGATCGCCATCGTCTCGTCTGGAGGTGTCGTCCACTTGTGTGTCTCTGTGTGTCTCTGTGTCTCACTGTGTGTCTCTGTGTGTCTCTGTGTGTGTCTGTGTCTCTGTGTGTCTCTGTGTGTGTCTGTGTGTCTCTGTGTGTCTCACTGTGTCTCTGTGTGTCTCACTGTGTCTCTGTGTGTCTCTGTGTGGACACAGTGTGTCTCTGTGTCAGTGTCTCTCCGCTGGATCGCCATCGTCTCGTCTGGAGGTGTCGTCCACTTGTGTGTCTCTGTGTGTCTCACTGTGTCTCTGTGTGTCTCTGTGTGGACACAGTGTGTCTCTGTGTGTCTCTGTGTGTGTCTGTGTCTCTGTGTGTCTCTGTGTGTCTCACTGTGTCTCTGTGTGTCTCTGTGTGGACACAGTGTGTCTCTGTGTCGGTGTCTCTCCGCTGGATCGCCATCGTCTCCTCTGGAGGTGTCGTCCACTTGTGTGTCTCTGTGTGTCTCTGTGTCTCACTGTGTGTCTCTGTGTGTCTCTGTGTGTCTCTGTGTGTCTCACTGTGTCTCTGTGTGTCTCTGTGTGGACACAGTGTGTCTCTGTGTCGGTGTCTCTCCGCTGGATCGCCATCGTCTCCTCTGGAGGTGTCGTCCACTTGTGTGTCTCTGTGTGTCTCTGTGTCTCTGTGTGGACACAGTGTGTCTCTGTGTGTCTCTGTGTGTGTCTGTGTGTCTGTGTGTCTCTGTGTGTCTCACTGTGTCTCTGTGTGTCTCACTGTGTCTCTGTGTGTCTCACTGTGTGTCTCTGTGTGTCTCTGTGTGGACACAGTGTGTCTCTGTGTCGGTGTCTCTCCGCTGGATCGCCATCGTCTCGTCTGGAGGTGTCGTCCACTTGTGTGTCTCTGTGTGTCTCTGTGTCTCTGTGTGTCTCACTGTGTCTCTGTGTGTCTCACTGTGTCTCTGTGTGTCTCTGTGTGGACACAGTGTGTCTCTGTGTCAGTGTCTCTCCGCTGGATCGCCATCGTCTCCTCTGGAGGTGTCGTCCACTTGTGTGTCTCTGTGTGTCTCTGTGTCTCACTGTGTCTCTGTGTGTCTCACTGTGTCTCTGTGTGTCTCACTGTGTCTCTGTGTGTCTCACTGTGTCTCACTGTGTCTCTGTGTGTCTCTGTGTGTCTCTGTGTGGACACAGTGTGTCTCTGTGTCGGTGTCTCTCCGCTGGATCGCCATTGTCTCGTCTGGAGGTGTCGTCCACTTGTGTGTCTCTGTGTGTCTCTGTGTGTCTCTGTGTCTCACTGTGTGTCTCTGTGTGTCTCTGTGTGTGTCTGTGTCTCTGTGTGTCTCTGTGTGTGTCTGTGTGTGTCTGTGTCTCTGTGTGTCTCACTGTGTCTCACTGTGTCTCTGTGTGTCTCTGTGTGGACACAGTGTGTCTCTGTGTCGGTGTCTCTCCGCTGGATCGCCATTGTCTCGTCTGGAGGTGTCGTCCACTTGTGCCAGCGAAGCCCCCTCAGCTACCGGCATAGCCTGGCACACCGGGTGAGGGGTCACACGGAGGTCACACGGGGGTCACACGGGGGTCACGTGGGGGTCACATGGGGGTCACACGAGGGAAGTCACATGGGGGTCACATGTGGGGAGTCACATGGGGGTCACATGGGGGTCACATGGGGGTCACACGGGGGTCACAGGGGTCACACGGGGGTCACGTGGGGGTCACATGGGGGTCACACGAGGGAAGTCACATGGGGGTCACACGTGGGGAGTCACACAGGGGTCACACGGGGGTCACACAGGGGTCACGTGGGGGTCACGTGGTGGATGTGGGGTCGCTGTCTCTGCAGGAGGGAGCCGCTGTGCTCGTGAGCTGCTGTCCCCACGACGACCGATACATCGCCGTGGCAACCAGGTGGGTCTCCCCGTGTCTCACCCCCGTGTCTCACCCCCGTGTCTCACCCCCGTGTCTCACCCCCGTGTCTCACTCCCGTGTCTCACCCCCGTGTCTCCCCCTTGTCTCACCCCCGTGTCTCACCCCCGTGTCTCACCCCCGTGTCTCACCCCCGTGTCTCACCCCCTTGTCTCACCGTGTGTCTCCCCCGTGTCTCACCCCCGTGTGTCTCACCCCCGTGTCTCACCCCCGTGTCTCACCGTGTGTCTCACCCCCGTGTCTCACCCGTGTCTCACCGTGTGTCTCCCCGTGTCTCACCCCCGTGTCTCACCGTGTGTCTCACCGTGTGTCTCACCGTGGCTCCCCGTGTCTCACCGTGTGTCTCACCCCCGTGCCTCACCGTGTCTCCATGCGAGGGTCTCCCCGTGTGTCTCACTCTGTCCGTGCGTCTCCCCGTGTCTCCCCGTGTCTCCCCGTGTCTCCCCGCGTGTCTCACTCTGTCTGTGCGTCTCACCCTGTCTCTCCGTGTCTCACCGTGTCTCCCCGTGTCTCCCCGTGTCTCCCCGTGTCTCTGTGTGCACAGCGAGGGCTGTCTGTGTCTCTGGGAGACGCGTGGAGACAGCTGTCCGCGCCGTGTCCGTGTCTCGTGGCTGCACCGCGGCGCAGCCGTCTCTGCGATGGCGTGGAATAGCGTGGAGACACGGGGAGAGACGCGGGGAGAGACACGGGGAGAGACACGGGGAGAGACACGGGGAGAGACGCGGGGAGAGACGCGGGGAGAGACGCGGGGAGAGACGCGGGGAGAGACGCGGGGAGAGACGCGGGGAGAGACGTGGGGAGAGACACGGGTCTACGTTGGAGACTCTGCCGGGCGCGTGTCCGTCACCGGACTTGGCCATGGGAAGGTGGACAACGCACACGGACACCCCGAGAGGGATTCCCACGGGAGGGGAGACACGGAGACACAGAGACACGGAGACACGGAGACATGCATAGAGACACAGAGACGCGTAGAGACACACGGATACATAGATACTAACTCAACCAATCACTCACTCACCCACTCACCCAGCCATTCACTCACCCAGCCACTTACTCACCCACTCACCCAGCCATTCACTCACCCAGCCACTTACTCACCCAGCCACTTACTCACCCACTCACTCACTCACCCACTCACCCAGCCACCCACTCACTCACCCAGCCATTCACTCACCCACCCACTCACTCACTCACCCACTCAATCACCCACCCACCCACCCACTCACTCACTCTCCCACCCACCCACCCACTCACTCACTCTCCCACCCACCCACTCACTCACTCTCCCACCCACCCACCCACTCACTCACTCTCCCACCCACTAACCCACCCACTCACTCACTCTCCCACCCACTAACTCAACCAATCACTCACTCACCCACTCACCCAGCCATTCACTCACCCAGCCACTTACTCACTCACCCACTCACTCACCCACCCACTCACTCACCCACCCACCCACTCACCCAGCCATTCACTCACCCACCCACTCACTCTCCCACCCACTCACTCTCCCACCCACTCACTCTCCCACCCACTCACCCACCCACTCACTCACCCAGCCATTCACTCACCCACCCACTCACTCACTCTCCCACCCACCCACCCACTCACTCACTCTCCCACCCACCCACCCACTCACTCACTCTCCCACCCACTCACCCACTCACTCACCCACTCACCCACCCACTCACCCACTCACTCACCCAATCACCCACTCACCCACTCACCCACTCACTCACCCACTCACCCACTCACTCACCCACCCACCCACTCACCCACTCACTCACCCACCCACCCACCCACTCACCCACCCACCCACTCACCCACTCACCCACCCACTCACTCACTCACTGACCCACCCACCCCTCTGCTCCCTGTGGTTGTGATGATAGCGAGGAGTAGGAGGAGGAAGATCAGGAGCAGGATTCTCGTTGACCACCACCAAGGTGGTGGTGACTCTGAACTCCGCAGTCGTCCAACTCCACCACTCACTCGGACAGCTGCTCGTGTCCACCTCCACGCACTGCTACGTGTGTGACACTCACAGGTACTCACACTCACTCACACTCACTCACTCTCACACACTCACACACTCACTCGCACACTCATTCACTCTCACACTCACACACTCACACACTCACTCACACACTCATTCACTCTCACACTCACACACTCACACACTCACTCACACACTCATTCGCTCTCACACTCACACACTCACTCACACACTCTCACACACTCACTCACACACTCTCACACACTCACACACTCACTCACACACTCACTCACACTCAATCTCACACACTCACTCACGCCCCTCCCTCTCACGCCCCTCCCCCTCACGCCCCTCCCCCTCACGCCCCTCCCCCTCACGCCCCTCCCCCTCACGCCCCTCCCCCTCACGCCCCTCCCTCTCACGCCCCTCCCTCCCACCCCCTCCCCCTCACGCCCCTCCCCCTCACGCCCCTCCCCCTCACGCCGCTCCCCCTCACGCCCCTCCCCCTCACGTCAAAGTTGTTGACCAGTCAAAGTCTATATAAAACAATAAAACATTCTCACGACGTTTCGACCACCTGAAGACGACCGTTTGAGTTATGGTCGAAACGTCGCGATAATTTTTTATTGTTTTATATATATTTTATTATTTTGTTGTTTCTCTTCAACGTGACTTTACCGAAAAAACTAAGAATATGAATTACTGCAGTCACGAAAGCTTTAAATCAAAATTCAGTCAAAGTCTCTCCGCCTCTCTCTCCCCCTCTGGTTCTCATCTCTGCAGGGAAACATTCTGGACGGTCGGAACCAAGGCTCGGGCCGGCCCATACGGAGCCTGCTTCTTTCCTGCTTTTGGTCCATACCATCAGCAGCATCAGCAGCATCAGCAGCAGCAGCATCAGCAGCAGCATCATCAGCAGCATCAGCAGCATCAGCAGCATCAGCAGCATCAGCATCAGCAGTGGCGTGGGTGCAGCGTGGTGCTGAGCGCCAGGCCTGGAGGCCGCCTGTGGCTGGCCGAGCCGGGGGGAACCGTCACAGCCACGGTGCAGCTCCGTCAGCTGCTGCTGGGACTCGCTCGGACCCCACTCTACTCGTGCAGGTACCACTACTACTAGTACTATAGTACTAGTACTATAGTACTAGTACTATAGTACTAGTACTATAGTACTAGTAGTAGTAGTAGCCGTCACAGCCACGGTGCAGCTCCGTCAGCTGCTGCTGGGACTCGCTCGGACCCCACTCTACTCGTGCAGGTACCACTACTACTAGTACTATAGTACTAGTACTATAGTACTAGTACTATAGTACTAGTAGTAGTAGCCGTCACAGCCACGGTGCAGCTCCGTCAGCTGCTGCTGGGACTCGCTCGGACCCCACTCTACTCTTGCAGGTACTACCACTACTACTACTATAGTACTAGTACTATAGTAGTAGTAGTACTAGTAGTAGTAGTAGCCGTCACAGCCACGGTGCAGCTCCGTCAGCTGCTGCTGGGACTCGCTCGGACTCCACTCTACTCGTGCAGGTACTACCACTACTACTAGTACTATAGTACTAGTACTATAGTAGTAGTAGTGCTAGTAGTAGTAGCCGTCACAGCCACGGTGCAGCTCCGTCAGCTGCTGCTGGGACTCGCTCGGACTCCACTCTACTCGTGCAGGTACTACCACTACTACTAGTACTACAGTACTAGTACTATAGTACTAGTACTATAGTACTAGTACTATAGTACTAGTAGTAGTAGCCGTCGCAGCCACGGTGCAGCTCCGTCAGCTGCTGCTGGGACTCACTCGGACTCCACTCTACTCTTGCAGGTACCACTACTACTAGTACTATAGTACTAGTACTATAGTACTAGTACTATAGTAGTAGTACTATAGTACTAGTAGTAGTAGCCGTCACAGCCACGGTGCAGCTCCGTCAGCTGCTGCTGGGACTCACTCGGACTCCACTCTACTCTTGCAGGTACCACTACTACTAGTACTACAGTACTAGTACTATAGTACTAGTACTATAGTAGTAGTACTATAGTACTAGTAGTAGTAGCCGTCACAGCCACGGTGCAGCTCCGTCAGCTGCTGCTGGGACTCACTCGGACTCCACTCTACTCTTGCAGGTACCACTACTACTACTATAGTACTAGTACTATAGTAGTAGTACTATGGTACTAGTAGTAGTAGTTAGTAGTAGTTGGTGCTGGCCACCCACTGCCTCAGTGCCGGCCTTCATAGACGCTGCCGCTGCTACTCGCTAACAGCACTTGCCCCTACTGCTCTGCTAGAGGCTACCTGGGGGAGCTTTGTCTGTGTCTCTCAGCACTTGCCCCTACAGCCCTGCCAGAGGCTACCTGGGGGAGCTTTGTCTGTGTCTCTCAGCACTTGCCCCTACAGCCCTGCCAGAGGCTACCTGGGGGAGCTTTGTCTGTGTCTCTCAGCACTTGCCCCTACAGCCCTGCTAGAGGCTACCTGGGGGAGCTTTGTCTGTGTGTCTCAGCACTTGCCCCTACAGCCCTGCCAGAGGCTACCTGGGGGAGCTTTGTCTGTGTCTCTCAGCACTTGCCCCTACAGCCCTGCTAGAGGCTATCTGCGGGACCTTTGTCTGTGTGTCTCAGCACTTGCCCCTACAGCCCTGCCAGAGGCTACCTGGGGGACCTTTGTCTGTGTCTCTCAGCACTTGCCCCTACAGCCCTGCTAGAGGCTACCTGGGGGAGCTTTGTCTGTGTCTCAGCACTTGCCCCTAAAGCCCTGCCAGAGGCTATCTGGGGAGCTTTGTCTGTGTCTCAGCACTTGCCCCTACTGCTCTGCTAGAGGCTATCTGGGGGAGCTTTGTCTGTGTCTCAGCACTTGCCCCTACTGCTCTGCCAGAGGCTACCTGGGGGACCTTTGTCTGTGTCTCTCAGCACTTGCCCCTACAGCCCTGCCAGAGGCTACCTGGGGGACCTTTGTCTGTGTCTCAGCACTTGCCCCTACTGCTCTGCTGGAGGCTATCTGGGGGAGCATTGTCTGTGTCTCAGCACTTGCCCCTACTGCTCTGCTAGAGGCTCCCTGGGGGAGCTTTGTCTGTGTCTCTCAGCACTTGCCACTACTGCTCTGCCAGAGGCTACCTGGGGGACCTTTGTCTGTGTCTCTCAGCACTTGCCCCTACAGCCCTGCCAGAGGCTACCTGGGGGACCTTTGTCTGTGTCTCTCAGCACTTGCCCCTACAGCCCTGCCAGAGGCTACCTGGGGGACCTTTGTCTGTGTGTCTCAGCACTTGCCCCTACAGCCCTGCTAGAGGCTACCTGGAGGACCTTTGTCTGTGTCTCTCAGCACTTGCCCATACAGCCCTGCTAGAGGCTACCTGTGGGAGCTTTGTCTGTGTGTCTCAGCACTTGCCCCTACTGCTCTGCCAGAGGCTACCTGGGGGACCTTTGTCTGTGTCTCTCAGCACTTGCCCCTACAGCCCTGCCAGAGGCTACCTGGGGGACCTTTGTCTGTGTCTCTCAGCACTTGCCCCTACAGCCCTGCCAGAGGCTACCTGGGGGACCTTTGTCTGTGTGTCTCAGCACTTGCCCCTACAGCCCTGCTAGAGGCTATCTGCGGGACCTTTGTCTGTGTGTCTCAGCACTTGCCCCTACAGCCCTGCCAGAGGCTACCTGGGGGACCTTTGTCTGTGTCTCTCAGCACTTGCCCCTACAGCCCTGCTAGAGGCTACCTGGGGGAGCTTTGTCTGTGTCTCAGCACTTGCCCCTAAAGCCCTGCCAGAGGCTATCTGGGGAGCTTTGTCTGTGTCTCAGCACTTGCCCCTACTGCTCTGCTAGAGGCTATCTGGGGGAGCTTTGTCTGTGTCTCAGCACTTGCCCCTACTGCTCTGCCAGAGGCTACCTGGGGGACCTTTGTCTGTGTCTCTCAGCACTTGCCCCTACAGCCCTGCCAGAGGCTACCTGGGGGACCTTTGTCTGTGTCTCAGCACTTGCCCCTACTGCTCTGCTGGAGGCTATCTGGGGGAGCATTGTCTGTGTCTCAGCACTTGCCCCTACTGCTCTGCTAGAGGCTCCCTGGGGGAGCTTTGTCTGTGTCTCTCAGCACTTGCCACTACTGCTCTGCCAGAGGCTACCTGGGGGACCTTTGTCTGTGTCTCTCAGCACTTGCCCCTACAGCCCTGCCAGAGGCTACCTGGGGGACCTTTGTCTGTGTCTCTCAGCACTTGCCCCTACAGCCCTGCCAGAGGCTACCTGGGGGACCTTTGTCTGTGTGTCTCAGCACTTGCCCCTACAGCCCTGCTAGAGGCTACCTGGAGGACCTTTGTCTGTGTCTCTCAGCACTTGCCCATACAGCCCTGCTAGAGGCTACCTGTGGGAGCTTTGTCTGTGTGTCTCAGCACTTGCCCCTACTGCTCTGCCAGAGGCTACCTGGGGGACCTTTGTCTGTGTCTCTCAGCACTTGCCCCTACAGCCCTGCCAGAGGCTACCTGGGGGACCTTTGTCTGTGTCTCTCAGCACTTGCCCCTACAGCCCTGCCAGAGGCTACCTGGGGGACCTTTGTCTGTGTGTCTCAGCACTTGCCCCTACAGCCCTGCTAGAGGCTACCTGGAGGACCTTTGTCTGTGTCTCTCAGCACTTGCCCATACAGCCCTGCTAGAGGCTACCTGTGGGAGCTTTGTCTGTGTGTCTCAGCACTTGCCCCTACTGCTCTGCCAGAGGCTACCTGGGGGACCTTTGTCTGTGTCTCTCAGCACTTGCCCCTACAGCCCTGCCAGAGGCTACCTGGGGGACCTTTGTCTGTGTCTTTCAGCACTTGCCCCTACAGCCCTGCCAGAGGCTACCTGGGGGACCTTTGTCTGTGTCTCTCAGCACTTGCCCCTACAGCCCTGCCAGAGGCTACCTGGGGGACCTTTGTCTGTGTCTGTGTGCAGGGATGGCAGTGTGCGAGCGTCATCCCAGCTGCGGTCGCTCCTCTTCCACCAACTCCTGCCTCTTGGGTGAGGCCCGTGCCAGGCTAGGTGCACCACGCCCCGTGCCAGGCTAGGTGCACCACCCACAGGTCGCTGCACCGCAGGGCCCCGTACCAGGCTACGTGCACGTGTGTGTGTGTGAGTGCAGGAAGAGCCGGGTACTGCTCTGCTCTGCTGATGGATTTCTCATCTTCTCTCCTCATCGCAACATCATCATCGCCTCCGCCTCCCTCCCAGGTACCATCACCACCACCATCACCACCATCATCAACATCACCACCACCACCATCATAACCATCACCACCATCATCATCACCATCACCACCATCACCACCACCATCACCACCACCATCATCACCATCACCACCACCACCATCATCACCATCATCATCACCACCACCATCATCACCACCATCATCACCATCACCACCACCACCACCATCATCACCATCATCATCATCACCATCACCACCACCATTACCACCACCATCATCATCACCATCATCACCATCATCATCACCATCATCACCACCACTATCACCACCATCACCATCATCATCACCATCACTACCACCATCACCACCACCACCACCATCATCACCATCATCACCACCACCATCACCACCACCACCATCACCACCACCATCACCGCCATCGTCTCTCCCCGCCCCCCCCAGGTCTCCGCTCGGTCTCCGTGTGTGGGAGGGAGCTGCTCTGTCTCCATGGCGACGGGAGGCTGAGTCACATGACCCTCGTCTCCTCCGCCGTTGGCGTGGCGACGCTGGCCCGGGCCCGCAGGCCGCTAGCCGCAGCTTGGCTCGCCTGGACTCACCGCAGATTCATCATGGCCGGCCCGGTAGGTTCACGGTGGCCGTGTGGCCGGGTTCACGGTGGCCGTGTGGCCGGGTTCACGGTGGCTGTGTGGCTGAGTTCATGGTGGCTGTGTGGCTGAGTTCACGGTGGTCGTGTGGCTGTGTTCACGGTGGCCGTGTGTCTGAGTTCACGGTGGCCGTGTGGCTGGGTTCACGGTGGCCGTGTGGCTGAGTTCACGGTGGCCGTGTGGCTGAGTTCACGGTGGTCGTGTGGCTGAGTTCACGGTGGCCGTGTGGCTGAGTTCACGGTGGCCGTGTGGCTGAGTTCACGGTGGCCGTGTGGCTGAGTTCACGGTGGTCGTGTGGCTGAGTTCACGGTGGTCGTGTGGCTGAGTTCACGGTGGCCGTGTGGCTGAGTTCACGGTGGCCGTGTGGCTGAGTTCACGGTGGCCGTGTGGCTGAGTTCACGGTGGCCGTGTGGCTGAGTTCACGGTGGCCGTGTGGCTGAGTTCACGGTGGCCGTGTGGCTGAGTTCACGGTGGTCGTGTCTCTGTGCTCACGGTGGCCGTGTGGCTGAGTTCACGGTGGTGTTGGTGGGTTAAAGTTTGGGTGTCTGTCCCCACCGCTATTCTTCTGGGATCAGCGTAGGCCATTGCAGGGCTGCTCCTTTAACTTTATCGCGATTTATTTATTTATTTATCCCACCACCCACCCCCCCTTAGGCCCGGCGACGCGTTCCCGCCTCCGTCCTGGAGGAAATCTGCGAGGGCTTGGAGATTCCCGATGGAGTTTCGGGGAATTCCAAGAATTCCCAAACGGAGATGTCGGGAAATTCTGGGAATTCCGGTGACTCGGGAAATCCGGAAAATCCGGGGATTGCGGGAAAATCCGGGTTCTCGGAGGCTTTGGGAATTCCGATAGATTTTGAACATCTGGGGAATTCTGGAGATGCTGAGAATTGTGCCATTCTGGGAAATCTTCGAATTCCTGGGAATTCTGGCATTCCGGGAATGCCGGCAACTCCTGAAGTCCCGCGAGCTCTCTCTTGGGATTCGGAATCTCTGAAAATTCCCGGAATTCCAGGAACGTCTGCGAATCCCGGAGTTCTGGAAATGTTGGATGCTTTCCCCGGCGTTCTGGGAGAGGAGTGGAGGATGGAGCTTGCTCGGAAGATTCGGGAAATGCTCGGGGACCTGGAAGCTGATGCGTGGGATCATGGGAATTCCGGGAATTCCGGGAATTCCGGGAATTCCGGGAATTCCGGGAATTCCGGGTCCAGCCTCAACAGCAGCCGGCGCAGCAGTGTGAGCTCACTGGTGAGACAGCAGCAGCAGCAGCAGCAGCAGAATCATCATCATCATCAGCAGAATCATCATCATCATGAGCAGCAGCATCATCATCAGCAGCAGCGCCATCATAATCATGAGCATCAACAGCAGCAGCGCCATCAGCAGCAGCATCATCAGCATCATCATCAGCAGCAGAATCATCATCATGAGCAGCAGCATCATCATCATCAGCAGTGCCATCAGCAGTTGCATCATCAGCATCATCAACAGCAGCAGAATCATCATCATCATGAGCAGCAGCATCATCATCAACAGTAGCATCATCAACAGCAGCAGCATCATCAACAGCAGCATCATCAACAGCAGCGCCATCATCATCAGCATCATCATCATCAGCATCATCATCATCAGCAGTGCCATCAGCAGCATCATCAGCATCATCATCAACAGCAGCAGAATCATCATCATCATGAGCAGCAGCATCATCATCATCAACAGCAGCATCATCAACAGCAGCAGCATCATCAACAGCAGTGCCATCATCATCAGCATCATCATCATCAGCATCATCATCATCAGCATCATCAGCATCATCATCATCAGCATCATCATCATCAGCATGACATCTCCCCGCGTGTCTCTCCCCGTGTCTCCACAGGGTAGCTTCTCTCTGCTGGACGGGGGAATCTACCAAGTCCACTCAGCTGATGACACCACTCCCCCCTCCTCCTCGTCATCCTCCTCCTCCTCATCATCCTCATCATCATCATCCATCCGCTCTTGCCCAGCCACCTTTGTCTCCACAGCAGCATCGGCAAACCCAGACAAGGAGACTTACAGCACCGATTGTCAACCTTGGTCTCCAGCTCACTGGGAAATTGACGCCTCAACCACCACCTCCACCACCACCTCCACCACCTCCACCACCTCCTCCATCATCGCCACCACCTCCTCCAACACCATCAACAACAGCAGCAGCGGTGGAGATGGTTTAGCGAAGACCCAGCGAGCAGCTGAGAAAGAGGAGGAGTTGGTGTACGAGGTGGTGGACGAGGAGGTGGTGGACGAGGTGGTGGACGATGTGGTGGACGATGTGGTGGACGAGGAGGAGGTGGAGGTGCCGCCGGGTCTGGCCGACGCTGGGGTCCGTTTGGGCGGAGCTGACTGCACAGGAGAGGAGGAGGAGGAGAAGGAGGAGGAGGAGAGTGGGAAGGCGACTTTGGGTGAGCGGCTCGGGAATTCCTCACAGCCGTGGGGGCACCCCCAGTGGCAGCTGTCTCCACAAGCCGTCAGTCTGCCAGACCGGTGCTGTGGTGACGGTGGTGATGGTGGTGGTGGTGGTGATGGTGGTGGTGGTGATGGTGGTGATGACGGTGGTGGTGACGGTGCTGTGGTGACGGTGGTGATGGTGGTGGTTATGACGGTGATGGTGGTGATGGTGGTGATGGTGGTGGTGGTGATGGTGGTGGTGGTGACGGTGCTGTGGTGACGGTGGTAATGGTGGTGGTGGTTATGACGGTGGTGGTGGTGCTGTGGTGACGGTGGTAATGGTGGTGGTGGTGGTGATGGTGGTGGTCGTGGTGGTCGTGGTGGTCGTGGTGGTGGTGACGGTGGTGATGGTGGTGATGGTGACGGTGGTGATGGTGGTGGTGGTCGTGGTTGTGATGGTGGTGGTCGTGGTGGTGGTGACGGTGGTGGTAGTAACGGTCGTGGTGATGGTCGTAGTGATGGTCGTGGTGATGGTGGTGATTGTGGTAATTGTGGTGGTGGTTGTGGTGATGTAGGTGGTGGTGATGGTTGTGGTGATGGTGGTGATTGTGGTGATGTAGGTGGTGGTGATGGTTGTGGTGATGGTGGTGGTTGTGGTGATGGTGGTGGTTGTGGTGATGTAGGTGGTGGTGATGATTGTGGTGATGGTGGTGGTTATGGTGATGTAGGTGGTGGTGATGGTTGTGGTGATGGTGGTCGTTGTGGTGATTTAGGTGGTGGTGATGGTTGTGGTGATGGTGGTGGTTGTGGTGATGTAGGTGGTGGTGATGGTTGTGGTGATGGTGGTGGTTGTGGTGGTGGTTGTGGTGATGTAGGTGGTGGTGGTTGTGGTGATGGTGGTTGTGGTGATGGTTGTGGTGGTGGTGGTTGTGGTGATGTAGTTGGTGGTGGTTGTGGTGATGTAGGTGGTGGTGGTTGTGGTGGTTGTGGTGATGTAGATGTTAGTGGTTGTGGTGATGGTTGTGGTGGTTGTGGTGATGGTGGTTGTGGTGATGGTTGTGGTGGTGGTTGTGGTGATGGTTGTGGTGGTGGTTGTGGTGATGGTTGTGGTGGTGGTTGTGGTTATGTAGGTGGTAGTGGTTGTGGTGATGGTTGTGGTGGTGGTGGTTGTGGTGATGTAGGTGGTAGTGGTTGTGGTGATGGTTGTAGTGATGGTTGTGGTGATAGTTGTGGTGGTGATAGTTGTGGTGGTGGTTGTGGTGATGTAGGTGGTAGTGGTTGTGGTGATGGTTGTGGTGGTGGTTGTGGTGATGGTTGTGGTGATGTAGGTGGTGGTGGTTGTGGTGGTGGTGGTCGTGGTGGTTGTGGTGATGTAGGTGGTGGTGGTTGTGGTGATGTAGGTGGTGGTGGTTGTGGTGATGTAGGTGGTAGTGGTGATGGTTGTGGTGGTGGTGGTTGTGGTGATGTAGGTGGTGGTGGTTGTGGTGATGGTTGTGGTTGTGGTGGTTGTGGTGATGTAGGTGGTAGTGGTTGTGGTGATGGTTGTGGTGGTGATGGTTGTGGTGATGGTTGTGGTGGTGGTTGTGGTGATGGTTGTGGTGATGGTTGTGGTGGTGGTTGTGGTGATGGTTGTGGTTGTGGTGGTGGTTGTGGTGATGTAGGTGGTAGTGGTTGTGGTGATGGTTGTGGTTGTGGTGATGGTTGTGGTGGTGGTGGTTGTGGTGATGTAGGTGGTAGTGGTTGTGGTGGTGATGGTTGTGGTGATGGTTGTGGTGGTGGTTGTGGTGATGGTTGTGGTGATGGTTGTGGTGGTGGTTGTGGTGATGGTTGTGGTTGTGGTGGTGGTTGTGGTGATGTAGGTGGTAGTGGTGATGGTTGTGGTGGTGATGGTTGTGGTGATGTTTGTGGTGGTGGTTGTGGTGATGGTTGTGGTTGTGGTGGTGGTTGTGGTGATGGTGGTTGTGGTGATGTAGGTGGTGGTGGTTGTGGTGATGGTTGTGGTTGTGGTGGTTGTGGTGATGGTTGTGGTGATGGTTGTGGTGGTGGTGGTTGTGGTGATGGTTGTGGTTGTGGTGGTGGTTGTGGTGATGGTTGTGGTGGTTGTTGTGGTTGTGGTGATGTAGGTGGTGGTGATGGTTGTGGTGGTTGTTGTTGTGGTGATGTAGATGGTAGTGGTTGTGGTTGTGGTGGTGATTGTGGTGATGTAGGTGGTAGTGTTTGTGGTGGTGGTTGTGGTGATGGTGGTAGTGGTTGTGGTGGTGGTAGTAGTGGTTGTGGTGATGTAGGTGGTGGTGATGGTTGTGGTGGTGGTTATGGTGATGTAGGTGGTGGTTGTGGTGATGTAGGTGGTGGTGATGGTTGTGGCTGTGGTGGTGGTTGTGGTGGTGGTGGTTGTGGTGATGTAGGTGGTGGTGATGGTTGTGGTTGTGGTGATGGTTGTGGTGGTTGTTGTGGTGGTGGTGGTTGTGGTGATGGTGGTTGTGGTGGTGGTGGTTGTGGTGGTTGTTGTGGTGGTGGTGGTGGTTGTGGTGATGTAGGTGGTAGTAGTTGTGGTGATGGTTGTGGTGGTGATGTAGGTGGTAGTGGTTGTAGTGATGGTTGTGGTGGTGGTTGTGGTTGTGGTGATGGTTGTGGTGGTGGTGGTGGTTGTGGTGATGTAGGTGGTAGTGGTTGTGGTGATGGTTGTGGTGGTGGTTGTGGTTGTGGTGATGTAGGTGCTGACGAGCTGGATGTGGAGGACGCTCGTTTGGAAGACCTCAAACGATCTACGGCTGAGACCCTGTGAGTCATCATCAGCAGCATCATCAGCAACATCATCATCAGCAGCAGCATCATCATTGTCAGCATCATCAGCAGCATCATCAGCAACATCATCAGCAGCATCATCAGCAACATCATCATCATCAGCATCATCAGTAGCATCAGCATCATCATCAGCATCATCAGCAACATCATCAGCATCATCAGCAACATCATCAGCATCATCAGCAACATCATCAGCAGCATCATCAGCAGCATCATCATCAGCATCATCAGCAGCATCAGCATCATCATCAGCAGCATCAGCAGCATCATCAGCATCATCAGCAGCAGCATCATCATCAGCATCATCAGCATCTTCATCAGCAGCATCAGCATCATCAGCAGCATCATCATCAGCATCATCAGCATCTTCATCATCAGCAGCATCTTCATCAGCAGCATCATCATCAGCATCATCATCAATAGCAAAATCATCAGCATCAGCATCATCATCAGCAACATCATCATCATCAGCAGCATAAGCATCATCATCAGCATCATCATCATCAGCAGCATCAGCAGGATGTAGAGACTCAGGGTCACCTCTTCTTGTAACCCCCCCTCCCCCCTCCCCCTCCCCCCTCCCCCCTCCCCCTCCCCCTCCCCCCTCCCCCTCCCCCCAGGCTGAGCGTGGAGGACCCCACAAACTTCCTTGACCCCAGAAGCCTCCACAGGACTCTGTGGAGGTGGTCCCAGCAGCTGTGGCATAGCGTGGCCACGGTTCTGCCTGCCGCTGGTGGTGGTGGTGGTGGTGGCGGTGGTGGTGGTGGCGGTGGTGGTGGCGGTGATGGTGGTGGTGGTGGTGGCGGTGGTGGCGGTGGCGGTGGTGGGGGTGGTGGTGGTGATGGTGATGTTGGTGGAGGTGGTGGTGACGGTGTTTGTGGTGGTGGTGGTGATGGTGGTGGTGGACATGAGAGTGTCAATAATCGTGGTGGTGGTCATGGTGGAGGTCGTGGTGATGGTGGTCACAACGGTGTTAATGGCGGTGGTGGTGGCGGTGATGTTGGTGGAGGTGATGGTGGAGGCCGTGGTGATGGTGGTCACAACGGTGTTAATGTTGGTGGTGGTGGTGGCGGTGATGTTGGTGGAGGTGATGGTGGAGGTCGTGGTGATGGTGGTCACAACGGTGTTAATGTTGGTGGTGGTGGTGGCGGTGATGTTGGTGATGGCGTCAGGAGGAGATTGAGGGCCGTCTCCCCCATCGCCACCCTGCCTGTCTCACTCCACGGCGATGTCCAACGTTTGGCGACGCTGCACTTTGAAGTGATGTTGATCATCGCCGAGGATGGCGGTGATGGTGATGGTGGCGATGACGATGGTGATGGTGGTGACGATGGTGGTAGTGATGGTGGTGATGATGGTGGTGATGATGGTGATGATGGTGATGATGATGGTGGTGATGATGGTGATGATGGTGATGATGCTCATGATGATGGTGGTGGTGATGGTGGTGGTGATGTTGGTGGTGATGGTGATGATGATGGGTTGATGGGGCGCGCTGCAAGGTTCTTGAGCAGCTTCCGGTCTCTCATGGACCTCGTCAGAGTGGAGGAGGCCGTGACGAGGTGGGGGCAGGGGGGAGGGGGGAGGAGGAGAGGGGGGAGAGACATCCACGCCCTGAGGACCATGCTGGAAGGTTACCACCACCATCATCACCATCATCATCACCATCATCACCATCACCACCATCATCACCACCACCATCACCACCATCACCACCACCACCATCATCACCATCATCATCACCATCATCACCATCACCACCATCATCACCACCATCATCACCACCATCACCACCATCATCATCATCACCATGATCATCACCATCATCACCATCATCACCACCATCATCACCACCACCATCATGACCACCATCATCATCACCATCATCACCATCATCATCACCATGATCATCATCACCATCATCATCACCACCACCACCATCATCACCACCATCACCACCATCACCACCACCATCATCACCATCATCACCACCATCATCACCATCACCACCATCACCATCATCATCACCACCATCACCACCATCATCATCACCACCATCACCACCATCACCACCATCATCATCACCATAATCACCACCATCATCACCATCATCACCACCATCACCACCATCACCACCATCACCATCATCACCACCACCATCATCATCACCATCATCACCATCATCATCACCATCACCATCATCACCACCATCACCATCATCATCACCATCACCACCATCACCACCATGACCACCATCACCATGACCACCATCACCATCATCACCACCATCATCACCACCATCACCACCATCACCATCATCACCATCACCACCATCACCACCACCATCACCACCACCATCACCACCATTACCATCATCACCACCATCACCACCATGATGATGGTGATGATGATGGTGGTGGTGGTAGTGATGGTGGTGATGGTGGTGATGGTGGTGATGGTGATGATGGTAGTGATGATGGTGGTGATGGTGATGGTGGTGATGATGTCTCTGTCTGTGCAGTGATTCATTCTTCGACCCAGCCGAGTGTGGATCCCTACAGACAAGATGACTCTGCTCAGCCCGAGCTGATGGCCAGGTGAGACTCTCTGTCTCTCGGTCTCTCTCTGCCTGTGTGTGTGTGTAGGCTGTGTGTGTGTGTGTAGGCTGTGTGTGTAGGCTGTGTGTAGGCTGTGTGTGTGTAGGCTGTGTGTAGGCTGTGTGTGTGTAGGCTGTGTGTAGGCTGTGTGTGTGTAGGCTGTGTGTAGGCTGTGTGTGTGTAGGCTGTGTGTAGGCTGTGTGTGTGTAGGCTGTGTGTGTGTAGGCTGTGTGTGTAGGCTGTGTGTGTGTGTAGGCTGTGTGTGTGTGTAGGCTGTGTGTGTGTGTAGGCTGTGTGTGTGTGTAGGCTGTGTGTGTGTGTGTGTAGGCTGTGTGTGTGTAGGCTGTGTGTGTGTAGGCTGTGTGTGTGTGTAGGCTGTGTGTGTGTAGGCTGTGTGTGTGGGTAGGCTGTGTGTGTAGGCTGTGTGTGTGTGTGTGTAGGCTGTGTGTGTGTGTGTAGGCTGTGTGTGTGTGTGTAGGCTGTGTGTGTGTGTGTAGGCTGTGTGTGGGCTGTGTGTGTGTAGGCTGTGTGTGTGTGTAGGCTGTGTATGTGTGTGTAGGCTGTGTGTGTGTGTAGGCTGTGTGTGTGTGTAGGCTGTGTGTGTGTGTAGGCTGTGTGTGTGTAGGCTGTGTGTAGGCTGTGTGTGTGTAGGCTGTGTGTGTGTAGGCTGTGTGTGTGTAGGCTGTGTGTGTGTGTAGGCTGTGTGTGTGTAGTCTGTGTGTGTGTAGGCTGTGTGTGTGTAGGCTGTGTGTAGGCTGTGTGTGTGTAGTCTGTGTGTGTGTAGGCTGTGTGTGTGTAGGCTGTGTGTGTGTAGGCTGTGTGTGTGTAGGCTGTGTGTGTGTGTAGGCTGTGTGTAGGCTGTGTGTGTGTAGTCTGTGTGTGTGTAGGCTGTGTGTGTGTAGGCTGTGTGTGTGTAGGCTGTGTGTGTGTGTGTAGGCTGTGTGTAGGCTGTGTGTGTGTAGTCTGTGTGTGTGTAGGCTGTGTGTGTGTAGGCTGTGTGTGTGTAGGCTGTGTGTGTAGGCTGTGTGTGTGTAGTCTGTGTGTGTGTAGGCTGTGTGTGTGTAGGCTGTGTGTGTGTAGGCTGTGTGTGTGTAGGCTGTGTGTGTGTAGGCTGTGTGTGTGTGTGTAGGCTGTGTGTAGGCACAGACAGTGAGTCAGGTTTTGTCACGTGACCAGCACGTGACGTTGTGGTGAGGGTTGTCACGTGACCAGCACGTGACGTTGTAGTGAGGGTTGTCACGTGACCAGCACGTGACGTTGTAGTGGGGGTTGTCACGTGACCAGCACGTGACGTTGTAGTGAGGGTTGTCACGTGACCAGCACGTGACGTTGTAGTGAGGGTTGTCACGTGACCAGCACGTGACGTTGTGGTGAGGGTTGTCACGTGACCAGCACGTGAAGTTGTGGTGAGGGTTGTCACGTGACCAGCACGTGACGTTGTGGTGAGGGTTGTCACGTGACCAGCACGTGACGTTGTGGTGAGGGTTGTCACGTGACCAGCACGTGACGTTGTGGCGAGGGTTGTCACGTGACCAGCACGTGACGTTGTGGTGAGGGTTGTCACGTGCTGCTCACGAGCAGCTGGTGCAGCGGTAGTGCGGTAGTGCGGTAGTGCGGTAAACGTCGCCACTGGGGAGACAAAGGCGGCCCGGCGCGGTGCTGGTAGCCACCCGCCCCCCTCGCACTTGCCCCTGCAGCAGCGCGTGAGCTACCTGGGGCGTCTGCGTCTGCAGGCTGAGGGGAGGGGCCGGGGGGGTGCGGCCCGCCCAGCGCCACCCCCGGGCGGAGGCTCTCGAGGCTCTGGCTCAGCGCGCCGACCGGGGACGCTCGCTGCTGAGCGGACCTACAGGTGAGACGAACCTCGCCCCTCGCCCTCCATGCGTTGACACGGCCACCGTGACCCCGGCCACACGGCCACCGTGACCCCCCCCGCTGACCTGCGATCTCTCACCCCCTAGGTTCGACCCCTGACACGGAGGCCGAGTGGAGATTTCTGATCAAAGTTGCCCGCGGCCTTAAAGGGACCCCGCCCACCCCCAGCGCGGTTTCGACGCCTCCCTCGAATCCGGACGATGGAGGCCTCAAAGGGACCCGGGAGCGGCACCCCCGGAGCCTCGGCGGAGTTGCGGCCGGGCCACAGCAACCGGGCGCTGGTGCTCTTAAAGGGGCCCCGCTCGTAGAGGGGACCCTTAAAGGGACCCCGGCGATTGAGACCCCGGTTGTGAAGGGGGCCCTCAAAGGGACCCCGGTGAGCGGGGTTGCGGTGGCCCTCTCATTCCGGGCCGGGCTGCTCCGTGCTGAGGCTCTGCTCGCCGAGGCTGGAGTCCCCCTGGCGGAGCTCCGCGAGGAGACCAGCGGAGACCGGGACTTCCTCCGCCGGTGGGAGGCGCTGAGGATGGCCGAGCACCGGCAGCGGTGAGTTCGTGCTGAGCGGACCCAGAGGTGGGACGGTCATGGGGGTGGTGACGATGGTGATGTTCACGACGATGATGTTGATGATGTTGATGATGTTCACGATGATGATGTTGTTGATGATGTTGTTGATGATGTTGTTGATGATGTTGTTGATGTTCACGTTGATGATGATGTTGATGATGTTGTTGATGATGTTGATGATGATGATGTTGTTGATGATGTTCACGTTGATGATGATGTTGATGTTGTTGATGTTGATGATGTTCACGATGATGTTGATGATGTTGATGTTGTTGATGATGTTGTTGTTGTTGATGTTGATGATGTAGATGTTGATGATGTTCACGTTGATGATGTTGTTGATGATGTTGATGTTGTTGATGTTGCTGATGATGTTGATGATGTTAATGATGATGTTGATGATGTTGATGATGTTGTTGATGTTGTTCACGTTGATGATGTTTCAGATTGCTGATCCAGACGATGTTGGAGCAAACGGACCGACTCCTGTGGACACAGCAGCTGTGATACAAAGACAAAGCTCCCCGTGTAGGCTTAGCAGGCTGTAGGGGCAAGTGCTGTGAGTAGCAGCGCCTGTGAAGGCTACCGGCACTGTGGCACACACAGAGGGGGTGGGTGGCTATCAGCACCACGCACGGCCGCCTTTGTCTCCCCTGTGCTAGCGATGTTTACTACACACAGCACCAGGTACTCATTTGAGGCTGAGTCGACCTAGGAGAGGCCCAGAATCGGGTCAGATAATCGTCACTGGCGGTGTTGGCCGTGAGCGGGAATCGAACCCGGGTTGCCGGGTTCGTAGCGCAGCGTAGCGCTAACCACTACACCCACCACTCCCCACACACAGACAAAGACAAAGATCCCCCATATAGCCTTAACAGACTGTAGGGGCAAGTGCTGTTAGCGAGCACCTATGAAGGCCGGAACGGTACACGAGGGGGTGGGTGGCCAGCACCACGCCCGACCGCCTTTGTCTCCCAAGTGGCAATGTTTACACACCGCACCAGGTACTCATTTGAAGCTGAGTCGACCTAGACACACACACACGACATTCGCCACTAAGGGGCGGTGACGTCACCACGACGCTTGTGCCAGGCTATGTGCACCCTGAGGCCACGTGAAGTGTCGAACGCCCGCTGGCAGGAGGTCACGGGGCAGACCCAGGTGCCACGGGTCGACTGACTGAGATGACTGGCTGATGCACCACCTGTGCCCCCTACTGTGCCAACCTGCTGTGCTTTAGCCACCCGGCGCTCCGCTCGTTGTTGTGAGCGTCGCTCCTCCGCCCTCCGTTGTTGTTGGAGGGCGACTGCCTCCAACTGCCCAGTAGCATCCTTCACAAGCCTCCTCCACAGAGGCCGATCTTGACACCGCTGGTACCAATCATCGGCAAGTCCACTCAGCTCCACGTCCTCCTGCACCACTTCACTCCATCTCTTCTCTAGCCCGTGCCGTGCCCGCTTAGCCCCCTCGATCCGGCCGAACAAAAGCTGTTTCGGCATGCGGTGGCTGGGCATGCGGGCTACATGACCCAGCCATCGCAGCCTTGCCCGCCGGAGGAGCTCACCGATGGGACCTTGCCCAGATCTTTCAAGGATTTGTGAGCTCCTCACACAATCCAGTCTGGTTAAACCCAGGATGGATCGTAGGCAGGCCAGCCTAAATGTTTCTAACCGGCGAAGATGTTCCATTAGGGGGGGTCCACGTTTTGCAAGCGTAAAAGAAGGGAGGGAATGACCGTGGCCGAGAAGACGACACACACACACAGACACACACAAGCTACCAGCAGTGTACAGAGTTTAATACACACGTGTACCCAATGCTTGGTATACCTATACATAGCATCTATTACAAATACACACGTAGCGTGAAACCATAACACACATAGGTAGCATAATGTTAATAGAACACGGCCACAGTGAGTCACACACAGACACGGTCACACAGAGACACGGTCACAGTGAGTCTCACAGAGATACGGTCACAGTGAGTCACACACAGACACGGTCACAGTGAGTCACACACAGACACGGTCACAGTGAGTCACACACAGACACGGTCACAGTCACACAGAGGCACGGTCACAGTGAGTCACACACAGACACGGTCACAGTGAGTCACACAGAGACACGGTCACAGTGAGTCACACAGAGACACGGTCACAGTGAGTCACACAGAGACACGGTCACAGTGAGTCACACACAGACACGGTCACAGTGAGTCACACAGAGACACGGTCACAGTGAGTCACACAGAGACACGGTCACAGTCACACAGAGACACGGTCACAGTGAGTCACACAGAGACACGGTCACAGTGAGTCACACAGAGACACGGCCACAGTGAGTCACACAGAGACACGGTCACAGTCACACAGAGACACGGTCACAGTGAGTCACACAGAGACACGGTCACAGTGAGTCACACAGAGACACGGTCACAGTGAGTCACACAGAGACACGGTCACGGTGAGTCACACAGAGACACGGTCACAGTGAGTCTCACAGAGACACGGTCACAGTGAGTCACACAGAGATACGGTCACGGTGAGTCACACACAGACACGGTCACAGTGAGTCACACAGAGACACGGTCACAGTGAGTCACACAGAGACACGGTCACAGTGAGTCACACACAGACACGGTCACAGTGAGTCACACAGAGACACGGTCACACAGAGACACGGTCACAGTGAGTCACACAGAGACACGGTCACAGTCACACAGAGACACGGTCACAGTGAGTCACACAGAGACACGGTCACAGTGAGTCACACAGAGACACGGTCACAGTGAGTCACACAGAGACACGGTCACACAGAGACACGGTCACAGTGAGTCACACAGAGACACGGTCACAGTCACACAGAGACACGGTCACAGTGAGTCACACAGAGACACGGTCACACAGAGACACGGTCACAGTCACACAGAGACACGGTCACAGTGAGTCACACAGAGACACGGTCACAGTTAGTCACACAGAGACACGGTCACAGTGAGTCACACAGAGACACGGTCACACAGAGACACGGTCACAGTGAGTCACACAGAGACACGGTCACAGTCACACAGAGACACGGTCACAGTGAGTCTCACAGAGACACGGTCACAGTGAGTCACACAGAGACACGGTCACAGTGAGTCACACAGAGACACGGTCACAGTGAGTCTCACAGAGACACGGTCACAGTGAGTCACACAGAGACACGGTCACAGTGAGTCACACAGAGACACGGTCACAGTGAGTCACACAGAGACACGGTCACAGTCACTCACACAGAGACACGGTCACAGTGAGTCACACAGAGACACGGTCACAGTGAGTCACACAGAGACACGGTCACAGTCACACAGAGACACGGTCACAGTGAGTCACACAGAGACACGGTCACAGTGAGTCACACAGAGACACGGTCACAGTGAGTCACACAGAGACACGGCCACAGTGAGTCACACAGAGACACGGTCACAGTGAGTCACACAGAGACACGGCCACAGTGAGTCACACAGAGACACGGCCACAGTGAGTCACACAGAGACACGGTCACAGTCACACAGAGACACGGTCACAGTCACACAGAGACACGGTCACAGTGAGTCACACAGAGACACGGTCACGGTGAGTCACACAGAGACACGGTCACACAGACACGGTCACAGTGAGTCACACAGAGACACGGTCACGGTGAGTCACACAGAGACACGGTCACGGTGAGTCACACAGAGACACGGTCACGGTGAGTCACACAGAGACACGGTCACAGTGAGTCACACAGAGACACGGTCACAGTGAGTCACACAGAGACACGGTCACAGTGAGTCACACAGAGACACGGTCACAGTGAGTCACACAGAGACACGGTCACAGTGAGTCACACAGAGACACGGTCACAGTGAGTCACACAGAGACACGGTCACAGTGAGTCACACAGAGACACGGTCACAGTGAGTCACACAGAGACACGGTCACAGTGAGTCACACAGAGACACGGTCACAGTGAGTCACACACAGACACGGTCACAGTGAGTCTCACAGAGACACGGTCACAGTGAGTCACACAGAGACACAGTCACACAGAGACACGGTCACAGTCACACAGAGACACGGTCACAGTGAGTCACACAGAGACACGGTCACACAGAGACACGGTCACAGTCACACAGAGACACGGTCACAGTGAGTCACACAGAGACACACAGACGCAAGTCTCCAATGTTGAATTGTGAAGTTGTTTCCAAACTCCTGTCTTAAGGTGTAACCTTGCTCTCAATAAAGTTATTCATATTGGCTTGTTACTAAAGGCAGTTCCTAACGAGTGCATACACCGTGTGTGTACGTGTGTGCACGTGTGTGTGTACGTGTGTGTGTACGGGTGTGTGCGTACACTGTGGGGAGCGGTGGTGCAGTGGTTAGCACAGCGGTGTCTGTACACGATACCCGGAATTCACCATTCAGTGACGGTGACGTTAACATGGTGCCTGTGCCAGGCTAGGTGCACTTTGAGGCCACATTCATGATTGTGAGCAGAAGAACATCCCAGAGCCCAGGCCTACTGATGGTATCATAGGCCTTGACCAGGTCAATAAAGCAGAGATGTAGGTCTTGCTGGAATTCCCTACACCTCTGCTGTAGCAGACGGACAGAAAATATGGCATCTGTGCAGGACCGCCCTTTCTGAAACCGCATTGGGGCTCCGCAAGCCTCTCCTCAGCGTGCCTGGCAAGGCGATGTTGAATAATCCTTGCCAGAACCTTTCCCGGCACACTGAGGAGTGAGATGACCCTGTAGTTGTTACAACCACACACAACCACACACACACACACCCATCCACACACACAACCACACACACATCACACACCACACTACACACACTACACACACACTACACACACACCACGCACACACACCACACACACACCACACACCACCACACACTACACACACACTACACACACACTACACACACACTACACACACACCCCACACACACCACACCACACACACCACACCACACACACCACACACACCACACACACACCACACACACACTACACACACACCACACACACACCACACACACACACTACACACACACACTACACACACACCACACACACACCACACACACACTACACACACACACCACACACACGCCACACACCACACACACCACACACACCACACACACCACACACACACGACACACACACCACACCACACACCACACACTACACACACACCACACCACACCACACACACCACACATACACACCACACACACCACACACACACCACACCACACCACACCACACACCACACCACACACACACCACACACACACCACACACACCACACTACACACACCACACACCACACACACACCACACCACACACACACCACACACACACCACACACACCACACACACACCACACACACACACTACACACCACACACACCACACACACACACCACACACACACACCACACACACACCACACCACACACACACACCACACCACACACACACCACACACACCACACACACACTACACACACTACACACACCACACACACACACGCCACACACACACACACACCACACACACACCACACTACACACACCACACACACACACACCACACACACCACACACACTACACACACTACACACACCACACACACACACACCACACACACACACTACACACCACACACACACACACCACACACACACCACACACACACCACACCACACACCACACACACACACACCACACACACACACTACACACCACACACACACACACCACACACACACTACACACACACTACTTCATCTCTTTGTCTCCCTCCAGGCCGTCTTTGTCTCCCTCCCGGCCGTCTTTGTCTCCCTCCCGGCCGTCTTTGTCTCCCTCTTGGCGAGGTCCCACTGCCGGGCGCTGCACCGCGGGGTCGGCACGGCGCTCGTGCGCGAGAAGTTTGAGAAGTCGACGACGAAGCGACCCTCGTCGCTGTCCGAGCCCCCCACCTCGTCGCTGTCCGAGCCCCCCACCTCGTCGCTGTCCGAGCCCCCCACCTCGTCGCTGTCCGAGCCCCCCACCTCGTCGCTGTCCGAGCCCCCCACCTCGTCGCTGTCCGAGCCCCCCACCTCGTCGCTGTCCGAGCCCCCCACCTCGTCGCTGTCCGAGCCCCCCACCTCGTCGCAGGAGCTCAGCTCGTCGCCGACACCACGGCCAACGTCGTCAACGTCATCGTCCACGTGGTCAACGTCATCCGTCACGTGGTCAACGTCATCGTCCACGTGGTCAACGTCATCGTCCACGTGATCAACGTCATCGTCCACGTGGTCAACGTCATCAGCCTCCTCCTCCTCCCTCTCCTCCACATCCTCGTCCATCCGCGAGCTCCCTCTCACGTCATCATCATCGTCATCGTCGTCATCACAACCCCCTCCTCCATGCTGCTTCCAGCCCCGCGTGTCTCCCACGTGGTGTCTCCGCGTGTCTCCCCCGTGTCCCCCGTGTCCCCACGTGTCTCCCCCGTGTCCCCCGTGTCTCCACGTGTCTCCCCCGTGATGTCCCCACGTGTCTCCCCCGTGTCCCCCGTGTCTCCACGTGTCTCCCCCGTGTCCCCGCGTGTCTCCCACGTGGTGTCTCCGCGTGTCTCCCCCGTGGTGTCCCCACGTGTCTCCCCCGTGTCTCCGTGTGTCTCCCCCGTGTCCCCACGTGTCTCCCCCGTGTCCCCCGTGTCCCCACGTGTCTCCCCCGTGTCCCCACGTGTCTCCCCCGTGTCTCCGCGTGTCTCCCCCGTGTCCCCGCGTGTCTCCCCCGTGATGTCCCCGCGTGTCTCCCCCATGTCTCCGTGTGTCTCCCCCGTGTCTCCGCGTGTCTCCCCCGTGTCTCCGCGTGTCTCCCCCGTGTCTCCGCGTGTCTCCCCCGCGGTGTCTCCGCGTGTCTCCCCCTTGTCTCCGCGTGTCTCCCCCGTGTCTCCGCGTGTCTCCCCCGTGGTGTCCCCGCGTGTCTCCCCCGCTGGACATGGGCACGAAGCGGTGACCCCAGACGATGTCCGCGGGGCGGTAGGAGGCCCGGGCCTGGGTGGTGGTGCCGGTAGACTCCACCACTCCCTGAAGCAACACCACCACCTCCAACTGGGGGTGCCTGGGGGGACAGGGGGGCATCATCACGTGGTGAACCACGTGGTGATGGTGATGAACCACGTGGTGGTGGTGATGATAAACCACGTGGTGATGGTGGTGATGAACCACGTGGTGGTGGTGAACCACGTGGTGATGGTGGTGATGATGAACCACGTGGTGGTGCCAGTAGACTCCACCACTCCCTGAAGCAGCACCACCACCTCCAGCTGGGGGTGCCTGGGGGGCAGGGGGCATCATCACGTGGTGAACCACGTGGTGGTGGTGAACCACGTGGTGGTGGTGAACCACGTGGTGGTGGTGAACCACGTGGTGGTGGTGAACCACGTGATGGTGGTGGTGAACCACGTGGTGGTGGTGGTGAACCACGTGGTGGTGGTGGTGGTGAACCACGTGATGGTGGTGGTGAACCACGTGATGGTGGTGGTGAACCACGTGGTGGTGGTGGTGAACCACGTGATGATGGTGGTGGTGAACCACGTGGTGGTGGTGAACCACGTGATGGTGGTGGTGGTGGTGAACCACGTGGTGGTGGTGAACCACGTGGTGGTGGTGAACCACGTGATGATGGTGGTGGTGAACCACGTGATGGTGGTGGTGAACCACGTGATGATGGTGGTGGTGAACCACGTGGTGGTGGTGGTGGTGAACCACGTGGTGGTGGTGAACCACGTGATGATGGTGGTGGTGAACCACGTGGTGGTGGTGAACCACGTGATGGTGGTGGTGAACCACGTGGTGGTGGTGGTGAACCAAGTGATGGTGGTGGTGAACCACGTGGTGGTGGTGGTGAACCACGAGGTGGTGGTGGTGAACCACGTGGTGGTGGTGAACCACGTGGTGGTGGTGTACCACGTGGTGGTGGTGGTGAACCACGTGATGGTGGTGGTGAACCACGTGGTGATGGTGGTGAACCACGTGGTGGTGGTGGTGGTGGTGAACCACATGGTGATGGTGGTGATTAACCACGTGGTGGTGGTGATGAACCACGTGGTGATGGTGGTGATGAACCACGTGGTGATGGTGGTGGTGAACCACGTGGTGGTGGTGGTGATGAACCACGTGGTGGCAGTGATGAACCACGTGGTGATGGTGGTGATGAACCACGTGGTGGTGGTGGTGGTGGTGAACCACGTGATGGCGGTGATGAACCACGTGGTGGTGGTGGTGGTGATGAACCACGTGGTGGTGGTGGTGGTGGTGAACCACGTGGTGGTGGTGGTGGTGAACCACGTGGTGGTGGTGGTGAACCACGTGGTGGTGGTGGTGGTGGTGAACCACGTGGTGGTGGTGAACCACGTGGTGGTGGTGGTGGTGAACCACGTGGTGGTGGTGGTGGTGGTGAACCACGTGGTGGTGGTGGTGAACCACGTGGTGGTGGTGAACCACGTGGTGGTGGTGGTGGTGGTGATGAACCACGTGGTGGTGGTGATGAACCACGTGGTGGTGGTGGTGGTGAACCACGTGGTGGTGGTGAACCACGTGGTGGTGATGAACCACGTGGTGGTGGTGATGATGAACCATGTGGTGGTGGTGGTGGTGGTGATGAACCACGTGGTGGTGATGAACCACGTGGTGGTGATGAACCACGTGGTGGTGGTGAACCACGTGGTGGTGGTGATGAACCACGTGGTGGTGATGAACCACGTGGTGGTGGTGATGATGAACCATGTGGTGGTGGTGGTGGTGGTGATGAACCACGTGGTGGTGATGAACCACGTGGTGGTGATGAACCACGTGGTGGTGGTGAACCACGTGGTGGTGGTGGTGATGAACCACGTGGTGGTGATGAACCACGTGGTGGTGGTGATGATGAACCATGTGGTGGTGGTGGTGGTGATGAACCACGTGGTGGTGATGAACCACGTGGTGGTGATGAACCACGTGGTGGTGGTGAACCACGTGGTGGTGGTGATGAACCACGTGGTGGTGATGAACCACGTGGTGGTGGTGAACCACGTGGTGGTGGTGGTGATGAACCACGTGGTGGTGATGAACCACGTGGTGGTGGTGATGATGAACCATGTGGTGGTGGTGGTGGTGGTGATGAACCACGTGGTGGTGATGAACCACGTGGTGGTGATGAACCACGTGGTGGTGGTGAACCACGTGGTGGTGGTGATGAACCACGTGGTGGTGATGAACCACGTGGTGGTGGTGAACCACGTGGTGGTGGTGGTGATGAACCACGTGGTGGTGGTGGTGAACCACGTGGTGGTGGTGGTGAACCACGTGGTGGTGGTGGTGGTGGTGACCCGATATTGCCTGGCAATCGTCACAATTGCGTTAACCGTCGTCGTAATCGTGAAATTGTGGTAACCGGGGTGGTAACCGGGGTGGTAACCGGGGTGGTAACCGGGGTGGTAACCGGGGTGGTAACCGGGGTGGTAACCGGGGTGGTGACCGGGGTGGTAACCGGGGTGGTAACCGGGGTGGTAACCGGGGTGGTAACCATGGCAACTCACGCGGCGAGCTGTGCGGCAGACAGGCGGTAGAGGGGGCTGGCCGGGCCGATGGGGTGAACCACGACGATGGGAGCCACGAGGAAGAGAATCGACGACGAGGAGGAGGAGGAGGAACCCCCAGCACCACCAGCACCACCACCACCCTCCACCCTCAAGTCCACCTGGTGCAGGAGGTCCACCTCCCCCTCCTGTGTGCGCGAGCCCTCCACCACCTGGAGACAACAGTCGCAGCGGCGTCATCGTCGTCGTCGTCATCAGTGACGTCATCGTCATCATCATCGGTGTCATCATCATCGTCGTCGTCATCGGTGTCATCATCAGTAACGTCATCATCGTCGTCATCGTCATCATCGGTGTCATCGTCGTCAGCAGCGTCATCATCATCGTCGTCATCGGTGTCATCATCAGCGGCGTCATCATCGGTGTCACCATCGTCATCATCGTCGGCGTCACCATCGGTGTCATCATCATCGTCGTCATCGGTGTCATCATCGTCAGCAGCGTCATCATCATCAGCGGCGTCATCATCGTCAGCAGCGTCATCATCATCAGCGGCGTCATCATCGTCGTCATCGGTGTCATCATCAGTGGCGTCATCAGCATCATCAGCGTCATCAGCATCATCAGCGTCATCATCATCAATGGAGTCGTCGTCACCATCGTCGGAGTCGTCATCAGCAGCACCACAAGAAGCCTGAACAGTCCCACGGACAGTGGAGGTGTTCACCTCGTGATGTGTAGGGACGGCTACCACTGGGGAGTCCCCTAACCCTAACACTCCTCTCACTCTCTCATCTCTCTCTCACTCTCTCACTCACTCTCTGTCTCACTCTCTCTCATCTCTCTCTCCCTTACTCTCTCTGACTCACTCTCTGTCTCTCTGTCTCTCACTCTCTCTGTCTCACTCTCTCTCTCTCACTCTCTGTCTCTCTCTTACTCTCCTCTCACTCTCTTATCTCTCTCTCTGTCTCTCACTCTCTGTCTCTGTCTCTCTCTCACCCTCTCACTCTCTCACTCTCTTATCTCTCTCTACCCTAACTCTCTCTCTCTCACTCTCTCTCTCTGTCTCTCACTCTCTGTCTCACACTCTCTCATCTCACTCTCTCACTCTCTGTCTGTCTCTCTCTGTCTGTCTCTCTGTCTCTCACACTCTCTCATCTCACTCTCTGTCTGTCTCTCTGTCTCTCACACTCTCTCATCTCACTCTCTGTCTGTCTCTCTGTCTCTCACACTCTCTCATCTCACTCTCTGTCTGTCTCTCTGTCTCTCACACTCTCTCATCTCACTCTCTCACTCTCTGTATGTGTCTCTCACTCTCTCACTCTCTGTCTCACTCTCTCACTCTCTGTATGTGTCTCTCACTCTCTCACTCTCTGTCTCTCACTCTCTGTCTCTCACTCTCTCTCATCTCACTCTCTCACTCTCTGTCTGTCTCTCTGTCTCTCACTCTCTCTCATCTCACTCTCTGTCTGTCTCTCTGTCTCTCACTCTGTCTCACTCTCTCACTCTCTGTATGTGTCTCTCACTCTCTCACTCTCTGTCTCTCACTCTGTCTCACTCTCTCTCATCTCACTCTCTCACTCTCTGTCTGTCTCTCTGTCTCTCACTCTCTCTCATCTCACTCTCTCACTCTCTGTCTGTCTCTCTTTCTCTCACTCTCTGTCTCTCACTCTCTCTCATTTCACTCTCTCACTCTCTGTCTCTCACTCACTCTCTGTCTCTCTCATCTCACTCTCTCACTCTCTGTCTCTCTCTCACTCTCTCACTCTCTGTCTGTCTCTCTGTCTCTCACTCTCTGTCTCTCACACTCTCTCATCTCACTCTCTCACTCTCTGTCTGTCTCTCTGTCTCTCACTCTCTCACACTCTCACTCTCTGTCTCTCTCACTCTCTCACTCTCTCACGCTCTCTCTCTCCCCCTCACCCCCTCTCTCTCTCACTCTCTGTCTCTCACGCTCTCTCTCTCCCCCTCACCCCCTCTCTCTCTCACTCTCTGTCTCTCACGCTCTCTCTCTCACTCTCACTCTTCCTCTCTCACCCTCTCTCACTCTCTCCATCTCACTCTCACACTCTCCCTTACTCTCCTCACTCTCTCTCTGTCACCCTCCTCTCATCTCACTCTCTCACTCTCTCACTCACGCTCTCTCTCTCCCCCTCTCTCTCTCACTCTCTGTCTCTCACGCTCTCTCTCGCTCTCACTCTTTCTCTCTCACCCTCTCTCACTCTCTCCATCTCTCACTCTCTCCATCTCACTCTCACACTCTCACTTACTCTCCTCACTCTCTCTCTCTCTCTGTCACCCTCTCTCTCATCTCACTCTCTCACGCTCTCTCTCCCCCTCACCCCCTCTCTCTCTCACTCTCTGTCTCTCACGCTCTCTCTCTCTCTCTCACCCTCTCTCACTCTCTCCATCTCACTCTCACACTCTCCCTGTCTCACTCTCACTCTCTGTCTCTCACGCTCTCTCTCTCTCTCACTCTTTCTCTCTCACCCTCTCTCACTCTCTCCATCTCACTCTCTCACTCTCCCTGTCTCACTCTCTCACTCTCTCACCCTCTCTCCATCTCACTCTCTCACTCTCCCTGTCTCTCTCTGTCTCTCTGCTCGGCGACAGCACCATCACCCCGTCCGGTTTTTCAGACCATCACCCCGCGAGTGCGCGGCTGCGGTTCTCCGGGGCAGAGCGCCGCAGCGCCTACTGCAAGCTGGACGTGCGGCTGCTGGACAACGAAGGGTTCGAGGCGACATTCAGGGCCCGTTGGGAGGCCGGCAAGAGAGTGCCTTCGGCTCGGCACGGCAGTGGTGGGAGGACACAAAGGCCCAGGTCAGAGGCCCTCTGCCTGCGGCTGCGGGGCCACTGTGCGACCGTCGGAGACGGAGCGACGACGGCTGGGGCGTGAGTTGCTGCTGCTCGAGGGAGAGTTGGGCTTGGTCCAGAGCGGCAGCGGCGATGGCGACCCCGATGACAAGGGGATGGTGCTCCCGGGGAAGCAGCGGCCTCTCCGAGCAGTCACGGACCAGCAGGCCCACGACTGTGGTTTTTTATGCGGGAATAGATTGCATCATTTTTTTAATGCGCATGGACGCGCCCTCTAAATATTTTTGTGGGCTGGCAAAAAAAAAACCCCCGGTAGGGAGGAGCAATTTTGGGGGACTAGGCACCGCGACGGGGGAGGAGGCCACGGAGGAGGGCGAGATTGCCAGGGTGGCGAGGGATTGCTATGCTGGGCTTTTCAGCGAGGGCGTGGTAGATAACGAGGCTGTGCGGGATCTACTGGAAGGAGGCCCCGCTCTGGAGGTCTCGGATAGCGAGCGTCTAGACGGCCCCGTCGCTCTGACCGAGCTCACCGACGCGGCGAGTGGCCTCGCGACTGGCAGGGCCCCGGGGTTGGATGGTTTGCCGGTAGAGTTTTATGAAGTCTTCTGGAATGAGATTGCCCCCCCCCACCTGCTCGGGGGTGCCGGAGGGGAGCCTGCGAGAGGGAGAATTCCCGCTGAGCTGCAGGAGGGCCGTGGTCACGCTGCTGCCCAAGAAGGGGGACTTGAGGCGCATTGAGAACTGGCGGCCCGTCTCCCTCTTGTGCGTAGACTACAAGATCTTCGCCAAGGTCGCGGCGAATCGGCTCAAAGCGGTTGTGGGGAAACTGGTTGGCCCTGAACAGACTTATTGCATCCCTGGCCGGTGCATTTACGACAACATGAGCACGGTCAGGGATGCAACATCTCTCGCTGATTTTCATGGCAAGGAATCAGGCCTCCTCTTTATGGACTTAGAAAAGGCCTTTGATAGAGTTGACCGCACGTACCTGGGGAAGCCGCTCACCTCTCTGGGTTTCGGACAGTTTCTTTGTCGCGCATATGTGAAGCTCCTGTATGAGGGCACGTGTAGTCTGGTAAAGACAAATCAGTGGCTCGGTGCCCCCTTCCCTGTGACGAGGGGCATCAGGCAGGGGCGCCCGCTCCCAGGGCTCCTCTATGCCCTGAGCGTTGAGCCGCTGGTGCGGAGGCTGAAGGAAGTTTTTGCCCGGGGAACGTCGCTATAAGGTGTCGGCCTATGCAGATGACGTGTGCGTGGTGGTCGGCGACGCAAGAGACCATCTCAACGCTCCGCAGGGCTGTGGCGACATTCGAACGAGCGTCCGGCGCCAAGGTCAACGGGGAGAAGAGCGAGGCCCTCTGCCTGGGAGCGCGGGGCGTCGTGCGCTCCGTGCTCCTCCCCAGGGGGAGTCACGTGGCAGGACGAGGGTGTGCGGTACCCCGGGGGGGGTTCACCTGGGCAGACCGCGGGCGTTTGAACGAAACTGGACCGAGCTGAAAGAAGCGTTTGAGGCCAAGCTGTTCGGCGTGGACGAAGCTGGCCCCGCTACTGTCCTTCAGGGGGCGGGTGCTGGTGGGAAAACAGCCTGGTGGCGTCTGTCTTATGGCACCGGGCTAAAGTCCTTCAGCCCCCCGACTGGTTGCTCCTGGGGACGGGCCGCTCGCTCGTCCACCTCGTCTGGTGCGGTAAGCGCTGGACGAAGCCGGGCGTGCTCCACCTGCCGGTGCGAGAGGGCGGTCAGGGCCTGGTGGATGTCACCGCCAAAGTTTGTGTTTTTCAGGCTGAGGGGGTGCGGCCGGGCGCCTGTTGTACCAACGGGAGGGACCCCAGCGGACAGCGCTGGGGCCCCTCAGCCTGTTGAGGGGTGCGGGCGGGCGCCTGGGGTACGACAGGGAGCTGGTCCTATTGGGACTTGGATCGTGGCACCGAGGGACCCCCCACCCCGACCCCCCCTCACCCACCCCCCCCCCACCCACCCACTCACCCACCTCTACCCCCCCCCCCCCGCCCTTCCCGGGGCTCCTCCTCTCCGGCATCGCAGTCCCCCGGGGCGCTGCGATGCCGGAAAGCTGCTGCGGCTCGATCGATGCAAGAAGGCCGTGGGCCTCGAGGGCGATCCGATGAAGGCTCTCTCTACGAATGCTGCGTGAAGGCGCTCCGCCGCACGGAGTTGGCGGACGCGCCGGACATCAAATGGAGGGCTCATTTCCCTCCCCCTCGCCCGAGGCTCACCCCCCAGTGGGAGTGTTTTCTACAAGTCCCCCGTAACGAAGCGCTGCGGAGACCTCCGACGGAGTGCTCGCGCGCTGGACGCCGCCCTCTCCCGCGTGGCTCAGCAAGGTCACCCCCGGGGCGTCGGACCTGTGCGGGTTCCTCGGCGCGGTCGAGGACCTGGCTCACCAGCATCTGGAATGCCCACGGCTCGGCCCGCTGTTTCAGCTCCTGGGAACGTCTTTTGTGAAACTGGGGGTCCCCTTCTACAAGGGGGTGCCTTACCTGACGAGCAGGCGGCACCGCTTGGCGAACTTTGCCATCGCGCAGAGCTGAATAATGGCTATCTACAAGACACGCAAAAAGAAATTGCAGGGTGTCGCCGACGTGCAGCCGCTCCTCGGTGGCGGTGCTGCATGAATATCGCGACGTCTCCGCCGAGGGCACGGCGGCCGGCCGGCGTGCCCTCGAGCGGTGCGGGGGGCCGGCCAGGCCCCGCGTACAGTCACGGACGGCACGCTGACTTTTACTTTTCGAACGCTCCCGGTGCCCGCCCGCACGTCGTGCGAGCCGAGGCTCCCTCCGGCGGCGTGGTGCGAGCGTGGACTTGCGAGGCGTGTGTGTGTGTGTGTGGTGTGTGTGTGTGGTGTGTGTGTGTGTGCGTGTGTGTGTGGTGTGTGCGTGTGTGTGTGTGCGTGTGTGTGTGTGTGCGTGTGTGTGTGTGTGCGTGTGTGTGTGTGTTTGTTTGTCGAGGATTGCGTTTTCTCTATTTCCTGTGCGCACGTGTGGATGAGCGGAGGCTGTGGTGTAACTCTCGCCCCGATCCGCGCTACGGAGCGCCGTGCTTGTGTGCACCGGTTGTGCCGTCGGTCGTTCGTGCGTGTGTTGACGCGCTTGACCGGTGTCGTCGTCGTTTGTTGCTGTTTTTAGCTGGGACTACCCCCTCCTCCTCCCCCACCCACCCACCCATAAGCTTGGCGTGGATGATGCCCGGTCGAGCGTCGTTTGAGAAGAGGTTTTTTGTTCCCGTGTACGGGACGCTGCAGGTGACGGCGAGTGAGCCACGGCCCAGTGCCGGGGTTTTTTTCCCCTCCCCCCATCACCGTTTGCTGCCCGGACCATGGTCCGATGCACTGTGGATCCACTGCAATAGCAGGTGGAAGCCTGAATAGAGGCAGTCGAAAGTCAAAGTCTCACTCACTCACTCTCACTGTCTCACTCACTCACTGTCTCACTCACTCTCTCACTCTCTCTCACTCACTCTCTCTCTCACTGTCTCACTCACTCTCTCTCTCACTGTCACTCTCTCACTGTCTCACTCTCTCACTCTCTCTCTCACTCTCTCTCACTCACTCTCTCTCACACTCTCTCTCTCTCACTCTCTCACTCTCTCACACTCTCTCACTCTCCATCACTCTCTCACTGTCTCTCTCTCTCACTGTCTCACTCACTCTCTCTCTCACTGTCACTCTCTCACTGTCTCACTCTCTCACTCTCTCTCTCACTCTCTCTCACTCACTCTCTCTCACACTCTCTCTCTCTCACTCTCTCACTCTCTCACACTCTCTCACTCTCCATCACTCTCTCACTGTCTCTCTCTCTCACTGTCTCACTCACTCTCTCTCTCACTGTCACTCTCTCACTGTCTCACTCTCTCACTCTCTCTCTCACTCTCTCTCACTCACACTCTCTCACACTCTCTGTCTCACTCACTCTCCATCACTCTCTCACTGTCTCACTCTCTCTCTCTCACACTCTCTCTCTCACTGTCTCTCACTCTCCATCACTCTCTCACTGTCTCACTCACTCACTCTCTCACACTCTCTCACTGTCTCACTCACTCACTCTCTCCATCACTCTCTCTCTGTGTCTCTCCCCCTCACCCCCCTCTCACTCTCTGTGTCTCTCCCTGTCTCTCTCTCTCTCCCTGTGTCTCTCTCTCTCTCCCTGTGTCTCTCTCTCTCTCTCCCTGTGTCTCTCTCTCTCCCTGTCTCTCTCTCCCTGTGTCTCTCCCCCTCACCCCCCTCTCTCTCCCTGTGTCTCTCTCTCTCCCTGTCTCTCTCTCTCCCTGTGTCTCTCTCTCCCTGTGTCTCTCTCTCTCCCTGTGTCTCTCTCCCTGTCTCTCTCTCTCTCCCTGTGTCTCTCTCTCTCCCTGTGTCTCTCTCTCTCCCTGTGTCTCTCTCTCTCCCTGTGTCTCTCTCTCTCTCCCTGTGTCTCTCTCTCTCCCTGTGTGTCTCTCTCTCCCTGTGTCTCTCTCTCTCCCTGTCTCTCTCTCTCCCTGTGTCTCTCTCCCTGTGTCTCTCTCTCTCCCTGTGTCTCTCTCTCTCCCTGTCTCTCTCTCTCTCCCTGTGTCTCTCTCTCTCCCTGTCTCTCTCTCTCCCTGTGTCTCTCTCCCTGTGTCTCTCTCTCTCCCTGTGTCTCTCTCTCTCCCTGTGTCTCTCTCTCTCCCTGTGTCTCTCTCTCTCCCTGTGTCTCTCTCTCTCCCTGTGTCTCTCTCTCTCCCTGTGTCTCTCTCTCTCCCTGTGTCTCTCTCTCTCCCTGTCTCTCTCTCTCCCTGTGTCTCTCTCTCCCTGTCTCTCTCTCTCTCCCTGTGTCTCTCTCTCTCCCTGTCTCTCTCTCTCTCCCTGTGTCTCTCTCTCTCCCTGTGTCTCTCTCTCTCCCTGTGTCTCTCTCTCTCCCTGTGTCTCTCTCTCTCCCTGTGTCTCTCTCTCCCTGTGTCTCTCTCTCTCCCTGTGTCTCTCTCCCTCACCCCCCTGTCACCTGCATCTTCACGGAGGCCCGGACGATCATGGACGCCCTGAGGTCGGCCACTCGCACCATGAGGCAGAGGCGGCCGTCCCTCAGCGCCACGACGGCCCTGCGGCTGAAGAGGAGTGTCCCCGCGCGGCTCCGCGCTGTGGCCGTGCGTACAAAGACGCAGCCCAGCAGCACGGAGGAGGCGGCGAGGCCCCACAAGCACTGGGCCGCCACCAGGCCCACGGAGGCGACGGTCCAGGCGAGGCCTCCGGCGCAGGCCCCGCTGGGCGCGCGGGCCCCGAAGCCCAGGGCCGTCTGCAGCTCCAGCGAGAAGAGGAAGGAGGAGGGGAAGGAGCGGACCCCACGCACGCACGGCGAGTGGGGCGGCTGCGGAGGAGGATCAGCTGCTGGTGGTGCTGGAAGATCAGCTGCTGCTGGTGGTGGAAGATCAGCTGCTGGTGGTGGTGGTGCTGGTGGTGATGCTGGTGCTGGTGGAAGATCAGCTGCTGCTGGTGCTGCTGCTGCTGCTGGTGGTGGTGATGAGGGGAAGGAGCGGACCCCACGCACGCACGGCGAGTGGGGCGGCTGCTGAGGATCAGCTGCTGCTGCTGGTGGTGGTTGAAGATCAGCTGCTGGTGCTGGTGGAAGATCAGCTGCTGGTGGTGGTGATGGTGATGGAGGTGCTGGTGGTGGTGGTGCTGGTGGTGATGCTGCTGCTGCTGGAAGATCAGCTGCTGCTGGTGGTGGTGCTGGTGGTGATGCTGGTGCTGGTGGAAGATCAGCTGTTGGTGGTGGTGATGGTGATGGAGGTGCTGGTGGTAGTGGTGATGCTGGTGGTGGTGGTGCTGGTGGTGATGCTGCTGCTGGTGGAAGATCAGCTGCTGGTGGTGGTGATGGTGATGGAGGTGCTGGTGGTGGTGGTGATGCTGCTGGTGGTGGTGATGGTGATGAGGGGAAGGAGCGGACCCCACGCACGCACGGCGAGTGGGGCGGCCGCGGAGGATCAGCTGCTGCTGCTGGAAGGTCAGCTGCTGGTGGTGGTGATGGTGATGGAGGTGCTGGTGGTGGTGGTGCTGGTGGTGATGCTGCTGCTGGTGGAAGATCAGCTGCTGGTGGTGGTGATGGTGATGGAGGTGCTGGTGGTGCTGCTGCTGGTGGTGGTGGTGATGAGGGGAAGGAACGAACCCCACGCACACACGGCGAGTGGGGCGGCTGCTGAGGATCAGCTGCTGCTGCTGGTGGAAGATCAGCTGCTGGTGGTTGTGGTGCTGGTGCTGGAAGATCAGCTGCTGCTGGTTGTGGTGCTGGTGCTGGAAGATCAGCTGCTGGTGCTGGTGGTGGTGATGGTGGTGGTGCTGGTGGAAGATGAGGTGGTGGTTGTGGTGGTGGTGGAAGATGAGGTGGTGGTGGTGGTGGAAGATGTGGTGGTGGTGGTGGTTGTGGAGGAAGATGAGGTGGTTGTGTTGGCTGTGGTGGTGGTGGTGGAAGAGGAGGAGGAGGAGATGACGAGTGAGGAGGATGAGGAGGTGAGGCTGGAGGATGATGAGGCTGGGACGAGGGTGGAGGTGGTGATGATAGCGGAGGAGGTGGGTGGCTATGGTGGTGGTGATGATGTGAGGAAGGAGCGGGAGATGGTGATGGCTGAGTGGGGACAGAGGAGGAGGAGGAGGCAGATGGTGGTGAGGAGGTGCTTGCTGAGGTGGTGACGGGTGAGGAGGTGGTGGCGATGAAGGGTGAGGAGGTGGTGGCGATGAAGGGTGAGGAGGTGGTGGCGATGAAGGGTGAGGAGGTGCTTGCTGAGGTGGTGACGGGTGAGGAGGTGGAGGAGATGGAGGAGGAGGTGGTGGAGGAGGTGGTGGAGGAGGAGGAGGTGGAGGTGGTGGAGGAGGTGGTGGAGGAGGTGGTGGTGGAGGTGGTGGCGAGTGTGGAGGTTGTTGAGGTGGTGTTGGTGGTGGTGGAGAAAGAGGCGGTCCTGGGCGAAGAGGTGGAGGAGCCATTTGAGGAGGTGGTGGTGGTGGTGTTGGTGTCGAGCGACGAGGGCTCCGTGAGGATTGGAGACATCGACACCGAGCCCGGAGACTCCCGGGCGGCAGACGCCTCGGACTTCACGAGGCCAAGTTCAACACCACCACCACCACCACCACCGCCACCACCACCACCACCACCACCGCCACCACCGCCACCACCGCCACCACCACCACCGCCGCCACCGCCACCGCCTGCCACCGCAACCCCAGGGCACCAACCGAGGTCCGCGGAGCTGAGCAGAGAGAAAGTTCTTAGCGTGCACCTCCGCCGCTACCGCCGCCATCTCGGTGAGGGGCTAGGCGAGAGTCTCAACCCGGGGCACGGTAACACCGTCACCACCCGGGGCACGGTAACACCGTCACCACCCAGGGCACGGTAACACCGTCACCACCCGGGGCACGGTAACACCGTCACCACCCGGGGCACGGTAACACCGTCACCACCCAGGGCACGGTAACACCGTCACCACCCGGGGCACGGTAACACCGTCACCACCCGGGGCACGGTAACACCGTCACCACCCAGGGCACGGTAACACCGTCACCACCCCGTGGTGGACGAGAGTCTCAACCCGGGGCACGGTAACACCGTCACCACCCGGGGCACGGTAACACCGTCACCACCCAGGGCACGGTAACACCGTCACCACCCGGGGCACGGTAACACCGTCACCACCCGGGGCACGGTAACACCGTCACCACCCGGGGCACGGTAACACCGTCACCACCCGGGGCACGGTAACACCGTCACCACCCGGGGCACGGTAACACCGTCACCACCCGGGGCACGGTAACACCGTCACCACCCAGGGCACGGTAACACCGTCACCACCCGGGGCACGGTAACACCGTCACCACCCAGGGCACGGTAACACCGTCACCACCCCGTGGTGGACGAGAGTCTCAACCCGGGGCACGGTAACACCGTCACCACCCCGTGGTGGACGAGACTCTCAACCCGGGGCACGGTAACACCGTCACCACCCGGGGCACGGTAACACCGTCACCACCCGGGGCACGGTAACACCGTCACCACCCGGGGCACGGTAACACCGTCACCACCCGGGGCACGGTAACACTGTCACCACCCGGGGCACGGTAACACCGTCACCACCCGGGGCACGGTAACACCGTCACCACCCAGGGCACGGTAACACCGTCACCACCCCGTGGGGGACGAGACTCTCAACCCGGGGCACGGTAACACCGTCACCACCCGGGGCACGGTAACACCGTCACCACCCGGGGCACGGTAACACCGTCACCACCCGGGGCACGGTAACACCGTCACCACCCGGGGCACGGTAACACCGTCACCACCCAGGGCACGGTAACACCGTCACCACCCGGGGCACGGTAACACCGTCACCACCCAGGGCACGGTAACACCGTCACCACCCCGTGGTGGACGAGAGTCTCAACCCGGGGCACGGTAACACCGTCACCACCCCGTGGTGGACGAGACTCTCAACCCGGGGCACGGTAACACCGTCACCACCCGGGGCACGGTAACACCGTCACCACCCGGGGCACGGTAACACCGTCACCACCCGGGGCACGGTAACACCGTCACCACCCGGGGCACGGTAACACTGTCACCACCCGGGGCACGGTAACACCGTCACCACCCGGGGCACGGTAACACCGTCACCACCCAGGGCACGGTAACACCGTCACCACCCCGTGGGGGACGAGACTCTCAACCCGGGGCACGGTAACACCGTCACCACCCAGGGCACGGTAACACCGTCACCACCCGGGGCACGGTAACACCGTCACCACCCGGGGCACGGTAACACCGTCACCACCCGGGGCACGGTAACACCGTCACCACCCAGGGCACGGTAACACCGTCACCACCCCGTGGTGGACGAGAGTCTCAACCCGGGGCACGGTAACACCGTCACCACCCCGTGGTGGACGAGAGTCTCAACCCGGGGCACGGTAACACCGTCACCACCCGGGGCACGGTAACACCGTCACCACCCCGTGGTGGACGAGAGTCTCAACCCGGGGCACGGTAACACCGTCACCACCCGGGGCACGGTAACACCGTCACCACCGCGTGGTGGACGAGAGTCTCAACCCGGGGCACGGTAACACCGTCACCACCCGGGGCACGGTAACACCGTCACCACCCGGGGCACGGTAACACCGTCACCACCCCGTGGTGGACGAGAGTCTCAACCCGGGGCACGGTAACACCGTCACCACCGCGTGGTGGACGAGAGTCTCAACCCGGGGCACGGTAACACCGTCAGCACCCCGTGGCGATGTTCATCCTGAACGCGGACGGGGAATAACCGCAGAGAGAGAGAGAGAGAGGCAGACTCCACGTGGACAGCAGCAGCAGCAGCAGGCGTCGTCAGGGACGGGATCGAATCCACGACCTCCTGCGTACCAGGCGAGGTAGTCAACATCTCACAGCCACCGCGGTCGCTATGGAGATTGTAACTCTGTGGGCGTGGCAGTGGTTGCTAGGGGGCGGCGGTCGCCATGGAGACCGTGACTCTGTGGGCGTGGCAGTGGTTGCTAGGGGGCGGCGGTCGCTATGGAGATTGTAACTGTGGGCGTGGCAGTGGTTGCTAGGGGGCGGCGGTCGCTATGGAGATTGTAACTGTGGGCGTGGCAGTGGTTGCTAGGGGGCGGCGGTCGCTATGGAGATTGTAACTGTGGGGGTGGCAGTGGTTGCTAGGGGGCGGCGGTTGCTATGGAGATTGTAACTGTGGGCGTGGCAGTGGTTGCTAGGAGGAGGCGGTCGCTATGGAGATTGTAACTGTGGGCGTGGCAGTGGTTGCTAGGGGGAGGCGGTCGCTATGGAGACTGTAACTGTGGGCGTGGCAGTGGTTGCTAGGGGGCGGCGGTCGCTATGGAGATTGTAACTGTGGGCGTGGCAGTGGCTGCTAGGGGGCGGCGGTTGCTATGGAGATTGTAACTGTGGGCGTGGCAGTGGTTGCTAGGGGGCGGCGGTTGCTATGGAGATTGTAACTGTGGGCGTGGCAGTGGTTGCTAGGGGGCGGCGGTCGCTATGGAGATTGTAACTGTGGGCGTGGCAGTGGTTGCTAGGGGGCGGCGGTTGCTATGGAGATTGTAACTGTGGGCGTGGCAGTGGTTGCTAGGAGGAGGCGGTCGCTATGGAGATTGTAACTGTGGGCGTGGCAGTGGTTGCTAGGGGGAGGCGGTCGCTATGGAGACTGTAACTGTGGGCGTGGCAGTGGTTGCTAGGGGGCGGCGGTCGCTATGGAGATTGTAACTGTGGGCGTGGCAGTGGTTGCTAGGGGGCGGCGGTTGCTATGGAGATTGTAACTGTGGGCGTGGCAGTGGTTGCTAGGGGGCGGCGGTCGCTATGGAGATTGTAACTGTGGGCGTGGCAGTGGTTGCTAGGGGGCGGCGGTCGCTATGGAGATTGTAACTGTGGGCGTGGCAGTGGTTGCTAGGGGGAGGCGGTCGCTATGGAGACTGTAACTGTGGGCGTGGCAGTGGTTGCTAGGGGGCGGCGGTCGCTATGGAGATTGTAACTGTGGGCGTGGCAGTGGCTGCTAGGGGGCGGCGGTTGCTATGGAGATTGTAACTGTGGGCGTGGCAGTGGTTGCTAGGGGGCGGCGGTCGCTATGGAGATTGTAACTGTGGGCGTGGCAGTGGTTGCTAGGGGGAGGCGGTCGCTATGGAGACTGTAACTGTGGGCGTGGCAGTGGTTGCTAGGGGGCGGCGGTCGCTATGGAGATTGTAACTGTGGGCGTGGCAGTGGCTGCTAGGGGGCGGCGGTTGCTATGGAGATTGTAACTGTGGGCGTGGCAGTGGTTGCTAGGGGGGCGGCGGTTGCTATGGAGATTGTAACTGTGGGCGTGGCAGTGGTTGCTAGGGGGCGGCAGTCGCTATGGAGATTGTAACTGTGGGCGTGGCAGTGGTTGCTAGGGGGCGGCGGTTGCCATGGAGATTGTAACTGTGGGCGTGGCAGTGGTTGCTAGGAGGAGGCGGTCGCTATGGAGATTGTAACTGTGGGCGTGGCAGTGGTTGCTAGGGGGAGGCGGTCGCTATGGAGACTGTAACTGTGGGCGTGGCAGTGGTTGCTAGGGGGCGGCGGTCGCTATGGAGATTGTAACTGTGGGCGTGGCAGTGGCTGCTAGGGGGCGGCGGTTGCTATGGAGATTGTAACTGTGGGCGTGGCAGTGGTTGCTAGGGGACGGCGGTCGCTATGGAGATTGTAACTGTGGGCGTGGCAGTGGTTGCTAGGGGGCGGCGGTTGCTATGGAGATTGTAACTGTGGGCGTGGCAGTGGTTGCTAGGGGGCGGCGGTCGCTATGGAGATTGTAACTGTGGGTGTGGCAGTGGTTGCTAGGGGGCGGCGGTCGCTATGGAGATTGTAACTGTGGGCGTGGTTGCTAGGGGGCGGTGGTTGCTATGGAGATTGTAACTGTGGGCGTGGCAGTGGTTGCTAGGAGGAGGCGGTCGCTATGGAGATTGTAACTGACGGGCGTAGCAGTGGTTGCTAGGGGGAGGCGGTCGCTATGGAGACTGTAACTGTGGGCGTGGCAGTGGTTGCTAGGGGGCGGCGGTCGCTATGGAGATTGTAACTGTGGGCGTGGCAGTGGCTGCTAGGGGGCGGCGGTTGCTATGGAGATTGTAACTGTGGGCGTGGCAGTGGTTGCTAGGGGGCGGCGGTCGCTATGGAGATTGTAACTGTGGGCGTGGCAGTAGTTGCTAGGGGGCGGCGGTCGCTATGAAGACTGTAACTGTGGGCGTGGCAGTGGTTGCTAGGGGGCGGCGGTCGCTATGGAGACTGTAACTGTGGGCGTGGCAGTGGTTGCTAGGGGGCGGCGGTCGCTATGGAGACTGTAACTGTGGGCGTGGCAGTGGTTGCTAGGGTTTACGTCATCACTCCCCTTTGCGCGTATTCACTCCACGGTAACGCCACCGCCCCTCCCCCCTTCAGTACTCTGTCTCATAACGTAGTGTAACGTAACGTTATGTAACGTAGTGTAACGTAATGTAACATAATGTAACGTAGTGTAACGTAATGTAACATAATGTAACGTAGTGTAACGTAATGTAACATAATGTAACGTAGTGTAACGTAATGTAACGTAGTGTAACGTAGTGTAACGTAATGTAACGTAGTGTAACGTAATGTAACATAATGTAACGTGGTGTAACGTAATGTAACATAATGTAACGTAATGTAACGTAGTGTAACGTAGTGTAACGTGATGTAACATAATGTAACGTAGTGTAACGTTATGTAACATAATGTAACGTAGTGTAACGTAATGTAACGTGGTGTAACGTAATGTAACATAATGTAACGTAGTGTAACGTAATGTAACGTATTGTAACATAATGTAACGTAGTGTAACGTAGTGTAGTGTAACGTAGTGTAACGTAGTGTAGTGTAACGTCTCTGTAGTGTAACGTCTCTGTAGTGTAGTGTAACGTCTCTGTAACGTGTCTGTAGTGTAGTGTCTCTGTAGTGTAGTGTCTCTGTAGTGTAACGTCTCTGTAACATGTCTGGAGTGTAACGTCTCTATAGTGTAACGTCTCTGTAGTGTAACGTCTCTGTAGTGTAGTGTAACGTCTCTGTAACGTCTCTGTAGTGTAGTGTAACGTAGTGTAGTGTAACGTCTCTGTAGTGTAGTGTCTCTGTAGTGTAGTGTAACATAGTGTAACGTAGTGTAATGTAACGTAGTGTAACGTAGTGTAATGTAACGTAATGTAACGTAGTGTAGTGTAACGTAGTGTAGTGTAATGTAACGTAGTGCAGTGTAGTGTAACGTAGTGTAACGTAGTGTAGTGTAGTGTAACGTAGTGCAGTGTAACGTAGTGTAGTGTAGTGTAACGTAGTGTAGTGTAATGTAACGTAGTGCAGTGTAGTGTAACGTAGTGTAGTGTAACGTAGTGTAACGTAGTGTAATGTAACGTAGTGTAACGTAGTGTAATGTAACGTAATGTAACGTAGTGTAGTGTAACGTAGTGTAGTGTAGTGTAACGTAGTGTAGTGTAGTGTAACGTAGTGTAGTGTAGTGTAACGTAGTGTAATGTCTCTGTAGTGTAGTGTAACGTAGTGTAGTGTCTCTGTAACGTAGTGTCTCTGTAACGTCTCTGTAACGACCTACGTCTCTGTAGTGAAGTGTAACGTAGTGTAATTGTAACGTAGTGTAACGTAGTGTAATTGTAACGTAGTGTAACGTAGTGTAGTGTAACGTAGTGTAATTGTAACGTGTCTGTAGTGTAACGTAGTGTAGTGTAACGTAGTGTAGTGTAACGTAGTGTAACGTAGTGTCTCTGTAGTGTAGTGTAACGTAGTGTAGTTTAACGTAGTGTAGTGTAACGTAGTGTAATTGTAACGTGTCTGTAGTGTAACGTAGTGTAGTGTAACGTAGTGTAGTGTAACGTAGTGTAGTGTAACGTAGTGTAACGTAGTGTCTCTGTAGTGTAGTGTAACGTAGTGTAGTGTAACGTAGTGTAGTGTAACGTAGTGTCTCTGTAGTGTAGTGTAACGTAGTGTCTCTGTAGTGTAGTGTAACGTAGTGTAATTGTAACGTAGTGTCTCTGTAACGTCTCTGTAACGACCTACGTCTCTGTAACTTCTCTGTAGTGTAGTGTAACGTAGTGTAGTGTCTCTGTAGTGTAATTGTAGTGTAGTGTAACGTAGTGTAGTGTCTCTGTAGTGAAATTGTAGTGTAGTGTAACGTAGTGTAGTGTCTCTGTAGTGTAATTGTAGTGTAGTGTAACGTAGTGTAATTGTAACGTAGTGTAACGTAGTGTCTCTGTAACGTCTCTGTAACGACCTACGTCTCTGTAACTTCTCTGTAGTGTAGTGTAACGTAGTGTAATGTTACGTAGTGTAACGTAGTGTCTCTGTAGTGTAGTGTAACGTAGTGTAGTGTAATTGTAACGTAGTGTCTCTGTAGTGTCTCTGTAACGTCTCTGTAACGACCTACGTCTCTGTAGTGTAGTGTAATGTATCTGTAACGTCTCTGTAGTGTAGTGTAACGTCTCTGTAGTGTAGTGTAACGTAGTGTAGTGTCTCTGTAACGTAGTGTCTCTGTAGTGTAGTGTAACGTAGTGTAGTGTAACGTAGTGTAGTGTAACGTAGTGTAGTGTAACGTAGTGTAGTGTCTCTGTAACGTAGTGTCTCTGTAGTGTCTCTGTAACGTCTCTGTAACGACCTACATCTCTGTAGTGTAGTGTAACGTAGTGTAATGTCTCTGTAGTGAAGTGTAACGTAGTGTAACGTGGTGTAATTGTAACGTAGTGTAATTGTAACGTGGTGTCATTGTAACGTGGTGTAATTGTAACGTGGTGTAATTGTAACGTGGTGTAATTGTAACGTGGTGTAATTGTAACGTGGTGTAATTGTAACGTGGTGTAATTGTAACGTGGTGTAATTGTAACGTGGTGTAATTGTAACGTGGTGTAATTGTAACGTGGTGTAATTGTAACGTGGTGTAATAGTAACGTGGTGTAATTGTAACGTGGTGTAATTGTAACGTGGTGTAATTGTAACGTGGTGTAATTGTAACGTGGTGTAATTGTAACGTGGTGTAATTGTAACGTGGTGTAATTGTAACGTGGTGTAATTGTAACGTGGTGTAATTGTAACGTGGTGTAATTGTAACGTGGTGTAATTGTAACGTGGTGTAATTGTAACGTGGTGTAATTGTAACGTGGTGTAATTGTAACGTGGTGTAATTGTAACGTGGTGTAATTGTAACGTGGTGTAATTGTAACGTGGTGTAATTGTAACGTGGTGTAATTGTAACGTGGTGTAATTGTAACGTGGTGTAATTGTAACGTGGTGTAATTGTAACGTGGTGTAATTGTAACGTGGTGTAATTGTAACGTGGTGTAATTGTAACGTGGTGTAATTGTAACGTGGTGTAATTGTAACGTGGTGTAATTGTAACGTGGTGTAATTGTAACGTGGTGTAATTGTAACGTGGTGTAATTGTAACGTGGTGTAATTGTAACGTGGTGTAATTGTAACGTGGTGTAATTGTAACGTGGTGTAATTGTAACGTGGTGTAATTGTAACGTGGTGTAACGTGGTGTAATTGTAACGTGGTGTAATTGTAACGTGGTGTAATTGTAACGTGGTGTAATTGTAACGTGGTGTAATTGTAACGTGGTGTAATTGTAACGTGGTGTAATTGTAACGTGGTGTAATTGTAACGTGGTGTAATTGTAACGTGGTGTAATTGTAACGTGGTGTAATTGTAACGTGGTGTAATTGTAACGTGGTGTAATTGTAACGTGGTGTAATTGTAACGTGGTGTAATTGTAACGTGGTGTAACGTGGTGTAATTGTAACGTGGTGTAATTGTAACGTGGTGCAATTGTAACGTGGTGTAATTGTAACGTGGTGCAATTGTAACGTGGTGTAATTGTAACGTGGTGTAATTGTAACGTGGTGTAATTGTAACGTGGTGTAATTGTAACGTGGTGTAATTGTAACGTGGTGTAATTGTAACGTGGTGTAATTGTAACGTGGTGTAATTGTAACGTGGTGTAATTGTAACGTGGTGTAACGTGGTGTAATTGTAACGTGGTGTAATTGTAACGTGGTGTAATTGTAACGTGGTGTAATTGTAACGTGGTGTAATTGTAACGTGGTGTAATTGTAACGTGGTGTAACGTGGTGTAATTGTAACGTGGTGTAATTGTAACGTGGTGTAATTGTAACGTGGTGTAATTGTAACGTGGTGTAACGTGGTGTAATTGTAACGTGGTGTAATTGTAACGTGGTGTAATTGTAACGCGGTGTAATTGTAACGCGGTGTAATTGTAACGCGGTGTAATTGTAACGTGGTGTAATTGTAACGTGGTGTAATTGTAACGTGGTGTAATTGTAACGTGGTGTAATTGTAACGTGGTGTAATTGTAACGTGGTGTAACGTGGTGTAATTGTAACGTGGTGTAATTGTAACGTGGTGTAATTGTAACGTGGTGTAATTGTAACGTGGTGTAACTGTAACGTGGTGTAATTGTAACGTGGTGTAATTGTAACGTGGTGTAATTGTAACGTGGTGTAATTGTAACGTGGTGTAATTGTAACGTGGTGTAATTGTAACGTGGTGTAACGTGGTGTAATTGTAACGTGGTGTAATTGTAACGTGGTGTAATTGTAACGTGGTGTAATTGTAACGTGGTGTAACTGTAACGTGGTGTAATTGTAACGTGGTGTAACGTGGTGTAATTGTAACGTGGTGTAACGTGGTGTAATTGTAACGTGGTGTAATTGTAACGTGGTGTAATTGTAACGTGGTGTAATTGTAACGTGGTGTAATTGTAACGTGGTGTAATTGTAACGTGGTGTAACTGTAACGTGGTGTAATTGTAACGTGGTGTAACGTGGTGTAATTGTAACGTGGTGTAACGTGGTGTAATTGTAACGTGGTGTAATTGTAACGTGGTGTAATTGTAACGTGGTGTAATTGTAACGTGGTGTAATTGTAACGTGGTGTAATTGTAACGTGGTGTAACGTGGTGTAATTGTAACGTGGTGTAATTGTAACGTGGTGTAATTGTAACGTGGTGTAATTGTAACGTGGTGTAATTGTAACGTGGTGTAATTGTAACGTGGTGTAATTGTAACGTGGTGTAACGTGGTGTAACGTGGTGTAATTGTAACGTGGTGTAATTGTAACGTGGTGTAATTGTAACGTGGTGTAATTGTAACGTGGTGTAATTGTAACGTGGTGTAATTGTAACGTGGTGTAATTGTAACGTGGTGTAATTGTAACGTGGTGTAATTGTAACGTGGTGTAATTGTAACGTGGTGTAATTGTAACGTGGTGTAACGTGGTGTAATTGTAACGTGGTGTAATTGCAACGTGGTGTAATTGTAACGTGGTGTAATTGTAACGTGGTGTAATTGTAACGTGGTGTAATTGTAACGTGGTGTAACGTGGTGTAATTGTAACGTGGTGTAATTGTAACGTGGTGTAATTGTAACGTGGTGTAATTGTAACGTGGTGTAATTGTAACGTGGTGTAATTGTAACGTGGTGTAACGTGGTGTAATTGTAACGTGGTGTAATTGTAACGTGGTGTAATTGTAACGCGGTGTAATTGTAACGCGGTGTAATTGTAACGCGGTGTAATTGTAACGTGGTGTAATTGTAACGTGGTGTAATTGTAACGTGGTGTAATTGTAACGTGGTGTAATTGTAACGTGGTGTAATTGTAACGTGGTGTAACGTGGTGTAATTGTAACGTGGTGTAATTGTAACGTGGTGTAATTGTAACGTGGTGTAATTGTAACGTGGTGTAACTGTAACGTGGTGTAATTGTAACGTGGTGTAATTGTAACGTGGTGTAATTGTAACGTGGTGTAATTGTAATGTGGTGTAATTGTAACGTGGTGTAATTGTAACGTGGTGTAACGTGGTGTAATTGTAACGTGGTGTAATTGTAACGTGGTGTAATTGTAACGTGGTGTAATTGTAACGTGGTGTAACTGTAACGTGGTGTAATTGTAACGTGGTGTAACGTGGTGTAATTGTAACGTGGTGTAACGTGGTGTAATTGTAACGTGGTGTAATTGTAACGTGGTGTAATTGTAACGTGGTGTAATTGTAACGTGGTGTAATTGTAACGTGGTGTAATTGTAACGTGGTGTAATTGTAACGTGGTGTAACTGTAACGTGGTGTAATTGTAACGTGGTGTAACGTGGTGTAATTGTAACGTGGTGTAACGTGGTGTAATTGTAACGTGGTGTAATTGTAACGTGGTGTAATTGTAACGTGGTGTAATTGTAACGTGGTGTAATTGTAACGTGGTGTAATTGTAACGTGGTGTAACGTGGTGTAATTGTAACGTGGTGTAATTGTAACGTGGTGTAATTGTAACGTGGTGTAATTGTAACGTGGTGTAATTGTAACGTGGTGTAATTGTAACGTGGTGTAACGTGGTGTAATTGTAACGTGGTGTAATTGTAACGTGGTGTAATTGTAACGTGGTGTAATTGTAACGTGGTGTAATTGTAACGTGGTGTAATTGTAACGTGGTGTAATTGTAACGTGGTGTAATTGTAACGTGGTGTAATTGTAACGTGGTGTAATTGTAACGTGGTGTAACGTGGTGTACTTGTAACGTGGTGTAATTGTAACGTGGTGTAATTGTAACGTGGTGTAACTGTAACGTGGTGTAATTGTAACGTGGTGTAACGTGGTGTAATTGTAACGTGGTGTAACGTGGTGTAATTGTAACGTGGTGTAATTGTAACGTGGTGTAATTGTAACGTGGTGTAATTGTAACGTGGTGTAATTGTAACGTGGTGTAATTGTAACGTGGTGTAATTGTAACGTGGTGTAACTGTAACGTGGTGTAATTGTAACGTGGTGTAACGTGGTGTAATTGTAACGTGGTGTAACGTGGTGTAATTGTAACGTGGTGTAATTGTAACGTGGTGTAACTGTAACGTGGTGTAATTGTAACGTGGTGTAACGTGGTGTAATTGTAACGTGGTGTAACGTGGTGTAATTGTAACGTGGTGTAATTGTAACGTGGTGTAATTGTAACGTGGTGTAATTGTAACGTGGTGTAATTGTAACGTGGTGTAATTGTAACGTGGTGTAACGTGGTGTAATTGTAACGTGGTGTAATTGTAACGTGGTGTAATTGTAACGTGGTGTAATTGTAACGTGGTGTAATTGTAACGTGGTGTAATTGTAACGTGGTGTAACGTGGTGTAATTGTAACGTGGTGTAATTGTAACGTGGTGTAATTGTAACGTGGTGTAATTGTAACGTGGTGTAATTGTAACGTGGTGTAATTGTAACGTGGTGTAATTGTAACGTGGTGTAATTGTAACGTGGTGTAATTGTAACGTGGTGTAATTGTAACGTGGTGTAACGTGGTGTACTTGTAACGTGGTGTAATTGTAACGTGGTGTAATTGTAACGTGGTGTAACTGTAACGTGGTGTAATTGTAACGTGGTGTAACGTGGTGTAATTGTAACGTGGTGTAACGTGGTGTAATTGTAACGTGGTGTAATTGTAACGTGGTGTAATTGTAACGTGGTGTAATTGTAACGTGGTGTAATTGTAACGTGGTGTAATTGTAACGTGGTGTAATTGTAACGTGGTGTAACTGTAACGTGGTGTAATTGTAACGTGGTGTAACGTGGTGTAATTGTAACGTGGTGTAACGTGGTGTAATTGTAACGTGGTGTAATTGTAACGTGGTGTAACTGTAACGTGGTGTAATTGTAACGTGGTGTAACGTGGTGTAATTGTAACGTGGTGTAACGTGGTGTAATTGTAACGTGGTGTAATTGTAACGTGGTGTAATTGTAACGTGGTGTAATTGTAACGTGGTGTAATTGTAACGTGGTGTAACGTGGTGTAATTGTAACGTGGTGTAATTGTAACGTGGTGTAATTGTAACGTGGTGTAATTGTAACGTGGTGTAATTGTAACGACCTACGTCTCCGCTGTGCCTCGTCCGTCTCGCGCCCCCGTGCCGACCACGACTGCGGCGTCGCCGTGGCGACGGGTCCCCGGGTCGCCGTGGCGACGCGAGCCCGGGTCCAGGTCGCCGTGGGCGAAGGCCACGAGCCACCAGGCGAGGGCGAAGAGGCCCCAGGTGCCCAGGAAGGTGGCGGCGACGGCGGCGACGGTGCGGCTCCACGAGGCGTCCACGAGCGACGTGAAGACGTCGTGCAGCAGGCGGCCACGGGCACCAACGTTCACGTGGGACACCGCACAGCGGCCACGGCTCGTCAGGAAGCGTGGCGAGGAGGAGGAGGAGGAGGAGGAGGCGGTGGAGGCGGTGGTGCCGGGGGTGGCGGTGGAGGCGGTGGTGCCGGGGGTGGCGGTGGAGGCGGTGGTGCCGGGGGCGGGGCGACGGCGACGACGCTCGCTGGGTGGGTCGCTGTGGGGGTCACGGTGGTGGTGGTCGCTGTGGTGGGGGTCACTGTGGTGGGGGTCGCTGTGGGGGTCACGGTGGTGGTGGTCGCTGTGGTGGGGGTCACTGTGGTGGTGATCGCTGTGGTGGTCACTGTGGTGGTGGTCACTGTGGTGGGGGTCGCTGTGGTGGTCACTGTGGTGGGGGTCGCTGTGGTGGGGGTCGCTGTGGTGGTCACTGTGGTGGTGGTCACTGTGGTGGTGGTCGCTGTGGTGGTCACTGTGGTGGGGGTCACGGTGGTGGTGGTCACTGTGGTGGTGGTCGCTGTGGTGGTGGTCGCTGTGGTGGTGGTCGCTGTGGTGGGGGTCACTGTGGTGGTGGTCGTGGTCACGGTGGGGGTCACGGTGGGGGTGGTCGCTGTGGTCGCGGTGGTGGTCACGGTGATCACGCTGATGATCATGGTCAAGGTGGAGGTGATCACGCTGATGATCATGGTCAAGGTGGAGGTGATCACGTTGATGATCAAGGTGGTGGTCATGGTGATCACGCTGATGATCAAGGTGGAGGTGATCAGGCTGATGATCAAGGTGGAGGTGATCACGCTGATGATCATGGTCATGGTGGTGGTGATCACACTGATGATCCTGGTCAAGGTGATGATGGTCTGGTTGATGATCCTGGTCAAGGTGATGATAGTCTGGTTGATGATCCTGGTCAAGGTGATGATAGTCTGGTTGATGATCCTGGTCAAGGTGATGATGGTCTGGTTGATGATCCTGGTCAAGGTGATGATGGTCTGGTTGATGATCCTGGTCAAGGTGATGATGGTCTGGTTGATGATCCTGGTCAAGGTGATGATGGTCTGGTTGATGATCCTGGTCAAGGTGATGATGGTCTGGTTGATGATCCTGGTCAAGGTGATGATGGTCTGGTTGATGATCCTGGTCAAGGTGATGATGGTCTGGTTGATGATCCTGGTCAAGGTGATGATGGTCTGGTTGATGATCCTGGTCAAGGTGATGATGGTCTGGTTGATGCTGCTGCTGCTGTTGTCGGTGCTGGCTACGGATTTTGTCGTCCGGCGTGGAGTTGAGTGGGAGGCCCAGCAGCTTCACCGGCAACGCGGTGACGGCGTTGATGGTGGCGGCGTTGATGTTGGCGTTGACGTTGACGGCGTTGATGGTGGTGGTGATGGCGTTGATGGTGGTGGCGATGGCGGTGATGTTGCTGAGGCCATCATCGGCCGCTCCGCTTGAAGACAACATCGCGATTCAAATTGTTCTGTGAAAAACATCATCAGCATCATCAACATCACCACCATCGGCATCATCAACATCACCACCATCGGCATCATCATCACTCAGCGTATTCACACGCTGAGTGTGAAGACGCTGTGTGAGGAGTCGCTGAGTGTGTAGACACTGTGTGTGTAGACACTGTGTGTGTAGACACTGTGTGTGAAGACACTGTGTGTGTAGACACTGTGTGTGTAGACACTGAGTGTGTGTGTGAAGACACTGTGTGTGTAGACACTGTGTGTGTAGACGCTGTGTGTGTAGACACTGTGTGTGTAGACACTGTGTGTGAAGACACTGAGTGTGAAGACACTGAGTGTGTAGACACTGTGTGTGTAGACACTGTGTGTGAAGACACTGTGTGTGTAGACACTGAGTGTGTAGACACTGTGTGTGTAGACGCTGTGTGTGAAGACAGTGTGTGTGTAGACGCTGTGTGTGTAGACACTGTGTGTGTAGACGCTGTGTGTGTAGACGTTGTGTGTGTAGACACTGTGTGTGTAGACACTGTGTGTGTAGACACTGTGTGTGTAGACACTGTGTGTGTAGACACTGTGTGTGAAGACACTGAGTGTGTAGACACTGTGTGTGTAGACACTGAGTGTGTAGACACTGAGTGTGTAGACACTGTGTGTGTAGACACTGTGTGTGTAGACACTGTGTGTGTAGACGTTGAGTGTGAAGACGCTGTGTGTGTAGACACTGAGTGTGTAGACACTGTGTGTGAAGACGCTGTGTGTGTAGACACTGTGTGTGTAGACACTGTGTGTGAAGACGCTGTGTGTGTAGACGCTGTGTGTGAAGACGCTGTGTGTGTAGACACTGAGTGTGAAGACGCTGTGTGTGTAGACACTGTGTGTGTAGACACTGTGTGTGAAGACGCTGTGTGTGTAGACGCTGTGTGTGAAGACACTGTGTGTGAAGACACTGAGTGTGAAGACGCTGTGTGTGTAGACACTGTGTGTGAAGACACTGAGTGTGAAGACGCTGTGTGTGTAGACACTGTGTGTGTAGACACTGTGTGTGAAGACGCTGTGTGTGAAGACGCTGTGTGTGAAGACGCTGTGTGTGTAGACGCTGTGTGTGAAGACGCTGTGTGTGTAGAAACTGAGTGTGTAGACACTGTGTGTGTAGACACTGTGTGTGTAGACGCTGTGTGTGTAGACACTGTGTGTGTAGACACTGTGTGTGAAGACGCTGTGTGTGTAGACACTGTGTGTGTAGACGCTGTGTGTGTAGACACTGTGTGTGTAGACACTGTGTGTGAAGACACTGAGTGTGAAGACACTGAGTGTGTAGACACTGTGTGTGTAGACACTGTGTGTGAAGACACTGTGTGTGTAGACACTGAGTGTGTAGACACTGTGTGTGTAGACGCTGTGTGTGAAGACAGTGTGTGTGAAGACGCTGTGTGTCAAGACACTGTGTGTGTAGACACTGTGTGTGAAGACGCTGAGTGAGGAGACGCTGAGTGAGGAGACACTGTGTGTGAAGACACTGTGTGTGAAGACACTGAGTGTGTAGACGCTGTGTGTGTAGACACTGAGTGTGAAGACGCTGTGTGTGAAGACACTGTGTGTGAAGACGCTGTGTGTGAAGACGCTGTGTGTGAAGACATTGTGTGTGTAGACACTGAGTGTGAAGACACTGAGTGTGTAGACACTGTGTGTGTAGACACTGAGTGTGTAGACACTGTGTGTGAAGACACTGTGTGTGTAGACACTGTGTGTGTAGACGCTGAGTGTGAAGACGCTGAGTGTGAAGACGCTGTGTGTGTAGACGCTGTGTGTGTAGACACTGTGTGTGAAGACACTGAGTGTGTAGACACTGTGTGTGAAGACGCTGAGTGTGAAGACACTGTGTGTGTAGACACTGTGTGTGTAGACACTGTGTGTGAAGACACTGAGTGTGTAGACACTGAGTGTGTAGACACTGTGTGTGAAGACACTGTGTGTGTAGACACTGTGTGTGTAGACGCTGTGTGTGTAGACGCTGAGTGTGTAGACGCTGTGTGTGTAGACGCTGTGTGTGTAGACACTGTGTGTGTAGACACTGTGTGTGAAGACGCTGTGTGTGTAGACACTGAGTGTGTAGACACTGTGTGTGTAGACACTGTGTGTGTAGACACTGTGTGTGTAGACGCTGTGTGTGTAGACACTGTGTGTGTAGACACTGTGTGTGTAGACACTGTGTGTGTAGACACTGAGTGTGTAGACGCTGTGTGTGAAGACGCTGAGTGTGAAGACACTGAGTGTGTAGACACTGTGTGTGTAGACACTGTGTGTGTAGACACTGTGTGTGTAGACACTGTGTGTGAAGACGCTGTGTGTGTAGACACTGAGTGTGTAGACACTGAGTGTGTAGACACTGTGTGTGTAGACACTGTGTGTAGACACTGTGTGTGTAGACACTGTGTGTGTAGACACTGTGTGTGTAGACGCTGAGTGTGAAGACACTGTGTGTGAAGACGCTGTGTGTGTAGACACTGAGTGTGTAGACACTGAGTGTGTAGACACTGTGTGTGTAGACGCTGAGTGTGAAGACACTGAGTGTGTAGACACTGTGTGTGTAGACACTGAGTGTGTAGACACTGTGTGTAGACACTGTGTGTGAGTGTGAAGACACTGAGTGTGAAGACACTGAGTGTGAAGACACTGAGTGTGTAGACACTGTGTGTGTAGACGCTGAGTGTGAAGACACTGTGTGTGTAGACACTGTGTGTGTAGACACTGTGTGTAGACACTGTGTGTGTAGACACTGTGTGTGTAGACACTGTGTGTGTAGACACTGTGTGTAGACACTGTGTGTGTAGACACTGTGTGTGAAGACACTGTGTGTGTAGACACTGTGTGTGTAGACACTGTGTGTGTAGACGCTGTGTGTGTAGACACTGTGTGTGTAGACACTGAGTGTGTAGACACTGTGTGTGTAGACACTGAGTGTGTAGACACTGTGTGTGTAGACACTGTGTGTGTAGACACTGTGTGTGTAGACACTGAGTGTGTAGACACTGTGTGTGTAGACACTGTGTGTGTAGACGCTGTGTGTGTAGACACTGTGTGTGTAGACACTGAGTGTGTAGACACTGTGTGTGTAGACACTGAGTGTGTAGACACTGTGTGTGTAGACACTGTGTGTGTAGACACTGTGTGTGTAGACACTGAGTGAAGACACTGTGTGTGTGTGTGAAGACACTGTGTGTGTAGACACTGAGTGTGTAGACACTGTGTGTGTAGACACTGAGTGTGTAGACACTGTGTGTGAAGACACTGAGTGTGAAGACACTGAGTGTGAAGACACTGAGTGTGAAGACACTGAGTGTGTAGACACTGTGTGTGTAGACGCTGAGTGTGAAGACACTGTGTGTGTAGACACTGTGTGTGTAGACACTGTGTGTAGACACTGTGTGTGTAGACACTGTGTGTGTAGACACTGTGTGTGTAGACACTGTGTGTGTAGACACTGTGTGTAGACACTGTGTGTGTAGACACTGTGTGTGAAGACACTGTGTGTGTAGACACTGTGTGTGTAGACACTGTGTGTGTAGACGCTGTGTGTGTAGACACTGTGTGTGTAGACACTGAGTGTGTAGACACTGTGTGTGTAGACACTGAGTGTGTAGACACTGAGTGTGTAGACACTGAGTGTGTAGACACTGTGTGTGTAGACACTGTGTGTGTAGACACTGTGTGTGTAGACACTGAGTGTGTAGACACTGTGTGTGTAGACACTGTGTGTGTAGACACTGAGTGTGTAGACACTGTGTGTGTAGACACTGAGTGTGTAGACACTGTGTGTGTAGACACTGTGTGTGTAGACACTGTGTGTGTAGACACTGAGTGAAGACACTGTGTGTGTGTGTGAAGACACTGTGTGTGTAGACACTGAGTGTGTAGACACTGTGTGTGTAGACACTGAGTGTGTAGACACTGTGTGTGAAGACACTGAGTGTGAAGACGCTGTGTGTGTAGACACTGTGTGTGTAGACACTGTGTGTGTAGACACTGTGTGTGTAGACACTGTGTGTGTAGACACTGTGTGTGTAGACACTGTGTGTGTAGACACTGTGTGTGTAGACGCTGTGTGTGTAGACACTGTGTGTGTAGACACTGTGTGTGTAGACACTGTGTGTGTAGACACTGTGTGTGTAGACACTGAGTGTGTAAACACTGTGTGTGTAGACATTGTGTGTGTAGACACTGAGTGTGTAGACGCTGTGTGTGTAGACACTGTGTGTGTAGACACTGTGTGTGTAGACACTGTGTGTGTAGACACTGTGTGTGTAGACACTGTGTGTGTAGACACTGTGTGTGAAGACACTATGTGTGTAGACACTGTGTGTGTAGACACTGTGTGTGTAGACACTGTGTGTGAAGACACTATGTGTGTAGACACTGTGTGTGTAGACACTGTGTGTGTAGACACTGTGTGTGTAGACACTGAGTGAAGACACTGTGTGTGTGTGTGAAGACACTGTGTGTGTAGACACTGAGTGTGTAGACACTGTGTGTGTAGACACTGAGTGTGTAGACACTGTGTGTGAAGACACTGAGTGTGAAGACGCTGTGTGTGTAGACACTGTGTGTGTAGACACTGTGTGTGTAGACACTGTGTGTGTAGACACTGTGTGTGTAGACACTGTGTGTGTAGACACTGTGTGTGTAGACACTGTGTGTGTAGACGCTGTGTGTGTAGACACTGTGTGTGTAGACACTGTGTGTGTAGACACTGTGTGTGTAGACACTGTGTGTGTAGACACTGTGTGTGTAGACACTGTGTGTGTAGACACTGTGTGTGTAGACACTGAGTGTGTAGACGCTGTGTGTGTAGACACTGTGTGTGTAGACACTGTGTGTGTAGACACTGTGTGTGTAGACACTGTGTGTGTAGACAATGTGTGTGAAGACACTATGTGTGTAGACACTGTGTGTGTAGACACTGTGTGTGTAGACACTGTGTGTGAAGACACTATGTGTGTAGACACTGTGTGTGTAGACACTGTGTGTGTGTGTGTAGACACTGTGTGTGTAGACGCTGAGTGTGTAGACACTGAGTGTGAAGACACTGTGTGTGTAGACGCTGAGTGTGTAGACACTGAGTGTGAAGACACTGAGTGTGTAGACACTGTGTGTGCAGACACTGTGTGTGAAGACGCTGAGTGAGGAGACGCTGAGTGTGAAGACACTGAGTGTGTAGACACTGTGTGTGTAGACACTGAGTGTGTAGACACTGTGTGTGTGTGTAGACACTGAGTGTGTAGACACTGTGTGTGTGTGTGTAGACACTGAGTGTGTAGACACTGAGTGTGTAGACACTGTGTGTGTAGACACTGTGTGTGTAGACACTGTGTGTGTAGACACTGAGTGTGAAGACGCTGTGTGTGTAGACACTGTGTGTGTAGACGCTGAGTGTGTAGACACTGTGTGTGTAGACACTGTGTGTGTAGACACTGTGTGTGTAAACGCTGTGTGTGAAGACACTGAGTGTGTAGACACTGAGTGTGTAGACACTGTGTGTGTAGACACTGTGTGTGTAGACACTGTGTGTGAGTGTGAAGACACTGAGTGTGAAGACACTGAGTGTGTAGACACTGAGTGTGAAGATGCTGAGTGTGTAGACACTGTGTGTGTAGACACTGTGTGTGTAGACACTGTGTGTGTGTGTAGACACTGAGTGTGTAGACACTGTGTGTGTAGACACTGAGTGTGTAGACACTGTGTGTGTAGACACTGAGTGTGTAGACACTGAGTGTGTAGACACTGTGTGTGTAGACACTGTGTGTGTAGACACTGTGTGTGTGTGTAGACACTGAGTGTGTAGACACTGAGTGTGTAGACACTGAGTGTGTAGACACTGTGTGTGTAGACACTGAGTGTGTAGACACTGTGTGTGTAGACACTGAGTGTGTAGACACTGTGTGTGTAGACACTGTGTGTGTAGACACTGAGTGTGTAGACGCTGTGTGTGTAGACACTGTGTGTGTAGACACTGTGTGTGAAGACACTGTGTGTGTAGACACTGTGTGTGTAGACACTGAGTGTGTAGACACTGAGTGTGTAGACACTGAGTGTGTAGACACTGAGTGTGTAGACACTGTGTGTGTAGACACTGAGTGTGTAGACACTGTGTGTGTAGACACTGAGTGTGTAGACACTGTGTGTGTAGACACTGTGTGTGTAGACACTGAGTGTGTAGACGCTGTGTGTGTAGACACTGTGTGTGTAGACACTGTGTGTGAAGACACTGTGTGTGTAGACACTGTGTGTGTAGACACTGAGTGTGTAGACACTGAGTGTGTAGACACTGTGTGTGTAGACACTGTGTGTGTAGACACTGTGTGTGTAGACACTGTGTGTGTAGACACTGAGTGTGTAGACACTGTGTGTGTAGACACTGTGTGTGTAGACACTGTGTGTGTAGACACTGTGTGTGTAGACACTGAGTGTGTAGACACTGTGTGTGTAGACACTGTGTGTGAAGACACTGTGTGTGTAGACACTGTGTGTGTAGACACTGTGTGTGTAGACACTGAGTGTGTAGACACTGTGTGTGTAGACACTGAGTGTGTAGACACTGTGTGTGTAGACACTGTGTGTGTAGACACTGAGTGTGTAGACGCTGTGTGTGTAGACACTGTGTGTGTAGACACTGTGTGTGAAGACACTGTGTGTGTAGACACTGTGTGTGTAGACACTGAGTGTGTAGACACTGAGTGTGTAGACACTGAGTGTGTAGACACTGTGTGTGTAGACACTGAGTGTGTAGACACTGTGTGTGTAGACACTGAGTGTGTAGACACTGTGTGTGTAGACACTGAGTGTGTAGACACTGTGTGTGTAGACACTGTGTGTGTAGACACTGAGTGTGTAGACGCTGTGTGTGTAGACACTGTGTGTGTAGACACTGTGTGTGAAGACACTGTGTGTGTAGACACTGTGTGTGTAGACACTGAGTGTGTAGACACTGAGTGTGTAGACACTGTGTGTGTAGACACTGTGTGTGTAGACACTGTGTGTGTAGACACTGTGTGTGTAGACACTGAGTGTGTAGACACTGTGTGTGTAGACACTGTGTGTGTAGACACTGTGTGTGTAGACACTGAGTGTGTAGACACTGTGTGTGTAGACACTGTGTGTGTAGACACTGAGTGTGTAGACACTGTGTGTGTAGACACTGTGTGTGTAGACACTGTGTGTGTAGACACTGTGTGTGAAGACACTGAGTGTGTAGACACTGTGTGTGTAGACGCTGAGTGAGTAGACACTGAGTGTGGAGACACTGTGTGTGTAGACACTGTGTGTGTAGACACTGTGTGTGTAGACACTGAGTGTGTAGACACTGTGTGTGAAGACACTGTGTGTGTAGACACTGAGTGTGTAGACACTGTGTGTGTGTGTGTGTAGACACTGTGTGTGTAGACACTGTGTGTAGACACTGTGTGTGTGTGTAGACACTGTGTGAGTAGACACTGTGTGTGTAGACACTGTGTGTGTAGACACTGTGTGTGTGTGTGTAGACACTGTGTGTGTAGACACTGTGTGTGTAGACACTGTGTGTGTGTGTAGACACTGTGTGAGTAGACACTGAGTGTGTAGACACTGAGTGTGTAGACACTGAGTGTGTAGACACTGTGTGTGTAGACACTGTGTGTGTAGACACTGTGTGTGTAGACACTGTGTGTGTAGACACTGAGTGTGTAGACACTGAGTGTGTAGACACTGTGTGTGTAGACACTGAGTGTGTAGACACTGAGTGTGAAGACGCTGAGTGAGTAGACACTGTGTGTGTAGACACTGTGTGTAGACACTGAGTGTGAAGACGCTGTGTGTGTAGACACTGTGTGTGTAGACACTGTGTGTGTAGACACTGAGTGTGTAGACACTGTGTGTGTAGACACTGTGTGTGTAGACACTGAGTGTGTAGACACTGTGTGTGTAGACACTGTGTGTGTAGACACTGAGTGTGTAGACACTGTGTGTGTAGACACTGTGTGTGTAGACACTGTGTGTGTAGACACTGTGTGTGTAGACACTGTGTGTGTAGACACTGAGTGAGTAGACACTGAGTGTGGAGACACTGTGTGTAGACACTGTGTGTGTGTGTAGACACTGAGTGTGTAGACACTGTGTGTGTGTGAAGACACTGTGTGTGTAGACACTGAGTGTGAAGACGCTGAGTGAGTAGACACTGAGTGTGGAGACACTGTGTGTAGACACTGTGTGTGTAGACACTGAGTGAGGAGTGTCTCTGTGGTGCCGCCACAGCGGAGCCGCTCCGTCGGGGCTGAGCCCACCGCCGTGACGGCGACACCGGGGAGCGACGACGCCGACGCTGCCCGTCCCTCGCTACCCCACACACACACAGCCCACACACACACACCCCACACACACACACCCCACACACACACCCCACACACACACACCCCACACACACACCCCACACACACACACCCCACACACACACACCCCACACACACACCCCACACACACACACCCCACACACACACCCCACACACACACACCCCACACACACACCCCACACACACACACACCACACACACACACCCCACACACACACCCCACACACACACACCCCACACACACACCCCACACACACACACACCCCACACACACACACACCCCACACACACACACACCCCACACACACACACCCCACACACACACACCACACACACTCACACCACACACACCCCACACACACCCCACACACACCACACACACACCACACACACCCCACACACACACACCCCACACACACACATCCCACACACACACACCCCACACACACACACCCCACACACATACACCCCACACACACACATCCCACACACACACACCCCACACACACACACCCCACACACACACACCCCACACACTCACACCCCACACACACACACAGCCCACACACACACACCCCATACACACACACCCCACACACACACACCACACACACTCACACCAAACACACACACACCCCACACACACACACCCCACACACACACACCACACACACTCACACCACACACACCACACACACACACACCCCACACACACACACCCCACACACACACCCCACACACACACACACCACACACACACACCCCACACACACACACCCCACACACACACAGCCCACACACACACACCCCACACACACACATCCCACACACTCACACCCCACACACACACACCCCACACACACACACCCCACACACACACACACCCCACACACACACTACACACCCCACACACACACCCCACACACACACACCCCACACACACACACACCACACACACACCCCACACACACACACCCCACACACACACACCCCACACACACACACACCACACACACACCCCACACACACACCCCACACACACACACCCCACACACACACCCCACACACACACACCCCACACACACACACCCCACACACACACACCCCACACACACACACACCCCACACACACCCCACACACACACACCACACACACACACACACACCACACACACACACCACACACACACACCCCACACACACACACCCCACACACACACACCCCACACACACACACCACACACACACCCCACACACACACACACCACACACACACACCCCACACACACACACCCCACACACACACACACCACACACACACACCACACACACACACACCACACACACACACCCCACACACACACACCCCACACACACACACACCACACACACACACCACACACACACACACCACACACACACACCACACACACACACACCACACACACACACACCACACACACACACCCCACACACACACACCCCACACACACACACACCACACACACACACCACACACACACACCCCACACACACACCCCACACACACACCCCACACACACACACCCCACACACACACACATACACACACACACCCCACACACACACCCCACACACACACCACACACACACACACCCCACACACACACACACACACCACACACCCCACACACACACACCCCACACACACACACACACACACACACCCCACACACACACACCACACACACCACACACACACACCACACACACACACACGCACAATGCGAGTCAGTGGGCTCGTAGCGGGAGGAGCGGAAAGCGGACGTCGAGGGGACCACCGCGGTGACGTCACCAGAGCTGGGGTCCGACTTTCAAAGAGGGCGGGAAAACCCAGGCCTCTGATTGGACGGGAGGCCAAGGGGTGGCAAAACAGCGGAATGCCTTTGTTATGGGTAGGATAAAAGGAGGTGGATTTCAGGCAGTAAGGGGTTAGAGTCCTTCAAGTCAGCGAAAGCCAGCGGAGGAGTGTTGGAGCCGGCCGCAGCCAGGCACAATCCTCCACGGAGACGACCCGCAGCATCGCCCTCCCACAGCTTCCGGCGCCTCAGATTGTAAGTCAGGGTAAGCAAGGGAGAGGTGAGTTTGGGCTATTGAACCGAGGGTAGAAAGTGGAGCGATAGGCAGGATAGATTGATCTTCTTTGGTTCTTTCGGTAAAGTCACCACGTAGAATGAGAATAAAATAATAAATTGATAAAATAAAATAACACAATAATATTCTCACCACGTTTCGGGCACAACACAAGCGGCCTTCATCAGGTGAAGGGGGCGAGACTGTCCGGTAGGGATCCCCGAGGGTTAGGCCAGTTAGGGTCCGCTGACCCACACAATCACAGGCAGAGCAGGGTGTAGCGCCCGGGGTCCGCGTGCACGCGCGGATGGATCCCCGAGGGTTAGGCCAGTTAGGGTCCGCTGACCCACACAATCACAGGCAGAGCAGGGTGCAGCGCCCGGGGTCCGCGTGCATGCGCGGATGTTTAGACGGCCTTCAAATGGGCGCGGAGTGACTCCCTCCAATCAGCGGCGCGCGCCCCGGCCCTGCGACCCCTGACCCCAAGTTCCCCGCGCGCGATTGGTGTACGGAGCCGGGCAGGTAGCGGAGCCGGGTTGGTCAGCGCCCGGGTGCGTGGGGGGCACGTGGGGGGCGTGGGGGGCACGTGGGGGGCACGTGGGGGGCCCCGCCACCTGAGCCACGCCTAACGCGGGCCGGGAGCAAAGTCGGGGGCGCAGGGGGGCGAGGAGCTGGAGGCCGGTAGCCCGAACCCGACAGGGCAGTCGGGGGGTAGCGGTAGCGAGGCTCTAACGTAAGACGTGTGGACTGAAGCGTAAGCAGGTGACCTGTCACAGCGTGGCGGTGCGAGTGGTTTTTGAAGACGCTCAATGTCTGTAGAAAGTTTTACCTTGCCGGGTGAGGCACCACCCCCCCCCCCACACACACTGAGGCGTGCAACTCTCTCCATCAGACACGTGACATGACGTCACGGCAGCAGCTCACCCACGTGGCTGATGTCGTCATCGTCGTCATCATCGTCACCGCCGTGTGGACATTCACATCAGAAGCCACACACTCTGAACACGTTCCTACAGACTCAGAGACACCCATAGAGACCCATAGAGACTCATAGACACCCATAGAGACCCACAGATACTCAGAGACACCCACAGAGACTCATAGACACCCACAGAGACTCATAGACACACACAGAGACTCATAGACACCCATAGAGACACATAGACACCCATAGAGACCCATAGAGACCCATAGAGACCCACAGAGACTCATAGACACCCATAGAGACTCATAGACACCCATAGAGACCCATAGAGACCCACAGAGACTCATAGACACCCATAGACACTCATAGACACCCAGAGACACCCACAGAAACTCAGACACCCATAGACACCCATAGACCCACAGAGACTCATAGACACCCATAGACACCCACAGAGACTCATAGACACCCATAGACCCACAGAGACTCATAGACACCCATAGACACCCACAGAGACTCATAGACACCCATAGACACCCATAGACTCATAGACACCCATAGACCCACAGAGACTCATAGACACCCATAGACCCACAGAGACTCATAGACACCCATAGAGACTCATAGACACCCATAGAGACCCATACACCCACAGAGACTCATAGACACCCATAGAGACCCACAGAGACTCATAGACACCCATACACCCACAGAGACTCATAGACACCCATAGAGACCCACAGAGACTCAGACACCCATAGAGACCTACAGAGACTCATAGACACCCATAGAGACCCACAGAGACTCATAGACACCCAGAGACCCACAGAGACTCATAGACACCCATAGAGACTCATAGACACCCATAGAGACCCGCAGAGACTCATAGACACCCACAGAGACTCATAGACACCCACAGAGACACATAGACACCCATAGACACCCATAGCGACTCATAGACACCCATAGAGACCCATAGAGACTCATAGACACCCACAGAGACACATAGACACCCATAGAGACCCACAGAGACACATAGACACCCATAGACCCACAGAGACTCATAGACACCCATAGACACCCATAGAGACTCATAGACACCCATAGAGACTCATAGACACCCATAGAGACCCACAGAGACTCATGGACACCCATAGACCCACAGAGACACATAGACACCCATAGAGACCCACAGAGCCACATAGACACCCATAGACCCACAGAGACTCACAGACACTCATAAACACCCACAGAGACTCATAGACACCCATAGACCCACAGAGACTCATAGACACCCATAGAGACTCATAGACACCCATAGAGACCCACACATAATGATCGAGACCTATACTCTAACTAAACTACTTTGTACGTTACGAGGTAGTAAGTCCCCGCTGGGCTGTGTGTAGACACGTGACCTGGCCATCACAATGACAACAGCTCACCCACGTGGCTGATAGCACCACCACCACCACCGTGTGGACATTCACATCACCACCACCGTGTGGACATTCACATCACCACCACCACCATCACCACCACCGTGTGGACATTCACATCACCACCACCACCACCGTGTGGACATTCACATCACCACCACCACCACGTGTACATCCACATCACCACCACCATCACCGTGTGGACATTCACATCACCACCACCACCGTGTGGACATTCACATCATCACCACCACCACCGTGTGGACATTCACATCACCACCATCACCACCGTGTAGACATTCACATCACCACCATCACCACCGTGTGGACATTCACATCACCACCATCACCACCGTGTGGACATTCACATCACCACCACCACCACCGTGTAGAGATTCACATCACCACCATCACCACCGTGTAGACATTCACATCATCACCACCACCACCGTGTAGACATTCACATCACCACCATCACCACCGTGTAGACATTCACATCACCACCACCACCGTGTGGACATTCACATCACCACTACCACCACCGTGTAGACATTCACATCACCACCACCACCACCACCGTGTGGACATTCACATCACCACCACCGTGTGGACATTCACATCATCATCACCACCACCGTGTAGACATTCACATCACCACCACCACCGTGTGGACATTCACATCACCACCACCACTATGTGGACATTCACATCACCACCACCGTGTGGACATTCACATCACCACCACCACCACCGTGTAGACATTCACATCATCACCACCACCATGTGGACATTCACATCACCACCACCGTGTGGACATTCACATCACCACCACCACCACCGTGTGGACATTCACATCATCACCACCACCACCGTGTGGACATTCACATCACCACCACCACCGTGTGGACATTCACATCACCACCACCGTGTGAACATTCACATCACCACCACCACCACCATGTGGACATTCACATCACCACCACCGTGTGGACATTCACATCACCACCACCACGTGGACATTCACATCACCACCACCATGTGGACATTCACATCACCACCAACTCCTCTGGACGCGTGGTGACGTTGATTCTAAACGTGGGGGGGAAAGCCGGAGGAGGACACGGAGACAAATCTACGGGGAGAGAGACGCAGACTGCACACAGACAGGGGTCGAACCCACGACCTCCTGTAGACCAGGCGAGGTAGTCAACATCTCTAGTCAGGACCCACGACCTCCTGTAGACCAGGCGAGGTAGTCAACATCTCCTAGCCACCACATGGCCTGAGTGTGTGTGTCTCTGTGTGTGTGTCTCTCTGTGTGTGTGTCTCTGTTTAACTCGTGGTTTTGTGGTAATTAATTGAAGGTGGAGGGATGACCAGCCCCTCGCACCCGTCCAGAGCCCCCGTTTAGCCCCTGTGGTGGACACATTTGCCATGAGGGGAGGAGCCAATCAAAATTGGATCTCCCCCCACAGCACTGTCCACGAGAGAGTTGCCCGTCCGGCACCGCGAGGAGGTAGGGGGTTGTTTGGCCGGATTGAGGGGGCTAAGCGGGCGCGGCACGGGCTAGAGAAGAGATGGAGTGATGTGGTACAGGAGGACGTGGAGCTGAGTGGACTTGCCGATGACCGGTACCAGCGGTGTCAAGATCGGCCTCTGTGGAGGAGGCTCGTGAAGGATGCTACTGGGCAATTGGAGGCAGTCGCCCTCCAACAACAACGGAGGGCGGAGGAGCGACGCTCACAACAACGAGCGGAGCGCCGGGTGGCTAAAGCACAGCAGGTTGGCACAGTAGGGGGCACAGGTGGTGCATCAGCCACTCATCTCAGTCAGTCGACCCGTGGCACCTGGGTCTGCCCCGTGACCTCCTGCCAGCGGGCGTTCGACACTTCACGTGGCCTCAGGGTGCACATAGCCTGGCACAAGCGTCGTGGTGACGTCACCGCCACTTAGTGGCGAATGGCGGTTGTTGTTGTGTCTCTGTGTGTGTGTGTACAGTACATTGAATTTCTTTCGCACCGTACGTAGCCAACCGTGAGACCACAGGTGCAGAGAATCGGACTGTGTTTAGTCTGTATTGTTTATGGGTGTGCGCGCTGTGTGTGGGGAGCGGTGGTGCAGTGGTTAGCGCGCTGTGTGTGTGTGTGGGGAGTGGTGGTGGAGTGGTTAGCGCACTATGAGTGTGTGGGGAGTGGTGGTGCAGTGGTTAGCGCGCTGTGTGTGGGGAGCGGTGGTGCAGTGGTTAGCGCTGTGTGTGTGTGGGGAGTGGTGGTGCAGTGGTTAGCGCACTGTGTGTGTGTGGGGAGTGGTGGTGCAGTGGTTAGCGCTGTGTGTGGGGAGTGGTGGTGCAGTGGTTAGCGCACTGTGTGTGTGTGGGGAGCGGTGGTGCAGTGGTTAGCGCTGTGTGTGGGGAGCGGTGGTGCAGTGGTTAGCGCACTGTGTGTGTGTGGGGAGCGGTGGTGCAGTGGTTAGCGCACTGTGTGTGTGTGGGGAGCGGTGGTGCAGTGGTTAGCGCGCTGTGTGTGTGGGGAGCGGTGGTGCAGTGGTTAGCGCACTGTGTGTGTGTGGGGAGCGGTGGTGCAGTGGTTAGCGCACTGTGTGTGTGTGGGGAGTGGTGGTGCAGTGGTTAGCGCGCTGTGTGTGTGTGGGGAGTGGTGGTGCAGTGGTTAGCGCTGTGTGTGGGGAGCGGTGGTGCAGTGATTAGCGCTGTGTGTGGGGAGTGGTGGTGCAGTGATTAGCGCACTGTGTGTGGGGAGTGGTGGTGCAGTGATTAGCGCACTGTGTGTGGGGAGTGGTGGTGCAGTGGTTATCGCTGTGTGTGGGGAGTGGTGGTGCAGTGGTTAGCGCTGTGTGTGGGGAGCGGTGGTGCAGTGGTTAGCGCGCTGTGTGTGTGGGGAGCGGTGGTGCAGTGGTTAGCGCGCTGTGTGTGGGGAGTGGTGGTGCAGTGGTTAGCGCGCTGTGTGTGGGGAGCGGTGGTGCAGTGGTTAGCGCTGTGTGTGTGTGGGGAGTGGTGGTGCAGTGATTAGCGCACTGTGTGTGGGGAGTGGTGGTGCAGTGATTAGCGCACTGTGTGTGGGGAGTGGTGCTGCAGTGGTTAGCGCTGTGTGTGGGGAGTGGTGGTGCAGTGGTTAGCGCGCTGTGTGTGGGGAGCGGTGGTGCAGTGATTAGCGCACTGTGTGTGGGGAGTGGTGGTGCAGTGATTAGCGCACTGTGTGTGGGGAGTGGTGGTGCAGTGGTTATCGCACTGTGTGTGTATGTGGGGAGTGGTGGTGCAGTGGTTAGCGCACTGTGTGTGTGTGGGGAGTGGTGGTGCAGTGGTTAGCGCGCTGTGTGTGGGGAGTGGTGGTGCAGTGGTTAGCGCGCTGTGTGTGGGGAGCGGTGGTGCAGTGGTTAGCGCTGTGTGTGTGTGGGGAGTGGTGGTGCAGTGATTAGCGCACTGTGTGTGGGGAGTGGTGGTGCAGTGATTAGCGCACTGTGTGTGGGGAGTGGTGGTGCAGTGGTTAGCGCTGTGTGTGGGGAGTGGTGGTGCAGTGATTAGCGCACTGTGTGTGGGGAGTGGTGGTGCAGTGGTTAGCGCTGTGTTTGTGGGGAGTGGTGGTGCAGTGGTTAGCGCTGTGTGTGGGGAGTGGTGGTGCAGTGGTTAGCGCTGTGTGTGGGGAGTGGTGGTGCAGTGATTAGCGCACTGTGTGTGGGGAGTGGTGGTGCAGTGGTTAGTGCTGTGTGTGGGGAGTGGTGGTGCAGTGGTTAGCGCTGTGTGTGGGGAGTGGTGGTGCAGTGGTTAGCGCTGTGTGTGGGGAGTGGTGGTGCAGTGGTTAGCGCTGTGTGTGGGGAGCGGTGGTGCAGTGGTTAGCGCGCTGTGTGTGTGGGGAGCGGTGGTGCAGTGGTTAGCGCTACGCTGCGCTTCGAAGCTGGCACAGAGACCCTGAGTTCGATTCCCACTCACCACCATCACTATCACCACCATCATCACCACCATCACCACCACCACCACCATCACCACCATCACCACCACCACCATCACTATCACCACCATCATCACCACCATCACCATCACCACCACCACCAGCACCACCACCAGCACCATCACCACCACCACCAGCACCATCACCACCACCACCAGCACCACCACCAGCACCATCACCACCACCACCAGCACCATCACCACCACCATCACCACCACCACCATCACCACCACCACCATCACCACCACCATCACCACCACCAGCACCACCACCACCAGCACCACCATCACCAGCACCAGCACCACCACCACCATCACCACCATCACCACCACCATCACCACCACCACCATCACCACCATAACCACCACCACCACCATCACCACCATCACCACCACCACCATCACCACCATCACCACCAGCACCACCACCATCACCACCACCACCACCAGCACCACCACCACCACCATCACCACCACCATCACCACCATCACCACCAGCACCACCACCACCATCACCACCACCACCATCACCACCACCACCATCACCACCACCACCACCATCACCACCACCATCACCACCATCACCACCACCACCATCACCACCAGCACCACCACCATCACCACCACCACCACCAGCACCACCACCACCACCATCACCACCACCATCACCACCATCACCACCAGCACCACCACCACCATCACCACCACCACCATCACCACCATCACCACCACCACCACCATCACCACCACCAGCACCACCACCACCACCATCACCACCACCACCATCACCACCACCAGCACCACCACCATCACCATCACCACCACCATCACCATCACCACCACCATCACCATCACCACCACCATCACCACCACCACCATCACCACCACCACCACCATCACCACCACCATCACCATCACCACCACCACCATCACCACCACCATCACCACCACCACCACCATCACCACCACCACCATCACCACCACCATCACCACCACCACCACCATCACCACCACCACCACCATCACCACCACCACCATCACCACCATCACCACCACCACCACCATCACCACCACCACCATCACCACCACCATCACCACCACCATCACCACCACCATCACCACCACCACCATCACCACCACCATCACCACCACCATCACCACCACCATCACCACCACCATCACCACCACCACCATCACCACCACCATCACCACCACCACCATCACCACCACCATCACCACCACCATCACCACCACCAGTACCACTCAGCAGCAGCAGCAGCGATGATCTACAACAAGCGGTTCCCGGACCTCCCCTAGGTAGACTCAGCCTCAAATTCGTACCCTGGGGCGGTATTGTGGAGCAAACAGAACTGGGGAGATACAAAGGCGGCCGGGCGTGCGAGCGTGGTGCAGGCCACCCACCCCCTCTGTGTGTGACAGTCGCGGCTACTCACAGCACTTGCCCCTACAGCCCTTGCCCCTACAGCCCTGCCCCTACAGCACTTGCCCCTACATCCCCTGCCCCTACAGCACTTGCCCCTACAGCCCTGCCCCTACAGCACTTGCCCCTACAGCCCCTGCCCCTACAGCACTTGCCCCTACAGCCCTTGCCCCTACAGCACTTGCCCCTACAGCCCCTGCCCCTACAGCCCTGCCCTTACCGCCCTGCCCCTACAGCACTTGCCCCTACAGCCCTGTCCCTACAGCACTTGCCCCTACAGCCCTGCCCCTACAGCACTTGCCCCTACAGCCCTGCCCCTACAGCACTTGCCCCTACAGCCCTGTCCCTACAGCACTTGCCCCTACAGCCCTGCCCCTACAGCACTTGCCCCTACAGCCCTGCCCCTACAGCCCTTGCCCCTACAGCCCTGCCCCTACAGCACTTGCCCCTACAGCCCTTGCCCCTACAGCACTTGCCCCTACAGCCCTGCCCCTACAGCCCTTGCCCCTACAGCACTTGCCCCTACAGCCCTGCTAGAGGCTACCTGGGGGAGCTTTGTCTCTGTGCACTCACGAGCGGCCTTGCTACGAGTCGACGCCTCTTGAGATGTCGCCCCTCCCCCATCACCCCTCCCCCTTCACCCCTCCCCCATCGCCCCTCCCCCATCGCCCCTCCCCCATCGCCCCTCCCCCATCACCCCTCCCCCATCGCCCCTCCCCCTTCACCCCTCCCCCATCACCCCTCCCCCTTCACCCCTCCCCCATCACCCCTCCCCCTTCGCCCCTCCCCCATCGCCCCTCCCCCATCGCCCCTCCCCCATCGCCCCTCCCCCATCGCCCCTCCCCCATCGCCCCTCCCCCATCACCCCTCCCCCATCACCCCTCCCCCATCACCCCTCCCCCATCACCCTCCCCCATCACCCCTCCCCTTCACCCCTCCCCCATCACCCTCCCCCATCACCCCTCCCCCTTCACCCCTCCCCCATCGCCCCTCCCCCTTCGCCCCTCCCCCATCGCCCCTCCCCCATCACCCCTCCCCCATCACCCCTCCCCCATCACCCTCCCCCTTCACCCCTCCCCCATCACCCCTCCCCCATCACCCTCCCCCATCACCCCTCCCCCATCACCCCTCCCCCATCGCCCCTCCCCCATCGCCCCTCCCCCTTCACCCTCCCCCATCACCCTCCCCCATCACCCCTCCCCCATCACCCCTCCCCCATCACCCTCCCCCATCACCCCTCCCCCTTCACCCCTCCCCCATCACCCTCCCCCATCACCCTCCCCCATCACCCCTCCCCCATCGCCCCTCCCCCATCGCCCCTCCCCCATCGCCCCTCCCCCTTCACCCCTCCCCCATCACCCCTCCCCCATCACCCCTCCCCCATCACCCTCCCCCATCACCCCTCCCCCATCACCCTCCCCCATCACCCCTCCCCCTTCACCCCTCCCCCTTCACCCCTCCCCCATCACCCCTCCCCCATCACCCCTCCCCCATCACCCCTCCCCCATCACCCTCCCCCATCACCCCTCCCCCTTCACCCCTCCCCCATCACCCTCCCCCATCACCCCTCCCCCCTCCCCCTTCACCCCTCCCCCATCACCCCTCCCCCATCACCCCTCCCCCATCACCCCTCCCCCATCATTCTCTCCCCCATCACCCCTCCCCCATCATTCTCTCCTCCATCATTCTCTCCCCCATCACCATGGCTACCACCGTCACCACCATGACCCCGCCTCCCCCATCACCATGGCTACCACCATCACCACCAAGATGACGTCATGTACATATTAACCTCGACGTCACGAGTGTAAAAGCGAGATGACGTCGCGGGTCGCGACTGCCGACACACTGATCGTGACGTCACCCACACAGTCAAACAATCTGAAGGCGCAACAGCGCGTGATGAACGCAATCTCGTGACGTCATAAACACACAGTTGAACGTAACGTTATACATATTCTTGGTTCTTTCGGTAAAGTCACGTAGAAGGGAAACAATAAAATAATAAAAATATAATAACATTTCCTTGTTGTGGTTTTCACACCTGATGATGATTGCTTGTGTTGCAGTCGAAACGTCGTGAGATGTTTATTGTTTTATATTTTTATTATTTTATTATTTCCCTTCTACGTGGTGGTGACTTTACCGAAAGAACCAAGAATATGAATCCCTGCAGTCACGAAAGCTTTAAATCAAAATAAAACGTTATACAGTTGAACATAACGCGCGTTACGTCATATGCAGTTTAACATAACGGACGTGACGTCATTTGCGCAGTAGACTTCGTTTAGCGGTGTATTTGTGTATTTATATTTGTAAGCGATTTGTTTACCTTGCCTCAACTTTGAACTCCGATCGTGTTTGTTGTCTTGTTTGTCGTTGTAACGTTCTGACGCCGCGTCCCGACCGGGATATCCGTGGCGCAAAAAGAGCTTTATCGCTTTTCGGATTCCTCCTGCTGCAAATGTTTCGATTAAATCGTACGGGATCTCTCGTGACGTCATGCACACGCGGTTTGAAAACCCTACAGTGCGCGTCGCGTGACGTCATTTACCACCCGGCAAGGTAGAACACGGCGCGGGCGTGACGTCATCCCCACCGCTCAGGTAGAACGCGGCGCCTGCGTGACGTCAATCGCCCGCTCAGGCAGAATACGGCGCGAGCGTGACGTCAATCTTCCGCTCAGGTAGAACGCGGCGCGCGCGTGACATCATCCTCACCGCTCAGGTAGAACGCGGGGCGGGCGTGCCGTCAATCTTCCGCTCAGGTATAACGCGGCGCGGGCGTGACGTCAATCTTCCGCTCAGGTAGAACGCGTCACACGTCACGGCCGGACTTTGTCCTCCGGGGTCGGATGACGTCATCGCGCCGCGTAGCCAGAGGCTGGACCCCCCCCCCTTCAAGCCAGCGAGAGTCCAGACGTTTCGAGTGTCACACCACTTCTCCCGTCCGCGTGGTCAATCGGTGATCCGGCGGTCAACTCCGTAGAGAGAGACAGGGAGAGAGACACAGGGAGAGACAGAGAGACACAGAGAGAGACAGAGAGACACACAGAGACAGGGAGACAGGGAGACACACAGAGACAGGGAGACAGGGAGACACACAGAGACAGGGAGACACACAGAGACAGGGAGACAGGGAGACAGAGAGAGACAGAGAGAGACACAGAGACAGGGAGACAGAGAGACAGGGAGACAGACAGACAGGGAGACAGAGAGACAGGGAGACAGAGACAGGGAGACAGATAGGGAGACAGACAGGGAGACAGACAGACAGAGACACAGGGAGACAGAGACACAGAGAGACAGACAGGGAGACACAGGGAGACAGATAGAGACACAGGGAGACAGAGACACAGAGAGACAGACAGGGAGACAGACAGACAGAGACAGACAGAGAGACAGGGAGACAGAGAGACAGAGAGAGACCCAGAGACACAGGGAGACAGCGAGAGAGAGAGACAGACAGGGAGACAGACAGAGACACAGGGAGACAGAGCGAGAGAGACAGACAGAGAGACAGACAGGGAGACACAGGGAGACAGAGAGACAGAGACACAGGGAGACAGATAGAGACACAGGGAGACAGATAGAGACACAGGGAGACAGGGAGACAGCGAGCGAGAGAGACAGACAGACAGCGAGCGAGAGAGACAGAGACACAGGGAGACACAGGGAGACAGAGACACAGATAGAGCCACAGGGAGACACAGGGAGACACAGAGACACAGGGAGACAGAGACACAGACAGATAGAGCCACAGGGAGACAGAGACACAGGGAGACAGAGACACAGGGAGACACAGGGAGACAGAGACACAGGGAGACACAGGGAGACAGAGACACAGACAGATAGAGCCACAGGGAGACAGCGAGCGAGAGGAGCGATGGAGAAGAAGGTGGCGAGGGAGTTCAGACAGAAGGTGAGTGGATGGGGTGGACCACGGCCTCGGGCGGCTTCTGTCTGCGCGCGGCAACAACAGCGACTTCTGTCTGTTTCTGTGTGGTCACCGTTATAATGTAAAATTCGATCGTGATAATATAAATATCTTAAAGTGATAACATCTGTGATATCATCACACTTAGCACAATGTATCTATTGTAACGATTACAACGAAATATGTTGATAATATCTATTAATTATATTATAATTATAATAGACGTTCCGCGCAATGGCCCTTCCCCACGCGTCTATCGATGAGGTGAAACGTCATTTTAATTTCCTTTGATGTCTGTAAAGAAGGGTCCATTGGCCGAAACGTCGAATGTTCGCCCTTAACGTTTACATGTATACATCTGTGTGTGTGTATATAGCGAGTACCTCTGTACACTGCAGTATTCATCTGTACATCATATTGCGTAGTATACATATACTGTACAGTATATATAGGTGTACAGTATACACCTGTTTACAGTATATACAGATGTACAGTATGTACGTGTGTATAGTATACACGTGTGTACAGTATATACATGTGTATAGTATATACAGATGTACAGTATGTACGTGTGTACAGTATACACAGGCGTACAGTATACACATGTGTACAGTATATACCGATGTACAGTATACACAGGTGTACAGTATATACAGATTACAGTATTACTGTGCACAGTATGTATAGATGTACAGTATGTACGTGTGTACAGTATACACATGTGTACAGTATACACAGATGTACAGTATATGCAGATGTAGTGTGTACGTGTGTATAGTATACACATGTGTACAGTATACGCAGGTGTACAGTATTCACAGATGTACAGTATATACATTTGTACAGTATATACATGTGTACAGTATATGCAGGTGTACAGTATGCACGTGCGTACAGTATACACATGTGTACAGTATACACATGTGTACAGTATATACAGATGTACAGTATATACGGGTGTACAGTATATGCAGATGTACAGTATGCACGTGTATAGTATACACCTGTGTACAGTAGACGTGCAGTACACATCGGTGTGCACAGTGCACGCGCGTGTGTGCAGCTGCGTCAGTACGTAGCTGTGTAAAGTATACACGGCAGTATACGTATGTGCACAGTGCACGCACTGTACACACATGTTTGTGCTGTGCGTGTGCTGTGCGCACATGTACAGTACACTGTGTACAGTGCGTGTGTTGTGCACACATGCACAGTGCACATGTTTGTACAGTGTGTGTGCTGTGCGCACACGCACAGTACACATGTTTGTACAGTGCGTGCGCTGCGCGCACATGTACAGTACACATGTTTGTACAGTGCGTGTGCTGTGCGCACAGGTACAGTACACATGTTTGTACAGTGTGTGTGCTGTGCGCACAGGTACAGTACACATGTTTGTACAGTGTGTGCACTGTGCGCGCGTGTGCAGTATACGTGCTTGCACAGTGAGTGTACTGTACACGCATGTACAGTACACGCATGTACAGTACACGTGTGTGTACAGTGCGTGTCTCTGCGTTGTCTCGAGAGCTGCGTCTCCACGCGCAATGAACTTTGTGTCGGTTGCTTCTGTCTGTGCCCCAGGGCGCAGAGGGTTTGGTTTTCACAGCCATGACCATGGCTTGAGAATAGGGGCAACGTTCCATAGTTCCATAGCTCATTTATTTGGTATAGCCCTGTGGTGTGTGTATGTGTGGTGTGGTGTGTGCGGTGTGTGCGGTGTGTATGTGGTGTGTGTGTGGTGTGTGTGTGGTGTGTGTGGTGTGTGTGTGGTGTGTGTGTGGTGTGTGTGTGGTGTGTGTGTGGTGTGTGGTGTCTGTGTGGCGTGTGTAGTGTGTGTGTGTGGTGTGTGTAGTGTGTGTGTGTGTGGTGTGTGTGTGGTGTGTGTGTGTGTGGTGTGGTGTGTGTGTGTGTGGGGTGTGTTGTATGTGGTGTGTGTGTGGTGTGTGGGTGTGTGGGTGTGTGGAGTGTATGTGTGTGGAGTGTATGTCAACCACGTTATGTATGCTGATGATTTGGTAATAGCTGCTCAGTCAGAGGAGGAGTTGGAGACGCTGCTGCTGAACCTGGAGCGTGCCACTAAGAGGTGGGGCCTTACCATCAGCCCCACCAAAACTAAGCACCTGCCTGGGTATTTTGTACCATCGGACACTCCACCCCCACAACTCCCAATCGGTGATGGGGCAGTTGTGGAGAGAGTGGAGAGTTTCCCATACCTGAGTAGTGTGCTTATGACTGGCTCCAGTTTAACAGCAGAGGTTTCACTCCGAATCAGTCGAGCGGCAATATCTTTTCATCGGTTGCGTAATGCTGTGTGGAAGCTACCTGGTCTGTCGCTCCGCACTAAGCTTCAGGTCTTCTCGGCCACGGTCATTCCCTCCCTTCTCTACGCTTGCGAAACGTGGACCCCCCTAATGGAACATCTTCGCCGGTTAGAAACATTTAGGCTGGCCTGCCTACGATCCATCCTGGGTTTAACCAGACTGGATTGTGTGAGGAGCTCACAAATCCTTGAAAGTTCTGGGCAAGGTCCCATCGGTGAGCTCCTCCGGCGGGCAAGGCTGCGATGGCTGGGTCATGTAGCCCGCATGCCCAGCCAACGCATGCCGAAACAGCTTTTGTTTGGCCGGATTGAGGGGGCTAAGCGGGCGCGGCACGGGCTAGAGAAGAGATGGAGTGATGTGGTACAGGAGGACGTGGAGCTGAGTGGACTTGCCGATGACTGGTACCAGCGGTGTCAAGATCGGCCTCTGTGGAGGAGGCTCGTGAAGGATGCTACTGGGCAGTTGGAGGTAGTCGCCCTCCAACAACAACGGAGGGCGGAGGAGCGACGCTCACAACAACGAGCGGAGCGCCGGGTGGCTAAAGCACAGCAGGTTGGCACAGTAGGGGGCACAGGTGGTGCACCAGCCAGTCATCTCAGTCAGTCGACCCGTGGCACCTGGGTCTGCCCCGTGACCTCCTGCCAGCGGGCGTTCGACACTTCACGTGGCCTCAGGGTGCACATAGCCTGGCACAAGCGTCGTGGTGACGTCACCGCCACTTAGCGGCGAATGGCGGTTGTTGTTGTTGTTGGAGTGTATGTGTGTGTGTGGAGTGTGTGTGTGTGGAGTGTATGTATGTGTATGTATGTGTTTGTGTGTTTTGTGTCCCTGTTCTGGAGTCTAATCGCTTCGTACCACACTCAGGTGGACTTGCTGATCGACAACGAGGCCGAGAAGGACTACCTCTACGACATCCTGCGTCTGTACCACCAGTAGGTGGACTCCGACGGAAATAGCTCACTCGCCCGCCCACTCACTGACCCATTCACCCACCCACTCACCCACTCGCCCACTCACCCAGCTATTCACTCACCCACCCAGCTCTTCACTCACCCACTCACCCACCTAGCTACTCATTCACCCACCCACTCACCCACCCACTCACCCACCCAGCTACTCACTCACCCACCCACTCACTCACCCACTCACTGACCCACTCACCCACGCAGCTACTCACTCACCCACCCACTCACCCACCCAGCTCTTCACTCACCCACTCACCCACCTAGCTACTCATTCACCCACCCACTCACCCACCTAGCTACCCACCCACCCACTCACCCACTCACCCAGCTCTTCACTCACCCACTCACCCACCCAGCTACTCACTCACCCACCCACTCGCCCACTCACTCACCCACTCACTGACGCACCCACCCACTCACCCACCCACTCACCCACTCTCCCAGCTATTCACTCACCCATCCAGCTCTTCACTCACCCATTCACCCACCTAGCTACTCACTCACCCACCCACCCACTCACTGACCCACTCACCCACCCAGCTGTTCACTCACCCACTCACCCACCTAGCTACTCATTCACCCACCCACTCACCTACCTAGCTACCCACCCACCCACTCACCCACTCACCCACCCAGCTACCCACCCACCCACTCACCCACCTAGCTACCCACCCACCCACTCACCCACTCAGCTACCCACCCACCCACTCACCCACTCACCCACCCAGCTACCCACCCGCTCACCCACTTAGCTACCCACTCACCCGCACACTCACCCACCCAGCTACTCACTCACCCACCCACCCACTCACCCACTCACTGACCCACTCACCCACTCACTGACCCACTCACCCACTCACCCACCCAGCTACTCACTCACCCACCCACTCACCCACCCAGCTCTTCACTCACCCACTCACCCACCTAGCCACTCATTCACCCACCCACTCACCCACCTAGCTACCCACCCACTCACCCACTCACCCACCCAGCTACCCACCCACCCACTCACCCACCTAGCTACCCACCCACCCACTCACCCACTCAGCTACCCACCCACCCACTCACCCACTCACCCACCCAGCTACCCACCCGCTCACCCACTCACCCACTTAGCTACCCACTCACCCGCACACTCACCCACCCAGCTACTCACTCACCCACCCACCCACTCACCCACTCACTGACCCACTCACCCACCCAGCTACTCACTCACCCACCCACTCACCCACCCAGCTCTTCACTCACCCACTCACCCACCTAGCCACTCATTCACCCACCCACTCACCCACCTAGCTACCCACCCACCCACTCACCCACTCACCCACCCACCCAGCTCTTCACTCACCCACTCACCCACCTAGCTACTCATTCACCCACCCACTCACCCACCCAGCTACCCACCCACCCGCTCACCCACTCACCCACCTAGCTACCCACTCACCCGCACACTCACCCACCCAGCTACTCACTCACCCACCCACCCACTCACCCACTCACTGACCACTCACCCGCACACTCGCCCACCCACCCCCCCGTGTCTCCCCCGTGTCTCCCCCCCGTGTCTCCCCCGTGTCTCCCCCCCCGTGTCTCCCCCGTGTCTCCCCCCCGTGTCCCCCCCGTGTCCCCCCCGTGTCCCCCCCGTGTCCCCCCCGTGTCTCCCCCCCGTGTCTCCCCCGTGTCTCCCCCGTGTCTCCCCCGTGTCTCCCCCCCCGTGTCTCCCCCGTGTCTCCCCCCCGTGTCTCCCCCGTGTCTCCCCCGTGTCTCCCCCCCGTGTCTCCCCCGTGTCTCCCCCCCCGTGTCTCCCCCGTGTCTCCCCCCCGTGTCCCCCCCGTGTCCCCCCCGTGTCTCCCCCCCGTGTCTCCCCCGTGTCTCCCCCGTGTCTCCCCCGTGTCTCCCCCCCCCGTGTCTCCCCCGTGTCTCCCCCCCGTGTCTCCCCCGTGTCTCCCCCGTGTCTCCCCCCCCGTGTCTCCCCCGTGTCTCCCCCGTGTCCCCCCCGTGTCCCCCCCGTGTCTCCCCCGTGTCTCCCCCCCGTGTCCCCCCCGTGTCCCCCCCGTGTCTCCCCCGTGTCTCCCCCCCGTGTCTCCCCCGTGTCTCCCCCCCGTGTCCCCCCCGTGTCTCCCCCCCGTGTCTCACCGTGTCTCCCCCGTGTCTCCCCCCCCGTGTCTCCCCCGTGTCCCCCCCGTGTCTCCCCCCCCCGTGTCTCCCCCGTGTCCCCCCCGTGTCTCCCCCGTGTCTCCCCCCCCGTGTCTCCCCCGTGTCTCCCCCCCGTGTCTCCCCCGTGTCTCCCCCGTGTCTCCCCCCCCGTGTCTCCCCCATGTCTCCCCCGTGTCCCCCCCGTGTCCCCCCCGTCTCCCCCCCGTGTCTCCCCCCCGTGTCCCCCCCGTGTCCCCCCCGTGTCTCCCCCGTGTCTCCCCCCCGTGTCTCCCCCGTGTCTCCCCCCCCGTGTCCCCCCCGTGTCTCCCCCCCGTGTCCCCCCCGGTGTCCCCCCCGTGTCCCCCCCGTGTCTCCCCCCGTGTCTCCCCCGTGTCTCCCCCCCCGTGTCTCCCCCGTGTCCCCCCCGTGTCTCCCCCCCCGTGTCTCCCCCGTGTCTCCCCCCCCGTGTCTCCCCCGTGTCTCCCCCGTGTCTCCCCCCCCGTGTCTCCCCCCCGTGTCTCCCCCGTGTCTCCCCCGTGTCTCCCCCGTGTCTCCCCCCGTGTCTCCCCCCCGTGTCTCCCCGTGTCCCCCCCGTGTCCCCCCCGTGTCTCCCCCGTGTCTCCCCCGTGTCTCCCCTGTGTCTCCCCCGTGTCTCCCCCCCGTGTCTCCCCCGTGTCTCCCCCGTGTCCCCCCCGTGTCTCCCCCGTGTCCCCCGTGTCCCAGGTCTCTGGACGTGTCCACGTTGGTGGGCGACATGAAATTGGTGGTCTCCTCTCCGCCTCGTCTGCCGCTCTTTGACTCGGTGCGTCCACTCATCCCCGCCGCTCAGCAGCTGCAGTACGACCGGCTGGTGCCCAAACACTCCCGGTGAGATGGCGGTGACGGTGGTGGTGGTGATGGTGGTGATGGTGGTGATGGTGGTGGTGATCATGGAGGTGATGGTGATGGTGGTGGTGATGATCATGGGGGTGATGGTGGTGATGGTGGTGGTGATCATGGGGGTGATGGTGATGGTGGTGGTGATCATGGGGGTGATGGTGATGGTGGTGATGATGATCATGGGGGTGATGGTGGTGATGGTGATGGTGGTGATCATGGGGGTGATGGTGGTGATGGATGGTGACGGTGATGGTGGTGATGACGGTGATGGTGATGGTGGTAGTAATGGTGATGGCGGTGCTGGTTGTCACGGTGACGGTGGTGGTGGTGACGGTGATGGTGGTGATGACGGTGATGGTGATGGTGGTAGCCATGGTGATGGTGGTGCTGGTAGTCACGGTGGTGGTGGTGGTGATGACGGTGCTGGTAGTTACGGTGATGGCGGTGCTGGTTGTCACGGTGACGGTGGTGGTGATGGTGGTGCTGGTTGTCACGGTGACGGTGATGGTGATGGTGGTAGCCATGGTGATGGTGGTGCTGGTAGTCACGGTGACGGTGGTGGTGATGACGGTGCTGGTACCCATGGTGATGGTGGTGCTGGTTGTCACGGTGACGGTGGTGGTGATGGTGGTGCTGGTTGTCACGGTGATGGTGGTGGTGATGGTGGTGCTGGTTGTCATGGTGGTGGTGGTGGTGAGGCAGTAGGGTGAGAGAGGTGAGGCTGGAGCGGACTCACCCCGAGGGTCTGGGCCTCAGTGTGAGGGGTGGAGCGGAGCTGGGCTGTGGGGTCTACGTGGCACAGGTAGTGCGTGGCGGGCAGGCCCACGCTGCCTCTATACAGGTAACCCCCTCGCTCGACACCACCACTACCCCCTAGCTCACTACCCCCTAGCTCACTACCCCCTCGCTCGACACCACCACTACCCCCTAGCTCACCACTACCCCTAGCTCACTACCCCCTAGCTCACCACTACCCCCTAGCTCACCACTACTACCCCCTAGCTCATCACTACCCCCTAGCTCACCCCTACCCCTAGCTCACCACTACTACCCCCTAGCTCACTAACCCCTAGCTCACCACTACCCCCTAGCTCACTACCCCCTAGCTCACCACTACCCCCTAGCTCACCACTACTACCCCTAGCTCACTACCCCCTAGCTCACTACCCCCTCGCTCACCACTACTACCCCCTAGCTCAACACTACTACCCCCTAGCTCACCACTACTACACCCTAGCTCACCACTACTACACCCTAGCTCACCACTACCCCCTAGCTCACTACCCCCTAGCTCACCACTACCCCCTCGCTCGACACCACCACTAACCCCTAGGTCATCACTACCCCCTCGCTCACTACCCCCTAGCTCACCACTACTACCCCCTAGCTCACCACTACTACTCCCTAGCTCACTACCCCCTAGCTCACTACCCCCTAGCTCACTACCCCCTAGCTCACTACCCCCTAGCTCACTACCCCCTAGCTCACTACCCCCTAGCTCACCACTACTACCCCCTAGCTCACCACTACCCCCTAGCTCACCACTACCCCCTAGCTCACCCCTACCCCCTAGCTCACTACCCCCTAGCTCACCACTACTACCCCCTAGCTCACCACTACCCCCTAGCTCACCACTACCCCCTAGCTCACCACTACCCCCTAGCTCACCACTACCCCCTAGATCACCAATACCCCCTAGCTCACTACCTCCTAGCTCACTACTACTACCCCCTAGCTCATGACTACCCCCTCGCTCACTATCCCCTAGCTCACTACCCCCTAGCTCACCCCTACCCCCTAGCTCACCACTACTACCCCCTAGCTCATGACTACCCCCTCGCTCACTACCCCCTAGCTCACTAACGCCTAGCTCACTACCCCCTAGCTCACTACCCCCTAGCTCACCACTACTACCCATTAGCTCACTACCCCCTAGCTCACTACCCCCTCGCTCAACACCGCTACTACCCCCTAGCTCACTACCCCCTAGCTCACTACCCCCTAGCTCACTACCCCCTAGCTCACTACCCCCTCGCTCACTAACCCCTCGCTCACCACCCCCTAGCTCACTACCCCCTAGCTCACTACCCCCTAGCTCACTACCCCCTAGCTCACTACTACCCCCTCGCTCACCACTACCCCCTCGCTCACCACTACCCCGTAGCTCACTACCCCCTCGCTCGCCACTACCCCCTAGCTCACTACCCCCTCGCTCACCACTACCCCCTAGCTCACTACCCCCTTGCTCACTACCCCCTCGCTCGCCACTAGTCCCTAGCTCACTACCCCCTCGCTCACCACTACCCCCTAGCTCACCCCTACCCCCTAGCTCACTACCCCCTAGCTCACTACCCCCTAGCTCACTACCCCCTCGCTCACTACCCCCTAGCTCACTACCCCCTAGCTAACTACCCTCTAGCTCACTACCCCCTCGCTCACCACTACCCCCTAGCTCACTACCCCCTAGCTCACTACCCCCTAGCTCACTACCCCCTAGCTCACTACCCCCTAGCTCACCACTACCCCCTAGCTCACTACCCCCTAGCTCACTACCCCCTAGCTCACTACCCCCTAGCTCACTACCCCCTCGCTCACTACCCCCTAGCTCACTACTACCCCCTAGCTCACTACCCCCTCGCTCACCACTCCCTAGCTCACCACTACCCCCTAGCTCACTAACCCCTCGCTCACCACTACCCACTGGCTCACAACCCCCTAGCTCACTACCCCCTAGCTCACTACCCCCTAGCTCACCACTACCCCCTAGCTCACTACCCCCTTGCTCACCCCTACCCCCTAGCTCACTACCCCCTAGCTCACTACCCCCTAGCTCACCCCTACCCCCTAGCTCACTACCCCCTTGCTCACCCCTACCCCCTAGCTCACTACCCCCTAGCTCACTACCCCCTAGCTCACTACCCCCTATCTCACCACTGCCCCCTAGCTCACCACTACCCCCTAGCTCACCCCTACCCCCTAGCTCACTACCCCCTAGCTCACCCCTACCCCCTAGCTCATCCCTACCCCCTAGCTCACTACCCCCTAGCTCACCCCTACCCCTAGCTCACTACCCCCTCGCTCACTACCCCCTAGCTCACTACCCCCTAGCTCACTACCCCCTAGCTCACTACCCCCTAGCTCGCCACTACCCCCTAGCTCACTACCCCCTAGCTCACTACCCCCTCGCTCACTACCCCCTAGCTCACTACCCCCTAGCTCATTACCCCCTAGCTCACTACCCCCTAGCTCACTACCCCCTAGCTCATTACCCCCTAGCTCGCCACTACCCCCTAGCTCACCTCCCCCTAGCTCACTACCCCCTAGCTCACTACTACCCCCTCGCTCACTACCCCCTAGCTCACTACCCCCTCGCTCACTACCCCCTCGCTCACTACCCCCTAGCTCACTACCCCCTAGCTCACTACCCCCTAGCTCACTACCCCCTAGCTCACCACCCCCTAGCTCATCCCTACCCCCTAGCTCACTACCCCCTCGCTCACTATCCCCTAGCTCACTACCCCCTAGCTCGCCACTACCCCCTAGCTCACTACCCCCTAGCTCACTACCCCCTAGCTCACTACCCCTTCGTGTACCCCCCCCCCCCCGTGTGTCTACCCCTGTGGGAGGGAGGATTGCGTGAGTGATTTGGTGGGTGGGAGGGAGGGTGTATGTGTGTGTGTACACTGTGTGTGTGTACACTGTGTGTGTGTGTACACTGTGTGTGTGTGTACACTGTGTGTACACTGTGTGTGTGTACACTGTGTGTACACTGTGTGTGTGTACACTGTGTGTGTACACTGTGTGTGTGTACACTGTGTGTGTGTACACTGTGTGTACACTGTGTGTGTGTACACTGTGTGTGTACACTGTGTGTGTGTACACTGTGTGTGTACACTGTGTGTGTGTACACTGTGTGTGTGTACACTGTGTGTACACTGTGTGTGTGTGTACACTGTGTGTGTACACTGTGTGGGTGTGTGTGTACACTGTGTGTGTGTGTACACTGTGTGGGTGTGTGTGTACACTGTGTGTGTTTGTACCTGTGTGTGTGTGTACACTGTATGTGTGTGTGTACACTGTGTGTGTGTGTGTGTACACTGTGTGTGTGTACACTGTGTGTGTGTACACTGTGTGTACACTGTGTGTGTGTGTACACTGTGTGTGTACACTGTGTGTGTACACTGTGTGTATGCACTGTGTGTGTACACTGTGTGTACACTGTGTGTGTACACTGTGTGTGTGTGTACACTGTGTGTGTGTACACTGTGTGTACACTGTGTGTGTGTATACACTGTGTGTACACTGTGTGTGTGTACACTGTGTGTACACTGTGTGTGTACACTATGTGTACACTGTGTGTGTGTACACTGTGTGTGTACACTGTGTGTACACTGTGTGTGTGTGTGTGTACACTGTGTGTGTGTACACTGTGTGTACACTGTGTGTACACTGTGTGTGTGTACACTGTGTGTGTGTACACTGTGTGTACACTGTGTGTGTGTGTACACTGTGTGTGTACACTGTGTGGGTGTGTGTGTACACTGTGTGTGTGTGTACACTGTGTGGGTGTGTGTGTACACTGTGTGTGTTTGTACCTGTGTGTGTGTGTACACTGTATGTGTGTGTGTACACTGTGTGTGTGTGTGTGTACACTGTGTGTGTGTACACTGTGTGTGTGTACACTGTGTGTACACTGTGTGTGTGTGTACACTGTGTGTGTACACTGTGTGTGTACACTGTGTGTATGCACTGTGTGTGTACACTGTGTGTACACTGTGTGTGTACACTGTGTGTGTGTGTACACTGTGTGTGTGTACACTGTGTGTACACTGTGTGTGTGTATACACTGTGTGTACACTGTGTGTGTGTACACTGTGTGTACACTGTGTGTGTACACTATGTGTACACTGTGTGTGTGTACACTGTGTGTGTACACTGTGTGTACACTGTGTGTGTGTGTGTACACTGTGTGTGTGTACACTGTGTGTACACTGTGTGTACACTGTGTGTGTGTACACTGTGTGTGTGTGTACACTGTGTATACACTGTGTGTGTGTGTACACTGTGTATGTACACTGTGTGTGTGTACACTGTGTGTGTGTGTACACTGTGTGTGTACACTGTGTGTGTGTACACTGTGTGTACACTGTGTGTGTGTGTACACTGTGTGTGTGTGTACACTGTGTGTGTACACTGTGTGTGTACACTGTGTGTGTACACTGTGTGTATGCACTGTGTGTGTACACTGTGTGTACACTGTGTGTGTACACTGTGTGTGTGTGTGTGTACACTGTGTGTGTGTACACTGTGTGTACACTGTGTGTGTGTATACACTGTGTGTACACTGTGTGTGTGTACACTGTGTGTACACTGTGTGTGTACACTATGTGTACACTGTGTGTGTGTACACTGTGTGTGTACACTGTGTGTACACTGTGTGTGTGTGTGTACACTGTGTGTGTGTACACTGTGTGTACACTGTGTGTACACTGTGTGTGTGTACACTGTGTGTGTGTGTGTACACTGTGTATACACTGTGTGTGTGTGTGTGTACACTGTGTATGTACACTGTGTGTGTGTACACTGTGTGTGTGTGTACACTGTGTGTGTGTGTGTGTACACTGTGTGTGTGTACACTGTGTGTACACTGTGTGTGTGTGTACACTGTGTGTGTGTGTACACTGTGTGTGTACACTGTGTGTGTACACTGTGTGTGTACACTGTGTGTATGCACTGTGTGTGTACACTGTGTGTACACTGTGTGTGTACACTGTGTGTGTGTGTGTGTACACTGTGTGTGTGTACACTGTGTGTACACTGTGTGTGTGTATACACTGTGTGTACACTGTGTGTGTGTACACTGTGTGTGTACACTATGTGTACACTGTGTGTGTGTACACTGTGTGTGTACACTGTGTGTGTACACTATGTGTACACTGTGTGTGTGTGTGTACACTGTGTGTGTGTACACTGTGTGTACACTGTGTGTACACTGTGTGTGTGTACACTGTGTGTGTGTACACTGTGTGTGTGTGTGTGTGTACACTGTGTATACACTGTGTGTACACTGTGTGTGTGTGTGTGTACACTGTGTATGTACACTGTGTGTGTGTACACTGTGTGTGTGTGTACACTGTGTGTACACTGTGTGTGTGTGTGTACAATGTGTGTGTGTGTACACTGTGTGTGTGTGTACACTGTGTGTACACTGTGTGTGTACACTGTGTGTACACTGTGTGTACACTGTGTGTACACTGTGTGTGTGTACACTGTGTGTGTGTACACTGTGTGTGTACACTGTGTGTACACTGTGTGTACACTGTGTGTGTACACTGTGTGTGTACACTGTGTGTGTGTGTACACTGTGTGTGTGTACACTGTGTGTGTACACTGTGTGTGTACACTGTGTGTGTACACTGTGTGTGTACACTGTGTGTGTGTACACTATGTGTGTGTACACTATGTGTGTGTACACTATGTGTGTGTACACTATGAGTGTGTGTACACTGTGTGTGTGTACACTGTGTACACTGTGTGTGTGTACACTGTGTGTACACTGTGTGTACACTGTGTGTGTACACTGTGTGTGTACACTGTGTGTACACTGTGTGTGTGTACACTGTGTGTGTGTGTGTGTACACTGTGTGTGTACACTGTGTGTGTACACTGTGTGTGTGTGTGTGTACACTGTGTGTGTACACTGTGTGTGTACACTGTGTGTGTACACTGTGTGTACACTGTGTGTGTGTACACTGTGTGTACACTGTGTGTGTACACTATGTGTACACTGTGTGTGTGTACACTGTGTGTACACTGTGTGTGTGTACACTGTGTGTGTGTGTGTGTACACTGTGTGTGTGTGCAGGTGGGTGACGAGGTGGTGCGTGTGAATGGCTTCTCCGTGGCCTCGTGCACGCACGACGAGGTGCTCAGCCTCATGCGGGCTCGCCGCAGCGTCGCCCTCAAAGTGCGGCGTGAGTACACACACAGTGTACACTCATAGTGTACTCACAGTGTACACACACACAGTGTACATACACTCATAGTGTACTCACAGTGTACACACACAGTGTACACACACAGTGTACATACACTCATAGTGTACACACAGTGTACACTCATAGTGTACTCACACACAGTGTACACTCATAGTGTACACACACAGTGTACACACACACAGTGTACATACACTCATAGTGTACACACAGTGTACACACACAGTGTACACACAGTGTACACACACACGCAGTGTACACACACTCATAGTGTACACAGTGTACACACACACACAGTGTACACACACTCATAGTGTACACAGTGTACACACACATATAGTGTACACACAGTGTACACACACACAGTGTACACTCATAGTGTACACAGTGTACACACACAGTGTACACACAGTGTACACACACACGCAGTGTACACACACAGTGTACACACACTCATAGTGTACACACATAGTGTACACACACACAGTGTACACACAGTGTACACACACAGTGTACACACATAGTGTACACACACAGTGTACACACACACACAGTGTACACACACAGTGTACACACACACAGTGTACACACATAGTGTACACACACACACAGTGTACACACAGTGTACACACACAGTGTACACACACACAGTGTACACACACAGTGTACACACACACAGTGTACACACACAGTGTACACATAGTGTACACACACAGTGTACACACAGTGTACACACACACCTATACACACACAGTGTACACACACAGTGTACACACACAGTGTACACACACACACAGTGTACACACACAGTGTACACACAGTGTACACACACACACACACCTACACACACACAGTGTACACACACAGTGTACACACACACACAGTGTACACACACTCATAGTGTACACACACACAGTGTACACACATATAGTGTACACACACAGTGTACTCACACATAGTGTACACACAGTACACACACACACAGTGTACACACACACAGTGTACACACACAGTGTACACACTCATATATATAGTGTACACACACAGTGTACTCACACATAGTGTACACACAGTACACACACACACAGTGTACACACACACAGTGTACACACAGTGTACACACACACAGTGTACACACACACAGTGTACACACACTCATAGTGTACACACACACAGTGTACACACAGTGTACACACACAGTGTACACACACACAGTGTACACACACACAGTGTACACACACTCATAGTGTACACACACAGTGTACACACAGTGTACACACACACAGTGTACACACAGTACACACACAGTGTACACACACATAGTGTACACACAGTGTACACACACAGTGTACACACACAGTGTACACACACTCATAGTGTACATACACAGTGTACACACAGTGTACACACACACACACACAGTGTACACACACACACAGTGTACACACACACAGTGTACACACACACACAGTGTATACACACACACAGTGTATACACATAGTGTACACACACACACAGTGT